>NC_077231.1:236196918-236550418 GCF_027887165.1 Monodelphis domestica | reverse complement strand
TCCTCAGAAATATTTTGAGGCACATTTTGAGGCACATGTCTGGGGGGAGCAGCACTAGGTCGATTGCTCTTCTGAGAACGGACGCCGGACTGGAAAGATAAGGCAGGCTGTCCTCTGCGGCTGCACTCGGCTGCAAAAGCTTCTTGATCTTCTACACCTGAAAGTGCACACAAATGCAAGAAGAATATAAGAAGACTATTCTGGGAAAAGACAACCACTGCACCAAGAGATGGTTCTCCCTTTATTCCCTGGCAGGAACAAGATATCCAATGCTGGCTTTGAAAAATTTGAAGACAAGAGCTTGGCCTTGGTCCCCTTTCAAATGATTCCTGAAACAGAAGAAAGGGCACCAATTTTAAATCCTCCTCACAAGCCATGTTTCACCATTCACACCTTACCTACTTCCCACTGCAGATCAGGTAGATGGGAAGAAGGAAAAAGGGAAGCATGAAATGCCATGAAAACCCAATTTTTGCCACTAAGGAGTTCAGTGTTCTTCCTATGGCATATTTTTGACAAAGCATTCCCTGGTGACCTTGTTCTAGAGTTCTAAAAAATGATCTTGAGGCAGACTGACCCAGGCAAATTCAACAATCACCATGAGAGGTGAAAAAAGCAAGGGACTGAGTTAGGGATCTCATTCCTAGGCAGCTTTTACTCTAGCAGTACCAGAAGCTCCCGAGAACTAAAGGCATTTGTGAACCTTCCAACATGGAAGGAAGCAAATATTGTGAAAAGTGGTGCCCTAAAAGAACTCAAATGATAGGAATAGTCAAATGCCCCACCAAATGCCACCATCTACTTCCCAAAAGGCTTCAATTAGGAAGTCCTTTTCAGAGATTCCAGGCTTCATGTGTACTGAATTGAGTCTCTCTGTCACTTCCTCTCTCAGAATTTGAAGATTTATCATTCAGAAAGCAGACATCTCTGATATATTTTGCCCCGTTGTATCTTTTGTATTTTTTCTTTTAAACTTCTCACAATGGGAGTGGGGAATAGCTTTGAATACGGGGTGGGTAATGAAAACAAAATGTTGGGACTTGCCAGAAACATTTGCAGAATGATTTCAATTTAAGTTCTCAGGAACTGCTTAGACTGAACTTTTTATTGAGCAGTCAAGATGACACAGGCACAAATGAAAAGAGCTTGAAGCAATGGGAAAAATTCATTAATGTTACTTGAAAAAATTCAACAATTCACATAAAGAAAAAAGAAGAGCTGCTATTTCTGGTGCACCTTCACACAAGACACTCCATCTCCCAACTGAGCATTTTCTCTAGCTATCCTCCACACATGGCACGTTCTCCCTCCTCACCTCCACCTCATGGCTTCCTGCACGTCTCAGCTAAAATCCTTCCTATTCCAAGAGGTATTTCCTGGTCCTCCTTCATCTTAGTGTCTTAATCTCTGAGTCTGCCCCCGGTCTATCCTCTTTATATCATTTCTAAATTGCTATTTGCATGTTGTCATCAGACTGTGACCCAGGTCCTTGAAAGCAGGAATTTTCAAATAGCAGCAAAAAACAAAACAACAAAAACAAACAAACAAACAAAACCCTACTTTTTGGCATTCTTTGTATCCTTAGCTCCCAAGCACATAGAAAGCTAACTGGCTGTACTTTAATGTTGAGATACTTAGGAACCCAAAGCCAAACCAAGTATGTTACTATCATCCTAAAACTTTGCACCTTCACTCAAACCCATCTGAAATTCCAAATCACAAAAACTACATATGTAGATCCACTAAACCAGGTGGCCCCATAAGTGCCACCAGTCTAGACTCTATTTTCTTTAAAAAAAAAATGATTCCAGCTGAGGAATGGCTTCATTCTCTGGTCTTCAATTTCCTTGTCTCTAAAACAAGAGGGTTAGACTAGATGGTCTCCTTTGGCTCTCGATTGCTGAAATTCTAAGGCATTTTAAGAAAAGAAAATGAAGTCAAAGTCCAGTATCAGAACTATCTAGGGACTGGCTTCAAAGGAACACAGCAGAGACTCGAGTCTTCAGGCAGCTTCCTATAGGCAGGACCTAACTGGGTAATGGAAAAAACTGGCCAGAACCCAGACTCTGGAGATGAATCAGCCACAAAAGGAGTTTCCCCAGCAAAACTGAGGCGGCAACTGGAAACCAGTTTCACCCTCTCTGGGGTTTCTGTGGTAGGATGCAGCAAGCTGTGAAGCTCTAAAATGTTCTGCCTGCAGGGCGAGGTAAAGCTCAGCACTAAGTAGTCGGCAAAGAGAAAGCTGGCTCCCAGCTAGCTGCTGGGTCAACTTCCCTGTGAAAGGGAGGGGAGACGTTGCGGACACCTGGGGGACATCCTGGTGCTAAGGGCAGAGCATGTGGGACATGGTTCATAAAATCCCAGATTGCGAAACCGAACAGGGGAGGCAGGAAGGGAATTTTGGTGACCAGGTTTTCGTCGGCTCACCTGGCTGCTTCCTTGGAGCTATGTGGTTTCCCTGGCAATGAGTCGTTACCAGTCAACATTACACAGCAGAGTTGCTAACCGCAGCAGTCACCCAGGACCGGCTCCTTTGGCTTCGAACATTAACCCCTGGCCAACCACTCAGTTTCTTTCCATCTTGGTAAGGAATAGCCATGGGTCCCGGGGTTGGGACTAGACTCTAGTCTATCCTCCTGCCCCTCAGGGGAAACCACACCTAGACCAAGCCAGACAAATGAGGAGCTCAGGAACTCACGTAAGTACATAAAATTTAATATATTCCTGATAAATGAATGCAGATTGGATGGTTTTAAAAGATTGAGCCATACGGCATTTTGAGCCTAGTCGTGGCAGAGGGGCTGATTTTTTAAGATCTCTTCTTCCTGAAATGACCTCATATTTAATTTATTTTGGCATGGTGTCCCTTGAGGACTAGGACTATCCCCAAAGCCTAGGGGAGTGCCTCGTACATAGTAGATGCATAGTAGAGACAGCTAGGTGACGCGGTGAAGAGAACACTGGATTTGGAATCGGGACAATCCAAGTTCCAAACCGGTCCCAGACACTTTCTGGCTATGTAACCCTAGGCAAAGGTCTTAACCATGCTCAAGCTGAGTTTCCCCATCTGTACCAGGGAGCACCTATTCCCCAGGGTGATTGTGAGGGGCAAAAGAAGTCATATTTCTAAAGTACAAACCTTAAAGAGCTATAGAGGCGCTGGCCATTATCATTGGTGCTGGACTAATGTGTGTTCAATTGACCCAGGGGACGCCAAAGAACAAAGGCAAACATGAAAACAGTTTCGGCCTTAAGAGAGATGACCTTCTCAACATAGGACTAGGGGGGAAAGGCGCCCATCACCTATTCACCAAGGGTTTTTCATGTGCCAACAACTGCCCCAGGCATGGAGGAAGTAGTCCCGTGCCTTCAGGGGGCCTAGATTCTACAAACAAACAATTTATCCAGCCAGGTTTCATGGACACTGGAGCAAAGGCAGGCCAAGGTGGAAGATGGAATGGCGATCTAGGCACAGACACCCGTAGATAGACCCACGAGAGTACAGGCCACGGCAATATCTGCCCAGAGATGGATGGGGGCTGGGGAAGGGCCTTATCCACAAGGATGTCTAAGAACATGAATTCTGTAAATCTGCGTTAAACAGGTATAAACATTCAAGTTCAGTTATGATTACTGCTACTAACCAGCAGGAGACAACCCACGAATGGTTGCCCACCTGCTGCTGCCCACTCTCAAGGAAGCTTTTAGTTCTGCCCATGGCCCTTTCTGACACTGGGAAAGCATCTGTGTTTGAGTCACACAGCCATAGGCCCTGGCCAAGTTTCAGACTCAGAAAAGCCTGGCTGCTTCCTGATTCTCCATGACTGTGAATCACTTCCAATGCCCTAAAGACGACAAAGAAGAGGGTGAAACCTTAAAGAAGAAAAGGGATATGCAGGGATGGAATGAGGGAGAAGGGGATGGCTAGGGGAGCTGCCCAATAGGCAGTGTGGCAAGCGCACTTCATTATGTACTGGCCCTTTTTTCTTAATTTATGAAATGGGGGCTTGGACTAGCATCGATAAGACTCCTTCCTTGACTTAAAATCAAGTCCATGATCCTAAAAAGAGGCCACATTTAAGATGAGTCAGTACTACAGGCACATACATTTCCCTAATTGTCAGTAGTTTTTTAATTATCTTTTAGGGGGGAAGGATACACAACTAAAGCAGTCATTTTAGGGGTGCAAGGAACTTCTAGTGAGCACAAGCCCTCTGCCAATGAAGCTCAGCACTTTCTCTGCAACTGACAGTCTTAGTTTCCTAAGGTCAAAGTGACCTGTTCAGTCACACAGACAGTATATGTTAGAGACTTTCCTGAGACCAGCTCTTAATCCACTCACTACTAAGCTATGTTATCTTTCATCTAGATGGCTGTTGGAGATTACCAGGCACAGAATATAGTCATTTAATGGAATGAGTAATGGGAAAAAATTTTCCCCATTTTAAAAACCTAATTCTTTTTTATCATCTTTGGGTAATAATAACAATATTTATATAGTATATAAGAAGCTTGCAAATTTTATATATTATCTCAATACCCTTTGAGGTATACCCATTTATTATCCCCTTTTATAGACAAGGAAAATGAAGGTGAGAGAAGGTCACACAGTCAATAAAAAGGTGCCCCTTTATGAAAGGGAAAGAGGAGTCTAGATTTTAAGGGTAGACTCGTATAGTCCAGTATCTCCAAGTCCAGCTAGCTGGCCACCCCCAAGTTGGGGCAGAAATCATGCTATTTGTGATGATTAGGAAACAGAGGTCCAGGGAAGTGAGTGACACCCTAGGTCATGGGAATCCAGTGCTTTCCCATTATTTCATGTTGCTTTCTTTAAGAAAAGCTACTGGCCACAGAAGTCTGGATTTAGGGATAATGAACCTGAAATGACCCAGCAAACTCCACCTGGGGACTTTGAGCTACTGATTGGCAAAGGTCAGAGCTATTTTTTTTTTACTGGCATGCCCTAAGGCCATTTATTTCTTCCCAAACCTGTTCTTCTGCTCTGGAAAGTAAAGGGGAAAGAAAGCTGGAGGTGGGAGGAGGGGAGGGAAGAAGGAGAAAGACTAAGAAGAGAATCAAGGGAACCTATTCTGCTGGCAGATACCAGTATACAGATAAGTACATCTCTCCTTTTTTTCTCCTCCTTATCACAGGTTTAGAAAAATACTGGGTACTGGTAAGCAGGGGATTTATCTAATATGATCTCTTAATTTTACAAATGATGAAAATAAAACTGAGGCATTAAATGATTGGGATTGGTATAGGGAAAAGAAAATCTGTCCTAAAAGACAGAAAACCAGATCTATACTTTGTTCCATGAACCCATTTCTCCTGGACCCCTAGATATCGGTCTGAGATTTGTAAAAGCAAGCCCAAGCAATGCCACTGGGGGGGGGGGGGGAAGAGCAGTACCTGGCCTGCCCCATGTAGCTGCCATTTAATGCACGAGGACCACCAGTTACAGAGCAACACTACCACTGTTATAAAAGCAGTGGCCTCTTGGCTGGACAAATTGGTTCCTGAATCCCTAGGGTCTGGTCAGACTTTCCATTCCTCACAGAATCAGTCTCTATTTGAGAAAAGCAGTCATGGGCTCAAAACCACTTTAAATTTACACAGACATTTGACATTTAATTGACTAGCATCTTTCCAGCCTGTGTTTTTTTTTTGGGGGGGGGGGGGCGGGGGGAGAAATGGAACAGAATTATAAGACAAAGTACTAATTATAACTTCTGACTAATATAGCAGCTGATCTTTTTCTGCCCAGATATCCATACAGCCTGAATCTATCAAAGCAACCGACAAGATCCTGGGCTAGTGACCCAAAAAAATGGCTATCCAGGTTGATAAATTACTATCTCAACTGGGAACAAGGCATGGGTCCTTTTACCATTCCCACAATCAATGAAATAATGAACTGCAAAAGCAATATTCAAAGTGGAACCCAGCCATCTGTCTATCCATAGAGCTCTCCTGCTGCATAATGTGCCAGCGTTTGCTCCAAATTCCCAAGAGAGAAGGGAGTCACTTGCCAAAAGTGACCTCCTCCCCCCAAAGGTGAGGAACTTCTGCTTGAGTCCAGGGACTTTACTGTTCCATCTCACCCACTTCCTGCCAGGTTTTCAGGGGAAACGATCATTAGTTTTTTCCCCATCAGGAAGAAGGGGGAAAATGGGATGGGAAAGGAGTACAGTGATGTCAAACAGGAGGGTCGGTCAGTGGTACATGGCACTCCAGAGTGCAGATGAACCATATTAAAAAGTAATGGGGAAATGATGTGACAAAACAAAAACATAACAAAGTGTTAAATTTGGTGTTTTAAAGCTAATATACCACTGCAGGGAGCCTGATGTATGGTTTAGTAGCCCCATTTCTAGCTGAATTGGGCACCACTACATTAGAGTGTCTACAGCAGTCAGAAACCATTTTTTGAAAATCTTTTGGAGATACCATTTTGGTTGAGGAAAGGGTGGCCCAGGAGGAGGAAGAGGAGTGATTTACTCCTCCAGGGGATAATATTTGAAAGGAGGCCCAAACAATCCATCCAAATGGAAAGAAGGGAAAAAACATCCCATATACAATTTTTTTTTCAAATTATTTACCAGCAGAGGGCAATATTGTATATGAAGAGCTCAAAGCAAGCAAAAGAGCTCCTGGTGTTGCATGGGTGTAAATATTCTTTTCAGGAGGATGGAGAATGTGTTTGCTTCTGGAGAGCTCACCGGTTTGCAGCCACCTAGAAAAAATACTTAACGCTACAAGCACGGGAATCTGATGGAGAAGGACTTCAAGCAAAACTGGATCTCTAAAGGGGGTAATGCTATCCACTTTTTTGGCCAACTATGGCCAACCACACTCTGGTTTTCTCCCAACCACATTCCAAACAACTGTCTGAAAAACCCAGGATTAGAAGGAAGGCACTTGATCCTGCCTGCTTTGTGAGCCTGTGGGAGAGGAGATGGTTTCATTCATGGTACCCCAGAGCCGGGCACACAGGAGGCACTAAATGAATGTGTGCGCACACCACTCCACCACTTTCTGTGGGGAGAGGGGTCTGCAGGGCAGCCCTTTCCAAGGGCCACCCACGGGCCAAAGAGCTTGTGAAAGGAGCTCCTATAAAACTGAATGGCTTCTCCCTGCCACCCTCAAGGCAAAGGCTGAAACCTACTGCAGAAAGTGTGTGTTTTCGTGCCACAGAATCTCATTTAACTGTCAAATCTGACTGTTATTTACTTTCCTTTGCACCTAAGGACACCCAGCAGGCTTATGCCATTTTAGGCCTATTAAATTTATCACCCTCCTGTGTTAAAACCAATTTTAAAAGAGGCAAAGTTTAATGGTAGGGGAAGGAGTAGGCTGGTTGCAAATGAATGTTTGGAGTGTTCAGAAAATACCTAGCAAAAATATAAAATGAAGACTCAAACTGGAACCTAGCTATATATTTATATTTATAAAGCTCTCATGCAACATAATGCGTCTTCCTTTACTATAATAATAGGGTTGCGAGGATCAAATGGGAAAGCATATGTACAGTGCTTTGGAAACCTTAAGCCACTATAAAAATGTTAGTGGTTAGGTGAGCATCATTGGCTTAAGCACCATGAGGTCTTAAATAGATTCAAGTTGTTGTTGTTTTTTTTTTCTAGAAAAGGAGATGGACTTTGCCTCTATCTGGCCACACACTTCAACAGTGGTCGTTGAGACAAGAAGTATACATTTATTTGGTAGCTGATACATTGTCAATAGGACAGAAAACCTTACAAAGAAAGGCTACCTAACAGGGGAAGAGAACCCATGAAAAGCCTCAATAACTCCATGCCCTCATTAATTAAGTTAACAGCCATTCCATCTTTTATATTGCACATTAAAAATTAATTTTCCAACTAGGAAAATGATTCACCTCTACATAGTTGGAACTGCAAAATGTGTGGAAGGACAGATGACAAGAGAGATTAATATTTTCACACCAAGAGGGTTCTATTCATCTGGAGAGGCAACAAGATTGATTAATATATTGTTGGACTTGATAATCTGGATTCAAATCCTACCTTTGACTTTACAACTATAAAATTGGGATTAAAATTATGTAATCCCTACCTCAAAGGATTGTTTTATGGATCAAATATATAACAGCATGTAAAAAAGTACTTTGCCAACTTTAAAGTTCTTGATAAAATGTCAATTAGTATTATTAGCCGACAGGCGATTTTAATTTTTTTGTTCCCACACTAAACAAATTCATAAAAAAGGCAACCAAGACAGAGATTTATTTCTTTGAGCCATATAAGGCACAGAAACATATAATCCTCTGAGTACTGGAAAAAAACCAGTAACAAATGACATGTATTCAAGAGGGGAATTTCTTATTATTTACCGTATGGGTTGTGAGAGCAAATGAATTAAAAAAACAAACTAGTAACTCACAATAACACAGTTATCATTATAGATGTGGCTCTGAAAGTTTGAATCACACTCCCCAAAACCTAAGTAGCAACACAGGTTGAGCCTTGAGTTTTAGGACTGTAACCCTATTGTCAGCATTATAAAGGAGGATCCTCCTAATAGCTTCTCTTCTCTGCCCATCACACAAAGCAACTTCAATACTGGAAACCTTTAATCCTAGAGGCTCTGGGTCCTTGACAACTGTTTTTTGCCTTGTGATAATTCACAACCTTCTTTCAAGATCTCAACCCCAAAGCAGACATTCAGGTATTAAGTTCAACTCCTCTGGAGCAGAGATTCTATTTTTACACTCAGTAATAATGAGATATGCCATTATATCGACCATAAAAATTAGCATAGGCCTGAAAGAAATTATGTTGGGCAGGGGTGAAAAAGTGGGAGAAAAAAAATGAATGCTAATAAAAAACTGACAACTTAAACCACAGGTCTGGAAATGTCTCTTTGTAGGCTAAGGCTCAATATCCTCAGAGAGAAGAGATCAAAATTCAAAGTTTAAAATTAGTTTTAAATTCTAGAGAGAACATGAGATATTACACCGAGAAGCATTTATGCTCAAGTCGAGCAAGGTGAAAGAACAATTTGAAAGAACTAGCATCAGTCTTAGGAAGTGGGGAATGAGCCCTTTCTAAATGGATATTAATATTTTCACACCCAGGAAGGTTCTATATCTGCAGAGGCAGCAAGATTAGTTGATATATTGCTGGGCTTAAAATCTGGATTATAATAGGTATTTCAGTACGTAAATGACCTCTACAAAAAACCATCTACAGTAAATAGGGTTGGTCAAGATGAGCAATCAAAGGCTTTACGGGTGTTAAGATGTTAGGTTTACCAACTAAAGTGAGCTATTTTTTTAAAGTGTGGAGGAAGGTCCAACATATACCAAGATATTCAAGGCATCCCATTTTTTGAGGCAGTCAAGAACCAAAAACAGGCAGTGCCCAACCACTGGGGAATGGCTGAAAAAGCAGGGGCATGTGAATGCAATGCAATATTTTTGTGGTACAGGAAGCAAATGAATTGCAGAGTGCACAGAGCTCCAGACTTGGAGTCAGAAGAGTTGAACTTGGATCCTGCCTCAGATAAATTTCTGACCCAACCCAGAACAAGTTACAACCTGTCTCAGTTCACCCATCTCACAAGTTTATTGTAAGTATCAAATGACTTAACACATTTAAGTAAAAATAATAATAATAATAATAATAATAATTTTAAAGCTTTGTAAACCCTTAAAGCACTATATAAATACTAGCTATTATTACTATGAACTATTATTCAGAAAAACCAAGAGAATAGATAAGACATCTGTGCCCTTCAGCAGGGATGGATAAGAGGGACAACTGGAATAGAATGGTGTATATATGCTGGTAGATTAAATCATCTCTTTTCTTCATTTTAGAGGGTTCCATTTGGGGGTAAAAGAGGACATCTCCAAAAACCATTGTGATATAGAAACAAAAAGCATCAATTAAAAAAAATAGAAGAACAATTTGTCACTTGCAAAGAACGAGGTCTTGCAGATTTAGTTTGAAATTCACAGCCATATAAGCTTGTGTTAATCACATGATGACTAATGTTCTGGCTTTTTCCAGCATTTCCTTAAATATTAGTCACCTTCATGCATCTGTTGGGAGAAAAGTTAATTTCAAATCTCTTACAACAGTGTGTTTATTAACACATGTAACTTTTCAAAGGCCAGTAAAAATTTTGGGAGGTAAGAGGGCCATGCTCACTATTAACAGACACTCAAACAGAGGTAAGTGACTTGCCCAGGGTCACAGTCAATGAATGTCTGAGGTTAGACTTGAACCCAGGTCCTCCTGACACCAGGCCTGGTACTCTATTCATTGTACTACCTAGATGCCCCTGCAAAGACACTTTACCAAATAGGATTTCCTTGTTTTAACTTAAGGATAGTAATCACTAATATTTATCTAATGCTTTGAGGCTTCCACAATGCTACAGATAAAGGCAGATCTCTATCACACATACAGGTATATAATTATTGAAAACACATTGTTAATCAGTACATGGTCCTTATCTTCTTCATTTTACAGAGTTGGAAACTGAAACACAAAGGTTTGTTGGTGGGACGCAGACCCAGACCTGATTCCAAATATAATACTCAAACATGCACAGGGTCTTGGGTTCATAAGTTCAGAGATTTAGATAAGAATTTAGGTGAGATCTCAGAAGTCTAGTCCAACTGCTTCATTTTACAAATGAGGAAATTGGATCAGAGAGGTTAAGTGATTTACCCAAAATCACAGATCCAGAATGGCAGCAGAATTGGGATTTGAACCCACTCCCCTGAGGACAGAATTTAAGGTCTCTAATTTTAATTTTATCGCCTTTGCCCTGTTGTTTAAACTAGGTAATGCTAGATAACTAGCAAAATAGATCTTGGCTTTCTTTTGGTTTAGTGGAATGAAAACAATTTAGAACCACTTTCTCACCACCCTAATAAGCACACAAGGGCAGTTTCACCAAATTAGGATAAGCCGCAGTAAGTTCCCAGTAGCAACATTAAAGTCTTACTTATGAACCAAAAAACAGATGACTATCGTTAAGTCCTGGGCATCTCTATGTAAGCAATTCCAAACATTTCAAAAATGTTTCAGTTCTCAAATACTGACTGCATTTCTGTTGAGAACTCTCACTACCAACTGAATCCGCTAACACCACAAAACTCCACAGAGAATCAAGTTATTAAGACTCGCAAATCCAGGCTGCCCCAATTTCTCTCAAAAATCTCCAATTTTCTGGAATTTTCTTCAAGTTGCCAACAAATTTGGGTGGCAATTGGTCAGGCCCCTTTCCAGATTAAGAAGCAAAACCATAACAAAAGGTCGAAAATTTAAAAAAAATTTAATAATAAAGCAAGACAAAAATCTGTCAGTATCCTCTTGGGCTAAAAAAGGCTGAAAACATTCAGAAGCTATCCTTGGAATGTAATGGCAGCTGTTACATTTGGACCATCCTCTCACAAGCCTCCTGTTCTTTCCCAAACTAGAGAAGTCCTCAGACCATGGAGGAGTTCAGTTGACAAAATACAAATCAAAACATGAACCCAACTGCTCTTTTCCTTAAATACAAACTGAGTAGCTTTGACCAAATATGAACTGCTTCCCAAGGAATTCAGAGAATACTACGCTCTCTTCTTCCCACACTAGTGCCAGCAATGCCTAGCAACTGAATAGCATTTGCTCATGATCACTCCCTTCAATCAATGCAAGAAGTATTTCTCTAAGGAGTTTCACCAGTCTTTGTTGGCAGCCTCATTGGGTTGGTGGTGGGCATACCCCCGTCCTTGGCAATTAACCACGACCCAAACGCAAACAGTGGTCCTCAACATTTTTATGCTGAGGCTTTGAATCTCATCTAGCCCAGCCTCTCTTTTTCCCAGAGGAGAAAACTCGGGTTCCAAAGGTGAAGTGACATGGAGATGCAACATCACACAAAAACGGACCCCTTGGGGGCAGCTGGGTAGCTCAGTGGATTGAGAGCTAGCCCTAGAGATGGGAGGTCCTAGGTTCAAATCTAGCCTCAGACACTTCCCAGCTGTGTGACCCTGGGCAAGTCACTTGACCCCCATTGCCTAGTCCTTACCACTCTTCTGCCTTGGAGCCAATACACAGTATTGATTCCAAGATGGAAGGTAAGGGTTAAAAAAAAAAAAAAACGGACCCCTTGTTCTAAGAGTGAAAAGACCTCGTTGTGTGTTTGAATAGGAAAGGCAGCCCCATTCCCAGAGTGTTGTTGCTTCTCCGTAAAACAGGATTTCCGACATCTCATGGGGTTGTTGGTTTAGAAAACCACTTCATAAACTACAAAATGCCAAAAGAAAGTTTTTTAGTGATTACCTGGAGTCAGAGTTCTTTTCACTATCCCACAAACATTAGTTCTGTAGCTCTTTCCAAAGCCAAGGACCAATGGAAAACCAAGGCTCTAAGCCATCCATGAGGGGCAGCATCCTGGTGAAAAGGACTGGAGGCTATGGGAGGGATTCAAATACTCAATGACAACTGAGGCCAGGTTTTTGGTAGCTATCCTTGGATCATGTCAATAGGGAAGAGACCCGAGAAGTCATCTCTTGGGAAACTGATATGAAAGTGACCTGCCTGAGGACGGACATGTCAGAGGCAGGATCAAACCTAGGTCTTTGGATGCCAGTCAATATTTTTCTGCCCTCTGTCTGTTGGGTTACGTCTCAGTCCAAGGCATCCGTAGGGAGGAACAACCGTGGTTCAAAGCCTCACAAAAAAAAAAGTATAAAAATGGACAAATGGCCAACTGAACTGCATGACTTTTATTTCACCTAGACCATCTTTAAATGGTTTTTCTCTCAAATTAGAATTGCCTTCTTTAAAGGACTTTGGAAACCAGTATCTATGACAAGCCAAGTTGGAGCCAGAGACACCAAATAAGGGGAGGAAAAGGTGACAGGACAAAGAACAATGGACAAAGGTTGGTGTGAAGTACTGAACCCAATTGTTCTCTCTCTCGGATTCTCAGGAAATGAATTGCCTTTAAGGGAGTTCATCTTTTCATCTGGCTTATGATCCCCTCAACATATTACAACACAGTCACTTGACAGCATTGCCAGTTCACCCCGTTCCTCCCCTTCTTACGAGTTAATTTTGTCTTCTGACTCAATTGCCATCCACTCAGTCTTGAACTATTCGGGGTGGAAAACAGAGACTAGATGGGGAAAAAAGAAAATAGTGATCACTCCTCCCCCTTCTGCCTGCCCTCCCTCACTTCTTCCTTTTCCTTCCTAAAGGACTACTTCGTGGGACAGAGCCTTGGTGTACAGACTGGTTGGGGGAAGGACTGTGTTTGGGGAAGAGGATGAAAACAAGTTTGGTAATGTTAACTGCCAGCTCTCCAAAAACAGACCCAGAGGAATGATTCATGCCAAAACAAATCTTTGCAAATGAAAGCCTGTATTGACAATAACTAAAAATAGATATGTAAACCTATTCACCCCAAATTAGCTCACAGGGCTGCCACCTTCTCTCTCAGTCCTCTTTTATCATGTTGGAAACTGTACTGGGGCTAGGGGTGATTTAGCTATGATATGCTGTAATGCTGTCCACAAGAGTGGCTTTTGTAATTTTTAAAGGGAAAAGAGCAGCTATAAAATTATGAGACAGCTAAAATAAATCTCTAAAAGATATCTTAGGGGCTTCTAAACAAGCCACTCCAAGCAGTGACATTTTAAAGAATCAAATTTCTGTTAGTTGCTCTGTCAGCATAGGTATGTCCCATGGAGATACCAGCCCTTGTTTTAGTTATGAGGTTGACCTCTTTGTTAGAGATCTACCGCTCTGCAGGAAACTGGACACAAAATAATGCAAAACCCAGGAAACAAAAAGTCAATCAGGAGAAAACATAGATAGTATATACTTCCAGGAGCGCCATCAGGACGATCTTGAAAGGTTGCCCATAGAGTGAAACATTGTATGATAAAGGCTTTACTCCAGATTCACTTAAGAAGAGAGATGTTGTTGCATGGCAGGCCACACTTATTGCACCAGGGCATGACGTGGGACTCCTGAAAGTGGGTGGCTATCTGCTGAGGGTTTCCTTTGGATTAGCAGGAGGTAGGGAACCAGTGGGGGGGGGGAAATCTGCAGCATGGAGTTCTCTCTGGAGGTGTCACCATGGAAAAAGCAGGGGGTGCAACTGGGAACCCACCGCTCCCTGGTATTAAGAAGCACACAGTTCAACCCAAGATAGCTGAAGGGATTTCAGGATCCCTGCCTGATGGGGCTTCTGAAGCTCATTACGTGGGACAAGGCTGCAGCTCCACAGATGTATCTTTCACTTGATTTAAGATTTAAGTCGTTTAGAGGGCAGCTGGGTGGCTCAGTGGATTGAGAGCTAGCCCTAGAGACAGGAGGTCCTAGGTTCAAATGTGGCCTCAGACACTTCCCAGCTGTGTGACCCTGGGCAAGTCACTTGACCCTCATTGCCTAGCCCTTACCACTCTTCTGCCTTGGAGCCAATACACAGTATTGACTCCAAGACAAAGATTTAAGTCGTTTTTCTGAAGGATCCCTTGACTACACCATGAAACTAAAAACTTAATCCAGAAAATGAAATAACCTTAATGACAATGACTTCAAAGGGATAAACTAGGAAACCATAAAATAAAAGGAAGTACACATATCCTACAATATATAACATAGGCAAGTAGAAACACAAATAACTATAAACGACTATATATTTGCAATGGGACCAGAAAAAGGGTGAGAGCTGTTGCTAGGGAGGCCAGATCACCTTCAGGTAACAAACACCTATTAGGTGCAATCACTGGCCAGTTAGGGAAGATACTAAAAGGAATGTTCTGATCCTTCTGCTTAGGGAGTTTCAGTTCTTACTTAGGCCACATGCAAATTTGGGGGGAGTGGAATGAAGAGAAAGGGATTTTGGAGAGAAATGTTTTGAGGGTTTTTCTATCTACCTGATTCTCCTATGATAAAAGTTAATTTAATGTTAATCTAATCTGGGGCCACAATAATTTGTTGTTGTTTTTTACTGGGAGGAAAAAAGTTATTTCTCTTGTTAAAGAATGTACCCCTAACAGATTCCTGTGATGCTTTTTGGTGGGGTGGAGATATGCAAACTGAATGCCAGCTCTGGCAGGTCCTATATATAAGCTGGAAAGACTTCCAGTCTGATTCAGTGAGATGGTGATGAAGATCTTAACCACAGCTATTCTCAAAGACCATCTGCTACTATGTCATATAGAAAAGCTGAATTCTGTCTTGATGGAGAGAATACCCACACTCACACATTATAGATCCTTGAAGTACTATAGTCTAAATTAAGCACAAAAAGTCTGTTGGGCTATGTGCCTAGAGGCTCTCAACTCAAACACTGTTTATTGTATTCAGGCCTGGAAATAACTGACATTTTAGGAGAGTGTTTTTAGAACCTTATTTGAGCCTTTCATAATTTTGTGAATTAAATATTTCAGGTATATTTTCCCCCATTTTTACAGATGAATTAAATGAAATATGGAAAGATTATGACTTGCCCATGGTCACAACTAGTTATGGGTCAAAGAAAATATCTGAACACAGGTCTTCCTGTTCAGTTCAACATCCCAGCCAATGTTGGCTGGCTTACCTCTTAACATATTAGAAAGTAAATGCTAAATACGCTAGCCATTCCTATTTAAAACATTAAAATGCATAGGAACAAATGGAGCCTTTCTTAAAATAAATAGTATCTATCTACAACCAAAAGCAAGCATTATCTGTAATGGGGATAAACTAGAACCATTTCCAATAACATCAGGGTAAAGCAAGAAGGTCCATTATCATCATTATTCTAGAATGTACTAGAAATGCTAGTTATAACAAAAAGAAAAATAAATTGAAGGAATAAACCTAGACAATAAGGAAATAAAAACTATCACTCTTTGCAGATGATATAATGGTATACCTAAGAAGAACTCAAGAGAGTCAAAACAATGAACCACAGCAAAGTTACAGGATGTAAAAATAAATCCACATAAATAGTCAACATTTCTACATATTATCACCAAGAGGCAACAGTAAGAGAAAGAAGGATAAATTCCATTTAAAATAACTGCAAACACTATAAAATACTTGGGGGAATCTACCTGCCAAGACAAACAAAAACTCAAACACAATTACAAGATACTCTTCACACACACACACACACACACACACACACACACACACAAAACTGGAGAAGTATCTATTGTTCATGGGTAGGCAGAGCCAATATAACAAAAATTACAATTCGATCTAGATTAATTGACTTATTCAGTACTGTAGCAAACTATAAAAAACTATAGAGAAAGGAAAAAAAGGAAGGAAAGCATATGTACCAAAATATTTAGAGTAGTTCTTTTTTATAGTAGCAAAGAATGGGAAACCAAGGGAATGTACATTGATTTGGGGCATGCCTGAACAAGTTATGTTATAATAATGTGATGGATTATTATTATACTATAAGAAATTACATAGGGGAGGTTTTCAGAAAAACTTGGGGAAAACCAGTATGAACTAGTTGAAAGTGAAGTGAGCAGAACCAAGAGAACAATTTACCCAGAAAGAGCGCTATTGTACATGTAGATTAACAGCCATGAAAGATTTGGTGGTTCTGATCAATACAATGTTCTACCACAATTCAAAAGCACTCATAATGAATATGTTATTCACTTCCAAACAAAGAACTGATGGACTTGGAATACAGATTGAAGCATATTTTTTTCCAATTTCCTCTTTCTAGTTTGTTTTACTCCAGGATACAACTAATGAAGCAATGGTTTGAATGACTTCACATATAAAATAGGTATTATAATTCTTGTCTTCTAAATGGGGTGGGGAGGGAGTAGAGGGTGAAAATTTGAAACTAAACATAAAATTGAATTTTTTAATAAGTTGTAAGAATACAAGAGGTTTCGGGGTTATTTTTTTAAGAATGACACAATGATTTTCTCATACTCCCAGGCTCAAAATCAGACCCAATTTGAAATCCTTTCTCTCACCCTGGAGTAAGTCTTTTAACCAAAGTCTGCCTCAGTTTCCCCAAGCAACAAATGGAGATACTACCATTAACTACCTCACAGTTGTTTAATTGTAATATCAATTAATATGTTGGTACTCAGTACAGTGCTCAACACAAAAACAGGTGTTTAATAAATGCTTACTTCCTTTCCCCTCCTTCCCTTCCTTCCCTAATACTTGCGAGTCAACTTGTCAGATCATTAGCATCTTTGATCCCAATTTCTTCTCTAGTATGGTATTGTGTATATAATGTAATCATCTGGAGGACTCTTCAATGAAGAAACTCTCTTCCTGGGCAGGTCTGCACTAACACTTAAAGAGTCTCAGAGGGGCTGCTTGGTTGCTCCAAGGACAGAGAGCCAAAGCTGGAGGGAGAAGGTCCCGAGTTCAAATGTGGCCTTGGACACTTCCTTGCTATGTGACTCTGAGCAAGGCCCTGAACCCAAATGCCTAGCCCTTTTTGCTCTTCTGCCTTGGAACAGATACTTGGTGTCAATTTTAAACGAGGAGGATTCATAGAAACAAAGAGTTTGAGGGGCTTCCCAGAGTCAAACGGCCAGGTGTACAGATGGAAGACATGAATTCAGGTCTTCCTGGTCCAAAGCTAGTGCTCTGTCAACTACGCCACTCTGCATCTCTCAAATGAATTATGTTAATAATAATAATAAATGAAGACTCTACTGACATCAGAGGGGCCATAAGTTACTCTAAAGCTATCAATAACTTATAAGAAATAACCAAAGCACTAGGCAGAGTGTCAATGGACGGATGGCCAACAAGCATCCCTCCTGCCCTGGTTTCTGGAATGAGATGCTGCCCTCAGCCCTTGCCTAGCAAGACATCCGTGGGTTCCTTACACCACAACTGTCAAACACAAATTTAACGCTACCGACAATTTCTAGTGTCCCCAAACTAGATGAAAACATAACTGGGGAATCTGACGAAACAAATAAAAAGACAACAGAACATCATGTTTTAACATGTGGGTTTCATTATATGGCCGACAGGATCTTTAGGCATGGCGGAGTGTCCTCTCCACCTTTTCCACTGGAACCTGCCATCATGGCTCTACACTGTAGCTCCAGCACATGATGTCCACTGACCCCCAGAATGCTAGGAAAGGGGCTTCTGGAGCTTTTCTGCATTTTAAAGAAATAGACACCTTACTGTTCTTCAGAATGTGGGTTGAGACTAAAGGAAACATTCCTCCAGGTCCACGTTTTGGGCATTTTCCATGACTCTCTCATCATTTTAGTATCTTAAACAGAGCTGAATGCCCATGCCATAACAACAGCTAATGCTCCCATTTGTGATTTACAAAGCACTTTACAAAAAAATCTGATTTCACCCTCACACGCACTGCTTTATGGGGTGGAAGCTATCACAGCTTTAAGGCAGGATCTGAACTCCAGGCCTAGCATCCTATCCTTTGAGGATATAGCTGCCTGGTGTTTTTAGGGCTATACTTTGCTCAGTACAATTCAAAGGGTTCCTCCCTACTTCCTGGGGTAAAATGGCTAAGACACCTCCTGAGTAGATAGCATCTCCCCTCAAGCATACTTGAGAACATGAATTAAAGCCCAGAGGTGGAAAGGAATTCGCCCTCAAGCATACTTCACCCTTTCCCACCCTCCCAGCTTTCCTAAACCATCCTAATTAGAATATCCACCTATAAGGTTGACCCCATTCCTGCCTCTCCATCTTTGGCCTTCTCAGATCATTCCCAATGTGGGAATTTCTACCACCTGAGGAGTCTGCATTTAACTTAATCTAAATAGCTATTTTTATGATTATCTTTGTAGATGTCTCCCCAATTAAGCTGCAAACTTCTGAAGGGTAGACTTAAACTTCCTGCTAAATGCCATCATATTTCTAATAAAGTGCTTCCAAGAGGTTGCTGAAAATAATGAAAATATTCTTGGTTATTTTTCCTAGCAAGGACAGACAAGCTGGAAGGGGGCAAAGAAAGAGAGCAGCAAAAAGAAGTGTCACCTAATAGAAAGAATGTACAACTTGCCTCCAAAGATTCTATCTAGCTGCATGACATCAAAGTCATAAGTGCTAGAAAACCCAATTCCATGACTGAAAAGGGGGAGGGATCCTTGCACTACTTATTGAAGGAAACTTCCATAACTGGCTTATATTATTATAGTGACAAATGTGCTATATAAAATGGGAAAATATAAAAATGGGAAAACATGTTAAATTGTCTATGAAATTAATGGCCCACATTCAAAATGTGTGTACAGGGTTATCCAGGAAATATGTGAAATAGATACTGAAAATAAGAGAATTTATCATCATGTTGAGAATAGAAGTATTCTAGTTAATAGAATAAATGCCCTCACTAATAATCCTCCTAAACACCAAGAGATTCTTCTGGCTATATAACATTTGACTAATGAAGGTTAATCAGAAATCTTTTAGTAACGATTTGTTTTCATTTCAGTTTCTTCTTACTTTTACCCAATTTAAATGAGACTTAAATTTTTATCCCCATACACACTAGGTGGATCTTATTTCCCCGATGTCTTTAAAAAAATAGTAATTTAAGATATTTCCATAGGGGGAAAAGTGTCCTCAACATACATTACAAACAAGCTTTATGACCCTGCACAAGTCACAAAGTTTAACTTTTAACCCCATCTATAAAATGAGAGCCTTGTATTAGTTGATCTGGCTGGTTCTTATCATTCCAGGCAATTTCCCCAAGAAAAATAGGTTTTTGGGCATTAAGAGCATACATATTCATTAAAAACATACAGAAGAAATAGACTACAGTTCATGCCACAGTTAATTGCTGTTGCGATGGGAATTCTCACTGACTCCATGGCATTAGATTCATAAGCAGCCACTCAGGTTGTTACCTTTTCTCTAAGGCCAGGGGAAAGTGTGACTGAGAGGTTACTCATTCATCAAGGGTGCTGGAGAGTGCCAGGGGAGTAGCTAATTCTCCTTGGACCTAGAATCCAACACAACAGAGGCTTAAAGGTCTTTGAACATTCGAAGCCCATTTCCTTTTGGCTAAAAAAGGAACCTAGCCTAGGTAGTGTCCAACATTGACTCTAGCAATAAAATCCAAATCATCTAAGGAATTTATTAGCCAAAGTTGATACTATGGGTCCTTTGAAGTTTGTTTTGATTCTAGGCCAAGGAAGGGAGACTCAAGAAGATCTAGCCAGTTTAAGGTGGAGAAGTGGGCAAAGTACTCACTCAAAGCAAATGAGTGTGTTCAAATCTTATTAGGTCACTGCTATAATTAAAACCTTCAGTGGAACCAACTATATCTTTAGCCAACTTTGGTCAGCACCAATGAGGGGAAAAGAAACCAATACCAAAAATACTAAATAATTTACATTTATTTCTAGTATATTATCATGTATCCCACCCAAACAACTGACCTTCCTAATGAAGTTTAATTAGGTTATAAGCATTTCATATGGAACATGTCCAACACAGAACTCAACTTCTTCCCCAAACCCACTTCTCTTCTAAAGGTCCTTCTCTCTCTACTGTGCCAACATTTTTCTAGTCTCTCCTATTCAAAACCTCCCTTGTCCTCCGGGCCTCCTAAACTGACTACTTCCATTTGGTCAATCAATGGCCAAATATTGCTGTTTCTATGTTTGTCATATACATCCCCCTCTCTCCACTGCTGCCTTGTTTGATTGGGCCCTTGTCACCTCTTATATAGTGTACTTACTGTATCACAAGAGCTTCCTAATTGTTTTCCTTACACTATCTTCAGAATCTCATGATTTTCTTTAAGGAGAGGCTTAACTAGGCCATTGTCCTATTCAAGGAAGTTTCTGGCTTATTGTTTTTAAAATAAAATATAAACTGTCATTTAACACCAACCTTTCCAACCCCTTTATGGAAACCCCTATTGGGTACACTCTCATCTATGTCCAGTCCAACTGACCCTTTTTGCTGTTCCTCAAACATGACATTCTGTACCTTTTTATACCTGTCTCCCCATACTTGAAAAGGATAGCCTCAGGGGCAGCTGGGTAGCTCAGTGGATAGAGAGCCAGGCCTAGAGACCAGAGGCCCTAGGTTCAAATCTGGCCTCAGACACTTCCCAGCTGTGTGACCCTGGGCAAGTCACTTGACCCCCATTGCCTAGCCCTTACCATTCTTCTGCCTTGGAGCCAATACACAGTATTGACTCCAAGACGGAAGGTATGGGTTAAAAAAAAAAGAAAGAAAGAAAAGGCTAGCCTCTTTATCTCTGTCTCAAGCACAGGAAACTTTCCCCCACTGTCCCTGGCCCAGAGCACTAGTGCTCCTCCTCCCCAAAGGAAGGTAAAGAAGACTGGCACTGGACTTTGGGATCTGAGAAACCAGAAGATAATAACTTTACCCCAGAGTTTCAATTTCCTATAACTGGGAGGAGACAATACTAAACTAGATCTGTTGAGTACTTTCCACTATAAAATTTTAGTCTTCCAACACTGTTGTCCTATTCATAATAGGTGCAAGCTGGGTGACCCTGAGCAAGTCACTCAGTTTCTCAGGGGACCAGGCAACTCTAAAAATGGAAGAACATTTTACAGTGTTGGTAATCTTTTCAACATACACCAAAGAAATCAAATGTATTTCCCTTTTTTTTTTTTTTAAAAAAAAACACTTACCTTCCATCTTGGAGTCAATACTGTGTATTGGCTCCAAGGCAGAAAAGTGGTAAGGGCTAGGCAATGGGGGTCAAGTGACTTGCCCAGGGTCACACAGCTGGGAAGTGGCTGAGGCCAGATTTGAACCTAGGACCTTCCCCTCTCTAGGACTGGCTCTTAATCCACTGAGCTACCCAGCTGCCCCCTTCCCTTTTTTTTAATGAAAAGTGTTATGACTCAGTAGTAAGCTATATAACATAGTCAACCTGAAATTTAAAACCTGCTATGGATACTCCATGCATTGATAAGTAGAAATTGATTCTATGGGTCAATAAATCATATTGTTATAAAATATTCATCTTAACTTCAATTTTAATTTCCTGGGGAAATCTCTCCTTTAAAATAGATTTTGTCTTTTCTTGCCTTCTCTTGGTATGGACTCGGTATTCCAAAGAAACTGTCATTAATACCAGACATACAGACTGGAAATCAATGGAATTTGAAGATCTATTTGTTTTTTAAAGGAAAGGAAGTTCTGAAGTAATAGGTACAAAGCTTATTCTGATATTTCATTATCACTTGTGTTGTGAAATTATTCATTATGTTATATTTATTTTCTTGGCAAAAAGATAGCTTGGCTGACAAAAAGCTCAATCAAATGATCTATTTGCCCTGAACTCTAAAACAGTGTCAAGAAAAATGAAGTCCACATATTTCAGACAATTTCTTTAATTTTAAAAAAAATTTTCTCTAATCTACATCTTCCCTCATTCTGCCAAGGGTGACACCATTATTCCAGTCACCTACATATGCAACCTTAAGAGTCACTCCATATATTCATCAATTCAAGGGCTAGTTTGGAAATTCTATATTCAAATCATTTCCTGTATCTCTCACCTTCTCTCTAATCACAGGGTAACCCACAAAATTCAGCATCACACTACCTCTTGCCTGGACTATTGTAGTAACTACCTAATTGGTCACCAAGCTTCAATTAAGTTTGTCCTACCTCCAATTTATCCATTCCCCTACTCAAAATACTTCCTACTACATTTAGACCAAAACAAAAAAAAAAAATTCATTTGACATGCAAAGCTCGTGACAATATGGTTCCAACCTACCTTTCAAGTCATTTTATACTTTACTCATCCTGCATGCTGTTAGGTCGAACAAAAATGGTCTTCTTGGGAGTTCTTCACATAAAATATGACCACAAGCCTCACATCTTAGTCTTTAAACTATTCCCCATGTCTGATATGCACAGCCTTCTTGCTTCTGCCTCTCAAAACCCCTATCTTCCTTGAAATTTCCAATTTTGCCCTTTTTCTATTCTATATTTTCCTGAATACCCTTAGTTGCTACCTATTTTTTTTTAAAAACCTTCATTTTACTTTTACATTCTATACATGCAGTAGAAAGAAAATACTTATTTCATCAATAGCATTTTTCTCATGCTTTCTATCTCATCTCATCCAATTTTTATTCATGTTTCAACTCTTGGCCAATTCTCCCTGGGATGCTCACTCAACTGAATTGCTCTTTAAGACATAATTGTATTTCATGAGTGTCACTGGAATACACAAACTATCATTTATCCCATGCTCATAAAAACAAAGATTTTATTACTTAGCATATACAAAGTATAAAGGAGAGAAACAGAAAATATAGCCCCTGTACTAAAGGAGCTTATATGCTAAAGGTAAAGAGAATAAATATGAAAGGTTTCAACTACAAGTTGGGTGGAAAGATCTCATGGTTCTTAAGGTACAACAACAAAGCAGATGCCTTTTCTTTAATATCACTTCCACTGATAAAAATGGTATGTTATGCTGACAAGGACTTTGGTAACAAATTTTCCACAAAGGCCGCTTCCTAGAATGATGGCTAAGGACCCAAAACCTCTCCAGTTCAGAGGCCTTCTTCATCAGATCTGAAGTGAGATGGTGGCCAAGGTGGAGCCTGTTTTGACTGTGATGACCATATGTCCTATGCTTTGATAATTATTTTTGCAGTTTCTTCTGAATGCCCTCTTGATATGTCTCTTCAATGACCAGTGGGTAACCTACAATTTTCATTTGCACAGACTGTTTTACCTACTTCATTGCCACATAACACAGCAAAAATACAGGTTATTTTTTTAAAGGCCCTTTGTTTCACACAGAAGTCAGCAGTGACTAAACAAGGTGCAGTTTTCCAAAGTCCACACTCCAGTTCTGAGCTTAGTTTACTACTACTTCAATGTCTTTCCAAGAAATATATACTAATGTACTCTTCATTCCAATGCCAATCACTTTAGAGAATAAGCATTCTTTATCCACCTGAAGATCCATCCACATCCTCAATGGTTAGTTCTTATGACAAACCTTTGAGTAATTAGATTTTTTGTGTGGTTTGGGAACTATACAATTTTATGAGGAGGCTAGAGGATTTCATTAGTCTTATATCTCATCATTTGGACTCTGTACAGGATGTCTTCCATAATACTAGTAAATGCTATATAACTGGCTTATTGAATCATCAGAGGGACTGGTTGCCCAAAAAAATCCTAATGCATCTTTAGTATATTTTTTAGAAATTTAGTAGTATATTTTTTAGAAAAGCTTTTATTAAAATCCATCTAATTTTTTTTCCTAGTCAAAATATTTTGCATCCTCTGCACATTTTAATCAAATAACAAGACTAAAAATCAGGTCTATTGTAAAATATGGCTTGCCTGTCCATTCTCTTACATTAATCAAATATATACTGATACATATACAGATCACACTTATGTTATATAAGTGAGAAAGTAGGCATATGGATTAATTGCTTTTTTTAATTGCTTGATTGCTTTTTTTATTTTTGAGTAGTAACATTATTATTGATTTCTCCTAAGCACTTGAACCTTCCCTCTTTCTGATTTAGTATTTCAAAGTTGTGTTATCTTCAGAACAGGACTGTATACGTTCATGTTCTCATTTTTGTTTTCTTGGGGGCCACCACTTTTCCTTTAAATTGATCATTGCAAATAACAAAATTCTTGTATCGTGATCCACTTTATGGCCCATTTTATTGTTCTCTAGCCTATATAATTTCTCCAGTCACGTCTTCTTCAAACACTAGTTGCATATGCAAGATCTTCTGATGTTCTATCCCTGATCAGTTTAAAACAAATTCTGTTATAACGTATGACTACAGGGATGGATAAGGATAAGGGAGAGGACACAAGAAAAAAAATCTAGATAACCAAAAAAATATATCAATTAATTTTTTTAAAGCTCTAGCTATTCAGCTTATTTAAATGGATATTCATTGACAGAATTTGTTATTAAATAACAGATGAATTTTAGATACAGGTAAATCCCATTTTCTAAGTAAACTGTATGAAATAAATCCTTATTTCTTATTCTGAAAAGAAGGCTGGTAAATTAAAATACAACACTTAAAATTTTATAAAAGGCTATACAACTTAGTGGTGTTGTAAGCAATGTAATATCACCCTCATCTTAAAGAGATGGTGAAAGAAGATTATTTCATGTTGACTGAAACAACATATGTCTTACAAAGAAAATAAGTACCAAAATCAAGGGCTTTTCCAGTTAACCATGGAAAGTTATTTTTACTCTGTTTTATCTTCATTTGTTATTCATGTATAACAGAGTGGATAGTATTAGACTTGGAATGAGTAAGACTTGAATTCAAATCCTACCTCAGCTATGAGAATACATGTAAACTCCTCAGCCTCATTTTCTTCACCCATAAAATAAGGATAATAGTATATTCCACACAAGGTATATGAAGCATTTTGAAATCAAAACAACATGTAAATATTATTTTATTACCTTTTTCCACACTATCCTAAGAAGTTTTATCAACATAAATGGGCAGTACGATTAAGACTACTGCCACCAAAGAACCCAATTTTGTTGTCTTTTTATAACAGCCATGACCCAGATCACCCATTTGATTTTAATCAATGGGGCCAGGGAAAATCAAGGACAGAGTTGAGTTTTTATCTCCACCAAAATTCTTAGGCTATGAGGAAAGATAATATAGAATGTTCTATTTAAATGACAAGAAAAAACTAAAAGACTTAAAAAAAAAGCAACCTAAACAAAAAAGACAGTAAACAAAATACTCACCTCACAGACATAACTTTTAACGTAACAGAAATAAGGTTTGCAAAGCATTGGCTTTCTATTTTATCTCATTTGATCCTAACTCTGTAGGGAAGTCCTATTTATTATTATTCCAAATTTATAGATGAAGAAATTGAAGCCAAGGCAGGTTTTAATAATTTGACCAAGGTCTCAAAACTGTTAAGTGCTTGAAGAAGTACATGAGAGGATAGCTAAGTGGTTTGAGAGACAGGCCTAAAGAGAGAAGGTCCTGGGTTCAAAGCTGGCCTCAGACACCTCCTAGCAGTGTGACCCTGGGCAAGTGACTTAACCCCCAATGCCTAGCCCTTACTGCTCTTCTGCCTTAGAACCATTACATAATCTTGATTCTAAGATGGAAGATAAGTCCCCCACGCCCCCAAAATCACTTGAGTTCAGCCCAACACTACTTACTGTACCACCTAGGTATCACTTATATAGCTCCCTTCAAGGATGAAAATCCCAAAATCAATGTTGTATGTTATAGCATGTCCACCAGTAAATCAGCTATAGAATCTACTCAATATTCTTAGAAGTCCTGGCTTGCAGCAGCTAGGTGGCACAGTGGATAAAGCATAAAGCCTGGAGTTAGAGGATCTGGCTTCAAATCTAAACTTGGACACTTCCTAGCTGTGTGACCCTGGGCAAGTAACATAACCCTGTTTGTCTAGGCCATGTCCATGCCCCTTAATTGTTTCTAAAATAAAGTATTAGAAAAAGTCCCCTCTCATTCCTTTAACATTGCTTAGCTATCATTCATGTTACATACAGACAGGATCATACATCGTATATAAGATTTTTACGTGATCTTAGTCCTAGCTTTATCATACATGAGAAAATGACTCATCCAAAATAACCAAAGATAAATGGATAGTAACAGAAGCATAATTTTAACCTAGGCTGTTTTTTGTTTGGGGGTGGGAAGGTTGAGGGTAAGAGTTGGGTTGCAGCTCACTTCCACAGAGCTGGACCTGGAACTTCATACATGTAAAGAAAATCTATCAATACAGACAGGCACCCACTGTTCTCCAACTTACAGGCTATCATGTTGCAGGTTACTTGCTCTAAATAGCAGGGCCAATCTGTTTCAGAGGCCAGAATTCAGCCCAGGTCTCACTGACTCATGTCATGCTGCCATACCACAAGTGCACACATGACTCATCCATCCATCCTTTCCCTCCCAGTCATATATTTCTGATATATTTTACATTATTTCTTCTGTAAGTTTTCTTGTTTGTGTTGCAACCTGCTCACATTCTTTCAATGAGGTTCAATCTCAATTATTCAAAAATTGCACTGTTCTACATCTTACCCTATTACCAGAAGAATACTGTTAAATTTTAAAATCATTCTTTTATGGAAAGCTTGGAATAACTGAAATAAATGCAACTTTCTCCAAAATATTCTGTTTTCTTACTCATTTCTGGGTCCATCTCAATGTCCGTTTCTGCATCTAGCCAAGATACATGTATGGACTGACTGTCCAAATAATCTGTAGCCTTCATCCACCTAGTTTTTCCTATAAAGATATTTAGATCAGACTTCCAAGTAATTATAAATCTCCTGAGTGGCTTTACAATGTTCTGAAAGTTGATTTAAATAGACAAACACATCAGGGGAACTTTTAACATCAAGGCAGAAAACTCATTTAGACTAGACAAAACTAGATGTCCTCTCCATTACACATTTAAAGATCATAAATCTGGTTTATGTCTTCCTTAGTATAATCAGGACATGAGCACAATTATCTCATTGTTACTTACTTGAAATAATTTTATATATTTGCATATGCCCAAGAGATACACTGCTGGGTCTTTAAAGTGATAACCTCTATTCTACCAAATCAAATGCCTTTTTTACTGTCATACAACAATTAAACACAGTGGGATCTTGTATTCCCCATACCTTTTAGATAACTACATATAATTATAAAGATGTGGTATACATAGGATATAATTTATGGAAGCTTTCATGCTCCACACTTAATAGTTAAGGATACTCTGATGGATTCTCCTAAAAACTTTGGAGATGTCAGTCAATAGCCAAGTTTTCTTCTGACATCACATACCAATGTCTCAAAATTTCCCCGCAATGTAGAATATTTCTATAGTTCAGACAGCATGAGAATCAATGCTCCAAATCGCTCAAAACTCAACTTCAGGACAGACTTGCTCTACATACATGCATTTTGGTCAAGTATTCTTCTGATGGCTACTTTTCTTCGATAACATTTAGCTTTCAAATATAGCACACATCCAGGGTGTAAAAAATACATAGTAGCTCCAATAACTTCAATGGTCAAGTTTACAATAAAAATACTGAATATAATCTTTAAAATATTTCTCATCTTTGTCTTATTTTCATCTCTTAAATGCCCTTAGGGATTTAAATTGATCAGTTTAAGTCCCTGGCCAGGATGTGTCTAAACTTGTTTTTATTTCCATCAGTTCACCATTTCATAAGGTGATACCTACAAACTTCTGTATCCTACTAAAAATTTTCTGAGATGGAGTAACACTTGGCTGGTATGCCTTCCTGCTCAGCAAGGAAATCAAATGTTTACTGATAGTTACTAGAGTCTTATATTCTCCTCTTTATGGCAACTGATTCAGACCAATCAAACTTCCTTATAGAAAAATGGTTCTTTTTAAAATACTCTTTCGCTCATTTTTTTACTTTTCAATACTAAAAACAGAAGGTTAAAGGGTCTTATTTTACATCATATCTTTATGCCTTGATTAGCAATTCATTTGCTCTTAAGTTAATGGTTCAAATGTTTAATTTCATGTCTGTTTATTTGATACTTGTCATATCCGATGCTACCCTCAAAATTATTTTTCATGATAAAATACTGTGAGGTCTCAACGTAGTCTATCTTTGGCATTTCTGACTCCTTAATCCTCTATCACATTTTCCAAAATGAGGGGGAGTTTCCTATGGACACTGAAGTCAAAGAATCAAGGTGGTCTGTTTAATTTACTTTGAAGATCTATACATAGTTTCTAGAACAGATATAGGGATGTACACAGCAATTTTCTTTCATGGCAAGATTTGTCCAGAACCTTATCATTCATTCTAGAGTGAGATGATGAAGGGTCTCATGAAGGGATTTTCCATATTAGATTTTTTAAAACATATGAATAAAATTCTACCAACTCTCTACTTTTCCTCTAAGAAACCATAAAAACATCCTTCTATTTAGCTGTATGAATCTAAGAATTCCTTCTTAGATTCATTAAAGCTGGTCATTTTGAAAAAATAAAATGTCAACTCAAAGACCATTAGATAAGGATCTCATATTTTGACTAAAAAGATCAACAAGGCTATTTAGCAACTGTCTAAACTATAACTCTTATTTTGCCACTTTTCAACTATTCTGTCACCATTACTAGAGGAAAAAGGTCTGGTGGAACTATGGGTCATTTAAAAAATGTCTCATTCTTCTTCCTCCAGGACCAATTAATCAATTTTTTGTTATTTGGTACTTACAATGTGAGATACCTTCTGATACACTCTTCTGAAAGTAATCATAACATTTAGGAATAAAATGTCTGAATAGACTATAAAACATTGGGCTCTGATTTCTTAATTTTGAAACATATTGTCCTATGTATTTTTTGCCATCTTCCCCTAAAGCAACCTTTACAATGACAACATCAAGTATCAAAAGGATGTGCTAATTTTAATTTCTCTTGAATGGTTGTATCAACTTCATCTCAGGTTTCCTTTATTTCATGTTCTGCAACTAATGCTGGTTCAAAACCCATCATTATTTTAATGGTAGTTTTTTTTAAATTATATATACTGCAATATACAATGTCCAATTGACCTACAAAATTTCTTGTTGTTCTTGGATCTGCAATAAAATCAGCTCCACCAATTCTTTTGTTACTTTAATTGGAGCCCTTTTCTCTTCTTGCTGATTCTGGATGATCAAGATTGATGCACAACAGTTAAATCATTAGTAGGTCTACTTCTTGGTCACTGGACAAGGACCTCAGTTTAAACTGTTATTAGTCAAGTCAATGTTAATAGATCATCTAAAAATGGAAATTCTCAGCACTTTCTACCCCCTTTTCTGTCTCTCTATAAAAATGTTAAGCCTTTACAAAATAATTGAGTGTTGCTGCTTTGACTTTGAATAAACTTTAGCTGAGAAATCAATATTTTTAGGAAGACAAAGATATAAAATGTAAAAAGTTTTCAAATTAACCTCAGTTTCTAAATTGTATTCATTTAAACAATGTAAACCAAATTGAATATATAAAAATCAAATTTAATTACAAAGCCATAATTTGCCATTTTTTAATATTCATAAATCAAGAGGAAAATACCCATCATTGATCCATTTCATTACATATTATTTTATACCTTCTTTGGAGTAAATTGAAAATTTTGTTCTTTCAGTAGAAAATCACCTTTAGTCACGGTAGTAAAGTCTGTGCTTACAGAAAAGTGCATACCTTGTTAAAAACAAGTATTTATGCATTATGCATAAGAATTTTCAAATGCTTATTTCTTCCCTAGTAAAATATTTCTTGGTAAAGAATTTGTCATTTCATGTAAGGGAGCTTTTTTAACTTATGTTTCTTTCCAGAAACACAAAACAACTAAGAGACTCAAATACCTACATATCAACTAACTATCATGTCAGAAAATCATTTTTCCTATGACCTACCTTTCAAGAACATCTAGATATGGGGGGGGGGGCACCCTTACCTTGTGTCTTAGAATCATTATCAATACTAATATCAAAGCAGAAGACTGGGGGGGGGGGGGGGGGGAGAAGGTGGATGGGATGGGATGTGGGGGGATGCTAAGTGTCATATCTGGAAAGTATCTGAGGACAGATTTAACCTTAGCTGCCCTAATAATCCCCAACATCTTACCTTTCATTTTCTTACCTTACATTCTTCAGCACATATTACCTTTAAAATCTTCCACCCCAATAATAACTCCCTGCTCCTTTTTAGAACCCACCTTCAAATTATCAGCTCTACTCCATAAGTCCTACACCATGTTCTTCTGCATTTCTCAATTCCAAGATTTACATGCAAAGCATTTTGTAAAAAAACTACTTCACTAACTACTTCAAGACAGCTAGTATTGTTGTTGCTGTCAATACTTCCCTTTCCTAGAACATCAACCATTGGACAATTTGATGGATGTCTCCTGCACATTTTTTCTAACTCTCAGCTCAGCTGAACTACTGACAAATTGTAATAAATGCTGTATTTACTTCAGAAAGCAAAAAAACCTTAATCTCTTACCTTGACACATTATCTATAAGCTATTGTTTACTAAAACTTTATATTTTAAATAAGGCCCCATAGGAGCAAAGAAGGGGCTTAAATAAAAATTATGAAATGAAAATTATACAGGAATAAAGAATGAGTATCTAGGACAAAAGTAGGATGAAGAGTGGAGTGACAGGAGTATCTAGAACCTTGAAGAAAGAATTGACTGACAAAACACATACCAATTAAGAATACATTAAGCTCTAGAGGTGCTAGAAAGTTAAAAAAAAAGAGAGAGGTCCCAAATACCTTATATATCAAATTGTTACTGCTCTTACTTCAAATACTGAGAAAACCAGGGCCTATACTGAGGAAACAACTTGCTGTTTTGCTGTTCTTGACAGTGGGGTTAGGAGGAAAGGTTATTGAAAATAAAAAAAAGCAGTCAACAGTTCCCCTCAGAATAGCAACTGCCAAAAGGGCAGGACTTCAAACTCCTATTCCAATCCATTGAGAAAGCTTCAAAGAGAACTTTCAAATCAGAATTCTAATTAGAACATGGGAGTCTACCATTCCTATAAGTTAATTCCTTCTTCCTTGCTCCCTTTATGAACTCTACATTACTGAATGAAGCAAGTCTTTCCCTTGTACTCCCTCCTCACTAATCTAAACACTATCCATATTTCAGCTGTACTCCTCCTACCTTCACCATTTACTTTTCATTATATTCTATGCTCCCCCTTCATTAACAAACTTACCTTCATCCTAAAGCTCCTATTCATTTTCTTTCCCTCTTCTGCCATTCCTATTACCACCCCGATCTTCTCCTTTCAGCCCAAGCAGCCAATACTATTGTCATCTACCAACAAATCACCCTATTTTCTCAAAATCTTGAGTACCAGGTGCAGTTTTTTCTTTTTCCTAAAACCCTCACCTTCTATTTTAGAATGTACTAATTATCAGTTCTAAGCCAGAAGAGCTATAAGGGATAGCTAATTGAGGTTAAGTGACTTGCTCAGGGTCACACAGCTAGGACAAATCTGAAATCCCATGTGAATCCAAGACCTGCCTTTCTATCCACTGAGCCACCCAGCTGACCCCAGTCTTCCTTTTCTAATTACCCTTTCGGTTTCTTCTTTGAACATCTTGACCTTCCAGTTTATAAATTTGAAAATACCACAATCATCCATTCTGATAAACTGTGACTAGCTGAGATACATAAACATCAATATAGATCTAATTTCATTCTTATTATTCTTCAATTCCCACATCCTGATCACAAGCTCAATTCAATCGTTCCCACTGATTTAACTTGTCCAAAATCCATTATAGATATCATACAAAATGCTCTTATTTAATTAAATGTTGGTTTCTCTAGGATTCTAAGTTACCAGACCAGGCTTAAAGTTTTTTCAAAACTACCTGGCTTCCTGATTCTTCAGTCTCCTTAACAACCCTGACTTACAAAGATCAAAAGGAAAATCACCTCATCGTCATTCCAAATGATTTTACCTCCATGTTCATGATCTAGGAAATTCACCACTTTGATCATAACCATTATCTTCTATCTCCCCTTCACATCTTCTAATTGTCTCCAGTGCTCACATTCTACTCGCTGTTCAATGTCACACAATTTGGCTTCTGACCGTGTTATTCTATTGAAAGTATCCTCTCAAGATGACCTAAAACTTATTAAATACAAATCCAATTTTAATTTAGGTTTTGGGCTACTGCTCTGCACTAAACCGGCTTCCTATTTTTCCTGGTCCTAGACTCCCATCTTTTGTTGAGCAGTCTATTTCCAATCTACTAAGCATCTCCTAAGACCACCTCTTCTTTCCTCTTCAGACACTTTTCACTTGGATCTCATCGGCTTCCATGGGTTTCATTTACCAGCTAGACCCAGTTGATTTCCTTATTTATATAATGCAACTATACTCATTCTCAATGCCAGTCCTATGTTATCTTCCCGCTATGCAACCTCATCAGGATTTTCTAATGAAGTCCTTTTATATTCTCTCCTATACTCCAAATTGATTTCTATTGACTATCCCTTCTTCCTCACAATTCTATATCCAATGAACAAACAAATCTAATCAATTTGGTTCTTCAGGATCTCATCTCTATCTCCTCAAATAGCCGCATTCTTAATTAAGGTAATGAGTAGAATTACCAACTGTGGTATACAGGGTACTCAAGGGAAGACTGGTACAAAGGCTCCCAGAGTTGTAAAAATTAAATTATGTCTCTAGTAATAAAAATATTATATTTTATGAAGTTTAGAAAGGATTATTAGAAATCAAGGAATAAAGAAAATTACAAATAAATAGCCCACGTGTCCATGGCTGATTAGCCCATTCAGAGTTTACTTACTACACATCACTGAAATGTCAGAGTGAGGTGGGTGTTACTACCAGTTAAATACTAATTGTGATCTCACCTAGGTAGAGACTCAGGTGAGATTATAGGGAATTCTGGGAAATACCAAGGACTTCTGGGGATTGAAGTCTAGGGTTGAAAAATCTCCATTTTACAGAGTCATTTTCAGGGTTGCTTTTCTCCTGTGGGGTCCACCTGGCACTCAATGCTAAGTTGCGACTCCCAAGAAGCTGTAGCATGAGAATGGATCATAACTAGAAAACCATCTCAGTAGATAGGGTAATCGGGTTGTGCGTAACCAATTGGCCTCAACTCTTTTGGTAAATTATGGGGATGTCTACTCCAGAAATGTATAAGACATCCCCTGTTGGAAAGAATGGATGAGAACAAATTGTTCAAAAAACCATAATTAGGAGCTGTGGAGATCTTAGAACTTAGTTAGACATCAAAGAAATGAAAGTCATCCCCTGAGTCCTAAGTTATCACAAATCATCTCAATTTTTCTCTTGCCACTGGAATTTAATGATTCTTGGAGAATGAGGTGTTGTGTGGTTCTGCCTCATTTAAATCCAATTTCTGTACAAATCATAAAACATTTCTGGTGATGTTATTTGATTGTTGAGTACAACTATATCAAGACTTTCCTAACTGGTCCCCTTGCTTCTGGCAGTATTCCCACTTTAGCCTGAAGACCTCCCATGGAGGAAGTGCAAAGAAAGAATACAAAATTCCAAATTTGATTACAGATATGTACATTGGGAATTATCACTTCATATCCAGAAGCTAGCTTAAGTCCTCAATTCTAGCAAAAATCACATGACCTTTTTACCTATAAAATCAAATTTTAACTTAAATTAATAGTCGATTTTTTAAGTTAAACTATTATGAAACTATTCACATCCCATATTCTCCAAGTTGATATTCTGGATCCAGATGTAACCCTAGCCATTTCATTCCTATTCTTGATTTTGATGGCAATATTATTTATAATAATAAATCCACATACTGTGTACTGTAGACCTTATTAAATATAACCACCCCTTTGACGCTCAAAACATAGGTACTAGTATTATTCCCATTTTGCAGTTGAGGAACATAAGGCAAAAAAAAGTTTAAGTGTCTTGTTCAGGGTCAAACAACTAATAAGTATCTAAGGTTAAATTCAAAATCCAAGCTAAATCTTCTATTCACTGTGCCACCTAGCTATAACATTTTAACTTCACATAGATTCAGCTCAATGTTCAGACAAGTTAAGGTCTTTCACAGGTGCTGAAACTGTCCTTAGGTCTACTAGGCTGATTCTTCCAGTTGTGATCATCTGAAAATTGATAACCATTCCATCTGTTCCATAATCTAAGGCATTGATGAAAATGCTCAGCAAAATAAAATCACATACTCTTAAGAGATAAATTGCTTATTTCACACCAAAGGAATTAAAGCCCTCAAAAAAATGTGGTTACAAACTACTTTCCTAGACTTATTTTATAACCCCCTTCATTCTATTCCCCAAATTCAATATTCCATGTCCAGGTCTGAAATCTCTCTGCCTCCAACTCCCCCATTCACCAAAACCCGTAGAATCCCTAAGAGGTCAGCTTAGGAGCAAGCTTGTATGGGAAGCCTATCATGAGCTCCACAGGTCTTAATGATCTCCTTACTTAATATTGATTAACATTTGCTAATATCTGTTTTATATTGTATCTTTATCTCTGATAGAATTTAAGATTCTTAAGGACAATTGTATTTTTACCTTTGCATGCCTCTCCCCATTCCACCTCTCCCCACCCCCACCAAGTAACAAACAAGTGCTGGAGAAATGCTATGAATTTTATTGTTTCCATTTAAATTCTGTGGAGATACTGAAGAAAATAACTTACTATCAACACCATATCAACCATTCTACTTGTATCATTGTGTGCGCAATCTTAACTCTTTATCTTAAAGCTAAACGGATTGCTGAAAATTAAATAAAGTCTTTTAAAGAAGCTTAATTGCTTCCTTGGTATAAATGAAAAAGTATACAAACTTAAGAGAGGAGAAACTACAGTTCAGGCAAGGACTTTACAATAATTTGAAAAAGATCCTGTCAGTAGCCTAGTCAATAATTTAGTTCTTGGGTAGTGGCAGTTTAATATCATTATTTTGTCTAAAGGAGTCTCAAATTGGCCACATTTACATTCAAATTAAATACATAGTGGATATCTTTAATAAATATATAGTAACTTTTTACCTTGAATGAATACAGTAAAAAGAATAATTAGTTATATATAAAATTCCTATAATTAAAACATCTTAAACAATTTCTTACATTTAATAAATAGAATAAAGAAAACTATCTGACACATATCCAACTTTATGTCATACTATCTCTAGAGGAATTATAAAAGACAACTGGATAGATAAACTAAACACTTGTTAGAAGTATGATGGCTGTGATACCCAGTGGAATCGCACGTCAGCTATGGGACGGGGGGGGGGGGGGTGATCTTTTTTTCCCCCCAATGAATAATGTTTGAAAATGACCAAATAAAATAATGTTTAAAGGGGGGGGGGGGGGGGGAAGAAGTATGATGGCTACCAAATTTCTATAAGGACTTTCATTTTTAATCATGTAAAAGAGAGAAAGTCATAAAAACCTGAAATCCTGTTGCTCCAATAATCTTAGCCCACTGATAGTGAACCTTGTAGATACCGCATGTCACACCCAGCCCCTGCATACAAGAGAGGAAAGGGAGGAAGTGTACCCATTGAACTGCTGGGTAGAGAGGTTAGTAATGTAAAAGAAATGGCATCGAGCACAATGGAAAGGGAAAAGAGAAGAGCGCTCCCAGAGAAACTTTGCCTTTCTAATATTTGAACTCTGTGGAGGAGGGAGGGCAATGTGCATGCCAACAGAAAGTGCTCTGTGATTTGCCATCACTGTCTTAGATGGTAAACCTCACATCCAAATCCATAGTCTCAAAAATGAAAGTCATAGAGATCTTATAAAATTCAATTCTAATCCACAAAAAAGTTTTCCATAGAAATATTTTATAACAAAACTAGATCTCATGCCCACATTAATGGAATTTTGAAACTATTGACAGTTTTAAAATGTTTAGATATTTTGACAGGTGAAAAAATTTACTGATATATATTTGGTAAAGAACTGTTAAATATGGAAAGACATAGAGAAAGAGTACAGGAAATAAGTTTCCTATTCCTAGTCTCTGCTTATAATAAAAACCCTGGTGAATATTTTTTATTTATTCCCTTTCTGTTTCAAAATTCAATGATTCTTGGCATTCAGCAATGAATTTCTTTTCCTGTGGAAATATTACTACACACACCAAAAAAAAAAAAAGAGAGAGAGAGAAATAGGCCATACTACATTACAAGGACAAGTCAATCTTGAATTGTCTTTTTAAGCAATCTTCCTCCTATGATCAGCATTTACTAATGAATTCCTCCTATGTTCAGCTACCAATGTCACAAACTCTCAAAATTATCTAAGAATTAAAGTGTAACTCAGGCAAGTGACTAATTGAAATTTTATACTCCTGCTTAACTCTTTAAATTTTTAAGGAATCGATAAGATTTTATAGATAGATCAATAGAGTAATTTGGAAAGCAGTACTAAATGAGTAAGAAATAGATTGATGAAAATTTTACTTTCCCATGAATCAACCCATGAATCAAAAATCCTATTGTGACAACCAAAAAACCAAGCAATCATAGTAATTGAAAAAATAAGATAAGAAAAAGTGAAATTGCTCAAATATACATGAACAAAATATTGTGAGGTTTCCTCAAAAAAAGTTAAATTTAACAGTTTTACTTAATAACTTGATCAAGGAATTTAGTTATGAAATAACTGCATGAATAAGAAATCAAGATTCATCATGTATCAATATGTTGTTCCAAAAATGTTGAAATAAGTATTTTATTAACCAAAGTTTTTCATTATACTTTTAAATTATGGAACCAATCTATTTTCCCCTTAAAATATATTTCAATTAGAAAGCCTCACTAGAGAAAGTCGATTTAAACATAAAACTTTACATCTCTACCTCCTTACTAGCATTGATTCATTTCACTAGTGTGGTGTATGTATAAAACATGGGGGGCGCACACACACACACACACACACACACACACACACGCACGCACACGCGCACGCACACACACACACACACACAACCACTGGAGGTTCATACATACATTGAAAATCAGAAGAACCTAAAGTGATGTCATTCTAACAGAATATTATCCTCATTTTAGCTCCAAAAATAGCAAGATATACAATTCCTGAATAAAATAACTTCAAATATGATGCTTTCCCACAACTGATAAAAACACTTACCTTCTTTTTGAGGATCAAGAACTCTGAAATGTTATTCTTATAAATATATGTATACATATCATTTAAAAAAGGTATAAACATTTCTTGTTTTAGTTAATTTTCAAGAACTCAAAATTTCTTCAAACACCTAACTTTAACCTTACAAATGCTTTGTCTTTGGCATGGTTAAGTCAATTTTGTTAGCTATATTGTCTTTCTGAATCCTAACTTAAGAATTATAAAATATATTATCTATTTTCAACTATTAAAAAATCTTAATTTAATATTAACTTTCCAACTAATCCAATATACTATACAATGTCTTGTGATTTATTTTTTTCCCCTAAAGAATCAGTCTATCTTGGGGAAGTCTCATTTATTTGTACATGCCCTACTTATTCACAAGAGAATTTCAGACAAATTAAGATAGCTTGGTTGCAAAAAATTTTGGTAGTCTTGTATTTTTGCTTTGTGTAAAATTTTTAGCAATACTGATACCTTTATAGATCACTACAATCATCTTCAAATCATTACAAAGGATTTAACCATGCAAAGTGTCTTTAATTATGTTTTCACAATGATTTAATTCCATAAATTACATGTTGTGCGTGTATGTGTGCATACAGGGACACACACACACACACACACACAATTCCTATAAAAGCAAATCTCTTTCTTTAAAAAAATTCTCCCAATAACTGAAATGTTTAGCCAAGTGCTATGACTTACCCTAAAAAAAGGTATGGGAAACTATATATGTTACAATGGTAAAAGAAAACATCCACATATAAAAAAAGGTCCTTATCCATATCTATATCCAATTTGAAATACTAATAAAGCAAAACTGACTCCCCATATCCCCGAATCACACACAGACACAAGAAGGCTACAAAATCCCATTCATGAAAGAATGCACCACAAACATTAGCATTTATTCATTTTCTTTTTTTATAGCAAATGACAAAGACCCAGTTTACCAGCTTTACTTTTTTTTTTTTGCCTAGGCTTAACATTACATATTTAAACAATTGTCAAAACTTACTAAGTTGCCAGCATTCATGCACAACTAGAAAACATCCTTAATTTATTTCAAACCAGAAATGTATTACCATTAACGTATTAATACCTTTTACTACTATTTTTAAAAAAATTAAAAAAAAAAAAAGATTCATCCTGGCAATGTTAACTTCACAGCAGACTTAAAACTACTACTTGGCTCACATTTCAAACAAAATGGAAAAGCAAGATTCATGCTGGTGTTAGTGTACATTTTGCCCTAGCACTACTAAAGGATCACTTTTCACCTTGGATTAATTTTAATAAAAAGCAAAGTGCATACAGAAATTTACAACAATTTTAAAGACAAAAAAAAATGGTCCTATTAATGTGGTCCCAACAATAAACTCAAAAGTCTATGACAAATAGGAGCTTCGATGAGCCGTTTATAAATACTTTAGATTAAGTACAGTTATACTGAAAGAGTTCTTTTGAAATCTTCAAAAAAATGTTCCTGTTAATCCTCAAATGGTGCTTGTTATAGCTTAATATTTCTGTTAAATGCGTGCGTTGAATTACTTGTTATCCAAGCGTAGCAGCTGCTCCTTACCATTTATTGTTAAGGACTTTAACTGGCCATCTTCTTCAACTTCTACTCTTTCTTGACCATTCTCAAAAGTTCTGTAGGATAAAATTCATTTAAAACCTTTATGGATTGTATTTTTTTAAAAAATGCAATGACAACAAGAACTATACCCCATCCTCCTGTTGTTGCATTAAATAAGAGGATGCAACAACTTATAAGACAAACTTTGAGGCAAGAAGTTTGTCGGCCATCTTTTCTGCCAAAACAAATTATATGAGTAAACGTTGGCTAAAGAAATATACAAGTTTGATACAAAAAAAAAAATAAAGATAACCTCCTAATCAAAATATTAGTAAGCTTGTTTTTTCTTTTACAAAAGTAATAAAGAAAACCCAACCACAGACTTAACTTTTCAAATAGAAAAGTGTAATAGCCTCATTCTATATTAAAATAACTACTTGGGATTCAGAGTACAATTTAAAAAGGAATAAGTACTTAATAATCATGTCCTTTTTCACAGAAACATATAGGAACAGCACATTTTTAAAGATTTTAGATTTAATCCTAAACCTAAGGTTTTTGCTCTGAGAATGAGTACCTAAACAAAAATTTGTTAAGACTAAAATATTTCAACAGATAATCAGTCTTTTAATCCATAAAATACTGATTAAAATACAACTGTACCTCTTTGTAGTGATTTTTCTGCCATTTACTATTTTAGTCGTAGTTGATATGGATTTGAAGTTACCCATTCCACTACCACCAAATGACGTAGAAGAGAATGAAGAAAGGCCTCCATGCCCCACTGAACCAAATGAAGTAAATCCTATAAAAATAGAAAAATCATGTTACATATTTAAAATAAAAATTTCTGTTAAATTATACTGTAACAACTCAAAAGTCAAAATAGCTATTATTTATAAAATTAAGTGATATTCCAAGTAAAATAACAGAAGAGCCTATTGGCAATACAGCTGCCTTTTTAATCATTACTAAATAAAGGATAATATAGAAATCAAGTAATCCCCAAAAAGAAATTAAGTGTGCAAATGAATCCATTTATGCTAATCAGTATATCTCAATAATATGTAAATTTGAGAGGGATTTTAGAATTTTACTTAAAAAACAATATCCCCTGGACTTGGAAAACAAAATAGTTGTACACTTTTCAACAACGGGCATGCTTTTCATTTATATACAATGTGTTGGAACTTTTTAATGGAACAAGGACTATGGCTTGTTCAATTAAGAGGTTCAAGGAACACATTTCTCTACTCTGAGCTATAAGCAATCACCATTAGGATCTCTCCTAATAGGTTATGATTTTCCAATTCTCTTCTCCCTACTATAAAAGGACATGTGAGGCTATAATCCAGAGAAACCCTATCCAAATATTTCATATAGCATTCAGTTAGCAGAATATTTATATATAAATTACCTATTTTTAAAATATCCTGTAAATATCCTGTATAACTATAAATTAAGGTTAGGGAGATAGTTTCTTCTATAAATGAACTGATTTGCCTTTTTAGAATCTTACATCATTTTTATCTTTGTACATCAATATCCAATTGCAACTGGTAAAATTAATACCATCACTTTTCTACATGATAGGTTTTCTACAATTCTCATTGTAGGAGAAAAATCACTAAAATTTACTTTAATTATTAAACATCATAGCCTAGAACAGAATGTTAAAAAAAAAAGGAGACTAATTCTCTGGCTTAATTTGAAGGGTAAGGTTGCTCATTATTAATACTGGACACCAACTATGTAAAGATATCCTATGCATCAAATACTTCTGGGTCTCAGGCAATAGCCACGAAAGAGCAGAAAAATGATAAAATTATTTTTAAGTAAAAGAAAATCTTTATTTCAAACCTTGAAGCATCTTGAAAATCTCTAACATTCTATAATATTGTACCCCCTGCTAAAAGTACCTTTAAAAAAAAGAAGCAATAGTAATGTAAAGGAACACAAATTATTAACAGTTTTAAGATGACATAGTCAATCAGATGCGACAAGGTAATCTAAAGATGAGGTTGAGAGGTTTAGATGAATCTAAGGATAGAGTGAAGTTGGAGGCATGAAGTGAAAAATAAAGAACTTTGCTCTTTCATCTTTACAGAGAAGCACAGCAAGCAAAAAGATGACTTTCCTTTTGTCTGGTATGAGGCACATCCAATTCCATTCCTTAAAAAACCTAGGCAACAAAATTCTAACATCCTAGAGAACACAATGACCAAATTGATCAAACAAAAGAATTACACAAAATACACTTGTAAATCTTATTTAAAGAGTATTAGTTCCTGTTTATAAGATTGTAAAATACCTGTATCAAATGAAGAAAGTCCACTTCCAAAACCTGGAAATCCACCAAATGCAGAGAAAAAGGGTCCTGCACCTCTGCTTCTGTTTCCACGAGTCCCTCTTCGATTTCCAAAAAAGTCCTCAAATGGATCTTCTAGGAACAAATAAACATGGTTACTTTAAATCCCATTTAAATAACCATCATTATTACAGATGGGTAAGATGAACTAAATAAAAACTACAAGGTACTTCTTAATTTCAATGTGGTATTCTTTAACTGTAGGGGAAAGATGATTACCATTAATGGAAAAAACTTACCGATTAGCAAAAATAGTTATACTTTTAACTGAACCTCTAGAAAGTCATTAGAATAATCTTTCCAAACAGCTCCTTTCTCTTACTGAGGGTGTAAAATTGTTAAGTTAAATCTAGAAAACCATCTTCAATAAAAATATTCACATTTTCAAAGATAATGAAAATACTTTCCTAATTCTGTCCCTTTAAAAAAGGACAAGATACCATCATGGTTAGGCATTATACCAAGTTTTATATTTCAAATAATAAACAGTTGCTGAGAATTTAATAATGATTAACATTTATATAAAATATATAATGGAAGATATGATATAGACATGTAATTGCTGGCACTATGCTGATACCAAACTCCTAAATGAAAATGACTCTCCTTAATGAAAACAATAGAGAAAAATAGAAAAAAATCCAAATAAAAAACACTTGACCAGTTTGAATTGGCAGACTACTGAATTAATCCATTTTTAAATATGTCAGCTACTATAAATGATAAAATGAGATTGTTCCAGAAAAAGACAGTATTAAAAAAACAGTAGAGATTCTATCTGAATAACATTACATTGCTTTAAAAAATCCTAAATGGTAATCATGTGAAAGAGACAATATAACCCCACCCCACAATTTTTTAAAACATGAATATGCCTGTCTTAATATTCATTGCTATAAGAATGAATAGCAGAAGTTTTTAAAGAGTAACTATGATAATAAAAGGCTGGACATTTACTGAAAGGGTAAGAAAAAAATAGCCAGGGTGCAGAATCAGTACAAAGAGAATTATAAAAAACCCAGAAGGCTTCTTAACTGCATTTAGTAAAGAATTTATAGAAAGACATAAAAAAGAACATGTCAGGTTGAGAAAACACGGATGGAGTTATGATCTGCTAATTTAAGAGGAATACACAACACCAAAAAATATACACATCTATTTTGTAAATATATGCATACACATACAAGGTATTTTACATAAGAATTGCCAGGGATAAATAAGAATTTCTTACAATTTTTAGCTCTACTTACAGGGCATGTCACTAAAATATTAAAAAAATTAAAATATTGTGAAGATTTGCAATGTCTATTATGCAAAAAGAAATGACAAATAGGCTACTTAGAAAAATCGGGACTTGTATGAACTGATATAAAATGAAACAAGTAGAACCAAAATACTGTACATAGTTAATAGCAATGTTGTATGATGATCATCTATGCAAGATTTAATTAATCTCAGCAATACAATGATTATGATGACTCTAAAGGCCTTATGATGAAAAATGTCATCCACTGAATTAGACAGATCTGAATGAGGATTGAAGCAAGCTTTTTTTTAACTGCATTTTTTTATTTGGTGGTTTTGTGGGGATTTCTTAAAATGTGTGATCTTTAGCTACTTAGCAAGTAAGGAAGTGTTTTTCATGACTACCATGTATAATATATTATCAAATTGTTTGCCTTCTCAAGCAGGGCTGGGTCATAAGAGAATTTGGAACTCAATTTTTAAGAAGAATGTTAAAATTGTTTTTACTTGTAATCAGAAGAAATAAAATGTAAAAAACTTAATTTGAAAAAAAATCTACATTATTTATATTTAGCAATAGGTTTATGATATTCCTCAATGAAAAGCTATTCACTTAATATGTATCATTCTCAGCACCATGTATAATGAAAAAAAAAACATTCACCTATCTTGAATTTATGTTGAAACAAGGAATATAAAGAAAAAGAATCGTTTTCAAATTGTAGACAATGCTAGTTATCAGTTTAAGGAAAGAACAAAGACAGTGACAACTTCCAAGAAAGCAACCATAAATAATGAGTGCTACAGATATATAAATGAAAAAGGAAAGAGAATAAACCAAATGATGAGAAAATGGAAAGTAGATATCAAAAATAAGTAATACTACATAGTGAAGATTACATATTACAGTCGGAATAACCTATAATATCCATGTAGAGAATAAGTAGGAATTAAGATTATATATGTGAACAACATTGAAATTAGATAGACCCATAAAAATTAGTCAAATGGTCAAAAAAGAGAAGTCATTGGTTAATGAGCAACTGACTGTTGGTGGAACTTCTGGCTGAAGTCTGTAAGCTAAAATGCTCAATAGGCACAAAACACTGATGAGGGCCTGGTCCAGATAGGTGGGGATAAGAATGAGAAACACTGCAAGGGACGTTCATAATGAAAAAGAGGAAGAACGTGATGAAAAAGATAATGTAGTGAATATCCAAAATTTTGATGTCTATATGACTGGGAATATGGCATAACCACTTTAAAGGGGGATTTATACACTAATTTTATGAAGAGACATGTCTGGTTTGCAATATATTTAAAGCAATGGTGGGGAATTGTAAAGATTGGATTTAGCTATTTCCTGATTATAATAATGAAGATACTTAGTTTAACAATATCAGGAATGTTTGGAGAACTTTAAATTACTCCACCCTACTTAGACTGTACTTTAGGTGGAAAAAAAGTTGTAATCTCCTAATTGAACAATGAAGGTACTTAACTCTTACCTTATTGTGGAAGCTAGAAACTTAAGCTAAGTCTATTTTAAGATCTTAATACAAAAAGGTGTTAAGTAAATATAATTATTAAATTATTAATCACTCACAAAAGATGAACTTAACAAAGACCTAAAGACATAATCTAATCAAAAGAAGATGAGAACTAGAAGTATGGGCAGTCCTGGAGAAAAGCCTTTGATGTGATTGGTAGATGTGAAAATGTAAAGGAAGAGACACAAGGATGAAAGATTTATATATTTGTGTCACTTCCTCTCTCTGGGACCTTTGGCAGCAGAGTTGACTGATTTCCTCCTTTACTTTTTAACTTTATCCTCTTAGAAGCCTATAATCTTCTTTAGAGACCTAGAGGCGGGGATATTAAACTCCCACTGGCACAGGCCAGACAGGAGAAATCCTTTATCTTCTTCCCTCCTCCTTAAATTCCTTCCCTCTATATTAATTAAGTTACCATAAATTTCTAGACTGACTTGGGTATTTTATTTAAGATTTCCCTTGGCGACCAATTAAATCTAGATTTTAAGTCACAACCCTAAAATTATCTTTACAGAATATCTAGTAGAGATATGTAAAAATATAGCTTTGAAATATAATGCAATAATTTTGAGGGAGCATAAAACTTCAAATGATGTCCATGCCTATCATTTGGGCAAAGTACTGATTATGGCCTAAGAAATTATGAGAAATTTATTGGGTTCTGTAAAATAAGCAGAATTTATACAATGACCACTACGAAATCACCAATAAAGTCTTCACAACTCTGATCTAATTTCCATTTGTAACTTGAAAAGATTTCATAGTGAAGATAACCTCCAATTTACTGCATAGAGGAAGTAGACCACAGGAATGAATTATACACAAATTCTCAAATGTGGTCAATGTGTTTTCTTTACTTGACTATATTTGTTACGAGGTGAAGAAATAACATAATGTTCTGGTTGGAGGGTAAATTACTAGGAAATGAATAAGAGAAACACAAAGGAATATTGCAAGTGGGAATGTGAAACAATAAATTTCCTTAACAGTGTCCTCTGAGAATTGATTAACAAAGGGCCAAGGGAGAAATGGGTTTAATAGTGAAGTATAATAGATAACTATATATAACGAAATAACTACAGTCAAATATATAAAGAGAATAAAGCCAGGAGGGTGGAACCCCTGGAAGATCAGGAGACATGTAGATTAACTAAAGAACAAAGGAGAAGAAAATAAAGTCAAGGAGAGAGGTCAATTACAGAGATAAGAATTTTGGAATTCAGGACTACTTGACTACTTTGTAAAACATAGATGAAGTTCAAGGGTCAATATCCTTATGGATGGCTCAGGCCACCATCAAAAAGACTGAAATTAAAACATAGAATTAGTATGTTAGGGTGTCAAAGGGGGAACATCAAGAGCAAGGAACTGGGGGGGGGGGGGGGGGGGCGCGGAGACTATCCAGTACCAAACTTCTTGTATAAAAGAGAAAAAATGACTTGGACATAACTGTGACATGGATCTGTACTAGGTGATATAGGACTCTGAGAAATGGTGGCAATGGAAAGTCTAGGTGGCAGTGAGGAACAATAGCTTCTCCAATGTTTCAAGGAGCATTTGCAGTGTTTTAGTCAATACCTAGTATTGAAAAGGATTGCCAGGTTCTAGAGGGCCAGATTTCTATTACCAATTAACACAAGAAAGGGTTAAGAAATTAAAATTAAATGGTATTAGAAATTAACACAAGGAAGAGGGTTAAGAGCTCTAAGAAAGAAAACGTTTTGGTTTTTTAGAATCATTTTAATAATACAGCGAGAATTAGAGAGTACAATGAAAAAGAAAAGCAGAAGAGAATATGAAATGGAAAAAAGAGCTGGAGTAAGGACAGGACAAACCAAACAAGGTCCCACACCAAGGGGAAGGAGAAGCTCTATGATAAATGAGCAAAGTCACTGTGAGATGAAAGGTGGTACACAGAAACTATGGATAGGGAACTCTAAGAATAAATGGCAGGTTCTCAGTTTGGACTGAATTAACTCACTCACTTTATAACTTACTTTTACAATTTTGTATTTTTTTGGTAACACAACTCTTAGAAACAAATATAATTCAATTATTCCCACTGATTAATTCAAAAGAGAAACAAAATCAGAAATACACTTCTTCAGATTCAAAATTCCAGAAAAAAAAAACAAAAAACCCCACATATTTAAACATAACTCCATGAAATACTAATAGCTAGAATTTAAAATTCAAGTTGCAATTTAGAATACCTTACACACTACAAAAAGCCTATGGAATGTTTCATTAAAAATTAAAACCAAATTATTCCAGGTATACAATGATATAATCTATACTTCAGAGTGGAATGTTCACTGGTAAGCAGCTCTGTAAAGTCTGTAACCATACAGACCTTGTACATATGTGTGTAGACAATATTAGATGACTAGCCTTATTATGCTTACTACTTATAATTGAACTAAATTACTTTCAAATTTGAGCCTGTATTTCTTACAACTTAAATGCAAATGGGGCAAAATTTGCATAAATTCTTAAAATTTTAAAGGAGGAAGGGGAGTATATTCAAGTGTCCAATCCTTTCATTTACTTTTATTTTAACAATAAATATGGTTCAATATAGATCAAGAGTCTGGTTTTGCCCCTCCTCCTTTTGGAGTCAATTCCCTCATTTCTAAAAAATGCTAACAAAAAAATTCACTCCTTCAAACTCAATAGAGGGAGGGAAATTTTTGTTTAAATTGCTTAAGCAAGGAAGTTATTAATTGGTCTAAATAGGGCCACTTTAAAGGTGATTTAGACATAACAAAAGTTATTTCAAAAAATAGGTATTTGTATCCCAATTGTCTACTAACTTATGTTAATATAATAAACTCTTACTGAAGAGACACTGTGAATCACTTAGAAATTTTAGAATGTTAACATGAAGACAATTACAATTCAATATAATAAACTCACAGTCCAATACAGTAAATGCTCCCCTATCTTCCAGAAATATAAAATCTTTTCACGAGAAACTATTAAATGTTTGACATGACTTTATAAAACCTTATTGTTATTCTAAATTATAACTTTCTGGTTTTCTGATGAAAAATTATTAAATATATTAGGCCAATTTGTTATGTTAATTCTATTACAAAATTTACTACTGAATTTAATGTTTTATCCAATGGCAGCCCTATTGAATGTAATTACAACTATAAGGCTGTTGTCAATTAATTCCTAATTTCCCCCCTCAATTACATGAAACACTTTTATTGGGATTTTTTATGTTTGGGTCAAATTAACCACCTCCCTCCTTCCTTCCCTCTAATCTGAGAGGGTAAACAATTTGATACAAATTTTACATGTGTAATAGTGTAATATGTTTCACATTATTTACTAGCATGACTTATGATTGGAAGTGATTCAACTCACTTCCTAAGGAAACTAAAAATAACACAATTCCCGAGTTAATAAATTTAACCTTTTCTTCAATATCTGGTAACCATGATAGCTGGGTGGCTCAGTAGATTTGAGAGCCGGGTCTGAGATCCTAGGTTCAAATCAGACCTCTGATACTTCCTAGCTGTGTGACCCTGAGCAAGTCACTTAATCCCCATTGCCTACTCCTTACCACTCTTCTGCCTTAGAACAAATACAAAGTATTGATTCTAAGATGTAAGTTAAGGGTTAAAAAAAAAAATCACCTTTAATGTTTTTTTTGGATTCTCATACATGACAATGCAATGATTTTTCTTATCCTACCAAGTACTTGACAGTTATCATTTAAACTTATTTTTACCTGAAAAGTCATTATTTAAGTTTGTTTATACCTTCTGTATTACTCTTTCTTGAACAAGCAGTAATTCCTAAGATATAACAAACACTTCTGACATTAAACAGAAATTAGGACACATTATGGAAACACTCAAAACATATCAAATAAAAATACTATTTAAGAAAAAGCAATAAAAGATGAGTTGAAAATAATTGAGGCAACAGATGATTTTGCTATTAAATAACAACAGAAAAAATTTGTTTTAAATAGTTAAGAATAACTTAATATAAGGATGTTATAAAAAGTTTAAACTTACAACCATTCCTACAATCTCTTTTAAGAAATAAAGCAAATACACGTAATACTGGAAAACATGTTCCTTATTACAATGTACACAATAATGCAAAATCTTGTCAAAATTTTGGCAATTTTAAGGTTTATTTAACTAAAAAGAATACTTTAAGTTTTTCACTCAAGACACCCAATAAAGATACAGTAGGGAAAACTTTAATGTGTTAAATAAGCATCAATACTCCATGGAAAAATTAATACAAGTGAACAACCCTGACCTAGATAGACAGAGGATTAGCTTTAGGGGTTAGTGAGGATGTATGTATATAAAGTGATAGTTATCTTTTAAAAAAGCTTTAACAAGTGTATCTGTGTCAGTATATATGATTTTTTTTCCAGACTCTTCAACTTAGAGCATATAGTTAAGTATAGGTTCCAAGGCATAAGAGTGGTAAGGGTAATTGGATTTTAGGGACTTGCTCAGGGTCACACAACTATGAAGATTCTGAGGGCTGATTTTAACCCAGAACCTCCTATCTCGAGGTTCTCTACTTAATGAGCCATTTAAATGCCCCTTAAAAAAATTTTTTTAATTAATAAACAACCCATGAGTTAAGCTAGTATAAGTCTCTTATTTCACAAAGAAAGAAAATGACACCAAGATATGAGCTATTATACAGAGCAATCATTTCTTATGTGGTAGAGGAAAGTACTTATACCCAGATTCCTATATCCAGGACACTCCTTTTCCCATTAACTTATAATGCCTTCAACAAAACACACTGGGGGGGTGGGGAGTGGCATGTGTGAATACAGTTTTGCCAATATTACCAATAAACAAATCAATAAGAAACTACTTATCCATAACACCAGCCCTAATTCTTTTAAATCATTTGACTAACAATTTCTCAATAAAAAACTGCTACACTGTTGATTCCAAGTACTTTCGTAATTCATTTTTTTGTTTCCTTTGCCTTAGTTGTTCTAAATGGCATCACAGAAGGGAATAATAAAACTTGGGGCTTTGCCTTTTAAGATTTGCTTTACAATTATAATGGCTAAAATAAACCCAATTCTAAATTCTAGGTTAAAATTTGCAAAAATAATAGCATGAATAAATTAGATATTTTAAAAACTACTAAGATTAAAACATGTCTTATAGGAATAAGTCTAGTCAAAATAATAAAAGTTATCAAATATACCTGGAAAGGAAACTATAATTTTAAAACAATAACATTCATCCTGTAAACAAAACAAGTAAAGATTAGGCAGTTTTTTTCTTATTTTCTCAAGAGTCTTGGAAGACTATCTGACAATATCCAAACCAACCCCAACCCTTTCCTAAAAGGTATAGTGGTAGAAGTAGGCTGAAGATTATAGTAAGCCTTAGATAAGTAGTAGTAATTTAAACTCAAAAATCATAATATACTCGAGTTCATAGATTTATTTTTATTTTACAAGAAATCAAAAATCAGAAATAAGCCTTTAGATGTTTCTTGATCAAGAAAGTAAAAACAGAAAACTTTTAGAAATGAAAGGTTTAAGCAGTTCATTACTGAACAAAATCAAAATCTTATTCTCATCTAAAAAAGACCAGATAAGTAAGCAGTAAGGGGAAAGGCAGAAAATTTATACTGCTAATAACAACAATTTCATTTTAAATAATAAGGAAACGGCACACCAAAATTTTCTACTCTGTAATAAGAAAAAATGCCAAAACACGATCTCCAAATCTTTTAGAAAGTCAAAATTTCAAAATACAGTAACTTTATTTTTAGATTTAAATATATGTGCAGATATAATGTAAATAATATTCATTAATGGTGAGAACTAATTTTTTCATAAGAGAAACCTACCACAATTTGTCTTTCAGGTAAAGCTAAATGTAAAGATTTAAAAAAAAAAATCTAACATTAAAATTAGTTTTATAGGACTAAGAAACTAATCAAATTAATGGAAATCATCAAATAAACCTGGAGAAGAAATAATAATTATAAAATAAATTCCTCTAGTTTTTTAATTCAACTTTCCTAGTTCTACAATTCCCTCAAATAATATATACTTCTCTGTAAATCATCTTAGGAGTTATAAATAGTAAATATTATACTAATGCAACAGAAAGTTAATAAAATCCCCCACAATTCTTAATAATCACCAGGGTTATAATTTTCCTTAACTGCTTGAACTTTTTGAGAAAGAGTACAAAATTTAAATACTTAATGAAGTCTAATGTTAAAGTTACTGGTACTTGATTTCCTGAAGGGAATCTTTTTCCTTGTGAAAACCTAGAATTCTATGACAGTTTATCTTAAGCAATTCAAACTGTATATTAGTATAGTAAAAGTCGGAAGTGCCTGTAGAAAAAGACAGGTACAGAGGGCACAGAGACATCTGAAACAAATTTTCAACTATTCTATTGAACTTTTATTTAAGAATTCCTCACTAACATACGTGCATTGCCATCACCTCAGAGCAGGTGTAATTTCTTCCTAATCCTGGGATGAGCTCAAATTCTTCATGAAGTTATTACAAGTAAAAAAGGAGATGAATTAAAGTTTAGAGAAAATGAGCAATTTTACCCTTATTATATCTAAGTTTTTAAAAATTTTTTTTAATTTTGATGTTGAAATATAACTGAAGTTATCAGAAATGTTTTTCATTCATGTGAAGGATTTATTAAAATAATTCTAAAAGGAAAAGGGAATAAAGGTATTACTTGTAAAAAAAGAGTTTGGAAGCAGCAATCCAAGCTAAATCTTCAATTCTAAATACACAAGTCTCTGACACCAGAGAGAGTTCAGAGGGCTCTTATATAGGCTTAACAAATTAATCTTGTCACTGGATTTAAACATAACAGCATTATATTTGTCATACTATCTGTTATAACAGAGTGGGGGAAAGAACAACTTCTGGAACCACTTCTTTTCAATTAGGTGGATTTTCATAAATATTTCTTGATTTTTTTTAAAAAAAGGGAGAATTACACACATAAATCACTTCCCTCTCCAATAGGATATTATATATTAATCAAGGCAGGATTTAATGCTAGAAAGGCTTTATCCAACTATCCCATTTTACAAAAAGAGGAAACAGGCTAAGAAACATTGTCTTCACTCTGTATTTTCATCATTGGTAAAACAGTTGGCTTCATGTAACTCTGGTTTACCAAGGTTTTATTTTAATAAATTTATTTGGTTTACCAAGGTTCTATTTATCTAATTTATCTATTTAGCTTGTTTATAATTAACCAAGGTAATATTTATCTATTTTTGTTGATTTTTATTTATTTTATTTGTTTCAGCCTAGATATTCTTAACCACTCATTCTAGATATCATAGGTAGTAAATGGTAAAGGGAAAGGGAAAGGAATGGAGGGAAGATGAGGAGGAAAAGACAGATAGCATTTCCCTCTGTAAAAGAAGGAAAATAAACCACAAAGATTAAATAACTGTCTTGAGTATGAGCAATGGATACTATATGATATTGTAATATAATGAAGGATCCTAAGGCTTTAACTAAGTAGCAAAGATGGCTCTGAACTCTTGAGTTTTGCAGTTGCCTTAAAAATAAAACAAAAAAGTTCCTTCTTTCTTCTCAGAAATCACCTACTATTCCAGATATGGGACAAGGTCTCCTCCCCATCCCCACTTCTTATTTACTGTGGGCTAGGGAACAACAAACTAACCTTACGTCTAAAATTAAAAGGCTAAGAAAGTAAGGGGCCAGGGGATTTTCCTTGTCTTGAGCTTTTAATTAAGTGCTTGAATTATGAGGCCTCTAATATGTATCCTCAAAGATTTTTTTTCCTACTTGTTTCCTTCTGTGTTCAGGATAGCTGAGGTGCCCTTTTTATTTTGGTTATTAAATAAACAAGTAACAGAAATCCATTAACAAGTACAAACAAAAATGAGTCACATCACCCACATTTTCTTTTAATGTTTATTGTTAAACCAGTAGTGCCTCACGTTCCGCCTCACTATGTTCTTCCTCGCTGAGCAGTTCTTCATATTCGCTGAGCTCTTCCAAATCCCCATAATAGGGAAGCCTTTCACTTGTTTCTTCTTCACTAGATACAACTTCCAATTCCTCACTAAGTACTTCCCCTGGGCCCCGACTGTTCACCTCACTTGTTTCCTCTTCACTAGATATAACATCCAGTTCCTCACTGGTCAAATCTTCAAAACACTGATGTTGTCCCGAAACACAGAGTTCATCCTCACTGGACACCACATCCAAAACCTCACTGCTATCTTCACTGGGAACTTCGTCAAACCCATCACTTGTATCCTCAAAACCAGTCTGATCTAAGTCCTCATTAGCCTCCAATTCTTCACTGGTCAGCTCGTCAAATCCTGGTAGGGTAAAATGACTCATCACATAAATGGTTAAATCATGGCTTATAAAATAAAATATTAAACTATCTTATACTCATAAATTTTGCTTCCAATTGTCTTCAGCTCCCTTTTGTATTTCTATTCTTTTGCTTCTCATAACCTTACTCCAGTTTTCTATTATATTACTTGTTCCCAGAACTAAAAAATTAACATTAAGGGGAAAAGTTTCAGTAAAAAGCCACTGTGAACACTTCTGGTCCTGTATCAACATGTTTTTAGATAGCATGGTATCCATGCTTATCAACTTAATGAATTTAAAAATAAAGCGATAATTACAATATAATACAAAATATATTCATCCCACCCCAAAATTATTTATAATTTTGTGGGATAAGCAATTGTGAGTTCACAGTAAGGAAATATATATATATATATATATAAATATATATATATATATATATATATATATATATACATACATACATATATATATGTATATATATATATTTTTTTTTTTTAATGGTGCCACTTCATTACTAGTAGCAATGCAATGAGCAAAGAAGGCTATCCACATCCAGAGTAAAGAACTGAGGGAGTAGAAATGCAGAAGAAAAGCATATGATTGATCACTTGATGAGGATATGATTGGGGATTTTGACTTTGAATGACACTACTGCAAATATTAATGATATGGAAATGGGTTTTGAACAATGATGCATGTAAAACCCAATGGAATTGCTCCATCAGCTGGGGGGTTGGAGGGGGCATGGGAGGATAGGGATGGCCATGAATAATGTAACCGTGGAAAAATATTCTAAATTAATCAATAAAATTTTGAAAAATTAAAAGTGGTACCATCAAGGACATCATTATTAAGGTATTTAGTGGCTAATAACATCTTGATAAAAAAAATGTACAAAATGTGTTTAAATTTTATTATCAGTCTATAGATGATTTAAAGTTAGGCCATCTAGTTCATCACCATAAAGGTAGCCATCCCTTTAATAGAAAAGGTTTCAGAATTACCTTAAAAAATAAACCTGAATCTCTAAAGCTCCATTGGAAACATAGTTCCTGATCAACTTTTGAGTCAGAAAGTTCATCCTCATGACTAACCTAATTGTTTATTGACATAATTTAAACTTCTATTTATACTGTTGTACTCAATAAAAAGAGAATTGCTGCCTACCACGTGTATCATGTCCTTAAATATATCCCCTTCAATCTTCCCTTGCTCTTTCTACCTAAGTTCTACTCTAAATTTTTCAACGAAAAGGGTTTGCTTTTCTTCCTAATCTAGTTAATTTTCCACACCACTTATGATGCAGGGCACCTAGTAGCAGGATATATAGTATTCTAGGTGCTGATAATATAATTTTGAAAAATTCAAAAGTTTGCCTGGTGGTTTCAGATTTGCAAAGAAATGTGTTATTTATGCACAGGCATGCACACATCCAGAGCACTAGGAAGAAATTTCAAAAGTTGATTTGTGGAAGGAATCAAGATTAAAATTAAATAATATCCAACAGGGAAAAATTGTTAATTCATATAGCTTTGTGGATAACAAAAATCTCCTGCATCATGGAAATATCAACAACAAAAAACCACACAATTCTAAATAAGGCTGAGAATCCCTGAATTCACCCAAATCTACACTAAACATACCACCTGTAGGACGAACAGTTACTTCATACACGTGGAAGCCATCAAGCATCCTCTTTTCCCTTGCGTAAATCCTTAATGACTGAAAATGGAAGCCACCTAGAAGACCTATAAGAATGGATTGAAGAAGTGTCACTGCCAAACTAATATAAGTCATAAATAAAAAAAGTGGGCAGGCAATGGTAAGTTAATAAAGGGATATTAAAAACAAGTTATAGTAGGAAATAATTACCCAAAAATGTATTTAAGAAAAAGGAAGCCTGGGTATTCTACTATTAAAATTACAAAATTGGCTGTTTCCTTGAAGGTCTTCATTTACATGTAATATATAATTTCTCTTTACTACCAATTATTTTTTCTTATAGTTTCATTCTTTTAATGATATATCTATGCATATAAACACTAATCTTCCTTGGCAATAACATAAATTGTTATAGTTATAGAATCTTATCTTACATATAACATAAAAATAATATAATTTTTTTAAATCCTCAACCAAAGAAATTACTCAAGGAAAACAAGTTAGAAAGAGGTCTTTCTTGACTAAATTGACATAATTACAAAACCTCTTTTTTCTCCTAAATGAAAATCAAGACAGAGTTAAAATGAAACTAGTCATTAATGAATGACACTTCTCACTCTTTTTTTCATATCATAAAAGATAAACCATATTCAACAAGCCTGATGACAGAAGTAGAACTAAATAGGAACTTAGCCTAATTCCCCTACCTCCAAGTTACCCACTCCAAGACAGGAGAATTCAAAGTATTAATAGTTTTCACAAAAATTGGGCTCCCCACTCATTACTTTAGGTACAATCCAACCAAAAAAAGTCTTTCCCCATCTTATTATTACCCTAAGAAAAATAAGCAGCTAAAGTACTCGTATTATAGCTAAAGACAGCAAGATACATAAAAACGTATACTGACAGAATAATTAGTAATTACTAATCCTAGTTCACTATATTACTATCATCTATCTTAATAATTTCTTTGAACAAAGTTCTGGCTTAAATTATATAATGTAAAGATTCAAATATAAATTTATTGAAAGTTTCACATATTGGGACATTCGGATATACTCAATCTTAGTATTCATATATATTTATACTTGTAATCAAAGCTAAGACATGACCATCCTTCATAACAGGACAAACAAGTTCCCTATCTACTCACTGTGCTTCCCTCTTGTAAATCGGCAGTTCTCAACCTCTCGATTTGTAGCAATGAGAATACATAATGCATATCAAGTATTTATGTCCCGAATCGTAACTGTAGCAAAATTAGTTTTGAAGTAGCCACCAAAATAATGTTTTGGTTTGGGGTCACTGCAACATGAGGAACTGTATTGCGGGGTCAGGGCATTAGAAAGGTTGAGAACCACTGTTGTAAATAATTAGCCCCTTTTCTATATGTACTTGGTCTTTGGCTCTTACATGTATAAAAGAAAGCAAAAAATTACTACTATTTTTCCTTTTCCTATCAGGTTTTTTAAAAATACAAGCGTGGGAGCGTGATAGTAAAAGCTGGAATTGCCTTCCATCCCCACACTAGGACATGTTGCCGAGTTGCACCATAAATAAAACCTATTACCTACCGGAAGCGATGGTGATTTAATTCCTCTTCTGTGCCTACGATGGGCAGGGGGCTCCACTTGTTTTCCCCTGTATTCTTTGTAGACAGAATTGTTCTTCTTGTTTCCCTCTTGGGGGGTTTCCAGATGGTGATCACTTTCTCCAATCAGGCTCCCGGGAAATGAGGGGAAAACACAGGATGTGTTTCCCCTTCAATGAGCCAGAAGACAAAAGTGGCTGCAGCAGCACAAATTTCAACCCTGACCTCCAACACAAGCAGTGCATGCATTTGAACACCCTGACATTGGTTCAAACAGCCAACTGCAAAAGCGGGAAGACGCTCTAAAAGCAAAATGCTGACTAACATCAGGTACCTGACAAGCCTTGAGAGATAGTCAAAGCACAGTTCTTTGCAGAATTGGCGCTTAGTAAACATTTCTTTAATATAATAATTCAGGGATATGTTAGAAAGTAACAAAGATAAACGACACACCTATTTTGATCATAAGTCCATAATTCTACCAAGGAAGAAGCAACCTAATCAAACACTATCTCCCATTATAAAACTATTTTCTCACTTAAAAGAACACCTCTAGGATCTGAATCTGGTGATGTCTTATTCCCACCCTCCTTTTCAAAAAACTGTACCCAATGATCATATTACACCATACATAGAAAAAGAAGAGTATTTATTGGTAGGTCAGACTAATATATTCTTCTGCCTCTGAAAAATATCTAAGCTATTGCTTAAGGTTTCTATGACAAGCGTATACAACCCAAGAACCTATTTTCCAAATAAGAACCAACATATACAAAACACCTGAATCCTTATAAAAGTTTCCCCACTTATACACTGACAAAAGAAATTTAAATTGGTATTTTATAACTTTCAACATTCTTAAAAACATGGCATCTATGTTATAAATCAGAAACTCTATTACATAGGCAAAAGTAAAATGAAGGTAAGAAATTTCCCATAAATTTTTCATAGAAAGGCATAAAACATTAGCATAATTCAAGTGAAAAGAACTTGATTAAATAAATCCTGAGAATCATTATAAAATTTTGTATACAGTGCCATTATTTCAGAGATACAGCACCACAAACAATAGCTTACCAAAGAAGTCAAATGAAAATGGGTCCCTTCCACCAAAAAATTCCCTAAAGACATCATCTGGGTTCCGGAATGTGAATCCATATTCAAATGGATTTTCAAAATGACTTCCTCCTATAGAAATTATTTAAGAAAATTAATGAGCTTATAATTATAAGTATACTATTATATAGTATGTTATTTGAGAACACATGGCACAGATAAAATGCTACATGGAAGTCAGTAACACTTAGTCAATTCATAAATTTGAACTTGTCTTAAATTGACAAAAGTTAGTAATTTGTTTTAAAATGTCCAGTCTTAATTTATACAGGAGTAGATTTTACACATTACAGTAGAGATGGAAAGCTATCACATTCATCTTATTAATAGCTATAATTCATATAACTTTCAACACATTTTTATATGATCAAGAGAAGTTTATACACTCATGATTCATGTATTTCATGGTCACAAAGGATTAAGCAAAATTTTAAGCGATTAGATTTTTTGTTTTATTCTTAGAATGAAACCAAGACCCCACTATTTTTTTGTTTCACTCCAAAATAGCATGGATTTTACAATAGTTTCATCTATTTTGCTTTCTGTACTTTGAATTGTGTGTTTTTAAAAGCTTATAATATAAAAACACCAAATAATGTATCTTCAGAATGCTCTCATTAAAATTCACATGTGGGGAACAGAAGAGCTCCAGAAGATTTCTCCAGTTTTCAAAATATTTTTATTTAGTCATTTGTTTCCTATAAAGGCAAGGACAGTGTACATGGCCTTCTGAAAAAGAGGTACTGAAAAGACTGATGAGTTAAGAGGAATGAAGGAGGGCAACGATAAGCAGTAGGGGTAAGAATGCCTGGAAAAACTCTCAAGTATGAGCTCTACTTCCCTCAGGAAAATTGTTCAATTTCATACTAATGAAATATGTCAACAATTATAGTTTTAAGTTTAGAGACTTTTAATTTTATGTTTAAAGAACTGTCTTGGACTTCTTATATAGTAGCATGGGCTAGGAGGAGTCATCAAGATTACAATTTAATGAAAAATTTGTGGCATACATATTTTCTACTCTTCTAAAGAAAAATTCTTCTAAATTGATCAAAAATAAAAACTCAATTACCAGGGTTTCTCCCAAAGAACAGACATTAAAACTATATGGACAAAACATATTTTAAGTTTAAAAATCAAGAACTGTATAATGATTGACCAAGTGTAGATTCAAATAAGAGTTGGGAAGATGCCACTCTATGCTTTTTTAGAATCGAGTTACTATGAGTTTTTTAACAATTCTATTTTTTGGTTTTATTGGCAAGCTTTCTTTCCTCATTTTTCTTTTTAAATGTTTTGTTACAAGTGATGTCTTGAAAGTGAGGAAAGATCTAGTTGAAAATGAAGTTCAGGCATTATCAATAACAAATTTTTAAAGAAAAATATCTGGCTATGTACATCAACATTTCTAATACCTACTCATTTATAATCATGGAGTATACATGTTTATAAATTAATCATAGCTTAAAAGGAACATTAATAGCAAATTACAGTAAAATTTGGAGGTTAGGCGTATGGCCTTATCTAAACATCAATATAATTTGAAAGTCAAATTCAAATTGAGGGGAAGGCATTTTTTGGTGTGGAATGTCTACATACCTCCTCCTCCTCCACCTCCGCCATTTAATCCTTCTTTTCCATATTTGTCATACATGTCTCGTTTTTTAGCTAAACATTGAAAGAAAAAATAATAAAGGTGAGATATCTATCCTTTTCCTCCTCAAAAGCAATGAGAAAGTTATTTCCCCAGTTATATATTATTCTTAAGCATCCATATATGTATATATATATATATATATATATAATACACACACACACACACACACACACATATATGTATAAGTTTTAAATACTACTGAATTTCCAAATAACTGATATAAAGTTCAGGAAAAAACAAGTAATCAAAGGAAACAAAAACCATCAAGTAATCATCTTTTTTAAATGTTCCAATTCACAATTAATGAAAATATAAAAGAAACCTAAGAAAATTTCAAAGTATTTTCTATATAGTATCTCCTTTGAACCTAAGTCAGATACTATATAGAAAATACTTTGAAATTTTCTTAGGTTTCTTTTATATTTGAACTAATTTGGAAAAATGGTTAACTTGAATTCTCCAAAATCTAAACTTACACAGAAAAATCAACAGCAAAAATATGCTCTTAAAAAAATTTCTTAAGAGTGTCTTCCCTTTGTAAAACTGAAATAAATTTCTGAGGATTCTCATAGATTTATCATAATTAAAATATCAAAACGAAATATAAAGGACTTATGAAATTTTGGCTAACTCCAGTTGTAAATAAAATTCATAACTACATTCACCTTTTCTTTGATAATCTAATTAGGTGATAATTAAACAGAGCAGATTTACTTTATCAGGTGTAGTAAAGCATACAACATACAACAAAAGTAGTTTTCTAATATTGTTCCTAGACCTAGTTAGCTATAAATACTGTTGCTTGACTAGAGAAAAATCAGCATAATACATATTCTGAATCTTAAATCAATTCATGAGCATTAGGAAAAAATTACTCAAAAATTACATACATTTATCTTTGGTAGACAAAGAAATAGTTAGGTGGGATATAGCAATGGGCCTAGAATCAAGAGAACCTTGGAGTTCAAATCTGACCTCAAACACTAACTAGTTGTTTTATATTAGCCAATTCCCTTAATTCCCTCACCTATAAAATGGAGTCCCTGCAGGAATGTTGAGGATCCAATGAGATGTTTGGTTTTCTTTAACTTTCTCTCTTTTTAAATTACATGTAGATGTTCATATGAACATGTGATTTGGGGTTTTGATTTTAAATTACTTTTACAAAAATGAATATGGGAATGGATTAGAGTGATAATATAACTCAGTGGAATTGCTTGTCAACTCCAGAAGGGGGAAAGGATGAAAGGAGGGAAAAAACATATTAGAACCATGGAAATTTTTTAAAAATAATTTTTAAAAGTAAAAAGATTAAAAATAAAAATAAATTACATATAAAAGCAATTTTTTACAATTGTGTTCTGATATTCTGTCAGTCAAGAGTCTCTCCTTGCTCACAGATCCCTCCTCCCACCCAGGAAGGAAATGGTTTGTTATATGTTACATTAGTGCTTTTATGCAATGTACCATATTCCCCACACCATGGCAGAAGACATATCAAAGATACAATAAAAAAATTTATAATGGAAATATGAAAGATAGCATGCTTCCATTTGAAATCACACTCTTAACAGGTCATTCTCTGACTGGTATAGCACTATTTAATCATAACTCCTTTGGGATAATCTTGGGACCATGTTTTGCTGATAGTTTAGTCCTTCACAGCTGATCTTCATACAATATTTCTGTTACTGCTTATACAAAGTTCTGCTCAATTTACTTTGAATCAGTTCATACAAGTCTTTCCAGGTTTTCCTGAACTCTTCCTGTTCATCATTCCTTATGGCAAAACAGTATTCCATTATAACCATATAACACAACTTATTCAGTCATTCCTTAACAAATGGACACTCCCTCGGTTTCTAGTTCTTTGACACTACAAATTGAGCTACTAAAATATTTTTCTGTAAATAGGTCCTTTTCCCCTATCTCTATTCTCTTTGGGATATAGACCCAGTAGTGGTAATGCTGGATGAAATAGTATGCATAGTTTTATAGGTCTTTTAGGTGTGGTCCCACATTGCTCTCCAGAATAATTTTATCGGTTTACAACTCTATCAATAATGTATTAAATGTGTCCCAATTCATAAGATAATATCTGTGAAGTGTTTAGGGCAGTATAGGTGCTAAATAAATATTTATTTCTTCCTTGCCCCCCCCTTCCTAATTAGTCATCTTTCACAACGATTTTCCAGATGCTGGCAGTGGTAACCTTGAAATTACATCAGTGTTTTATATATTGAGGAAATATACTTGGGGATGCTTAAGTATCATCAATTTAATACAGATGTTCTGAAGTCATAACATTTTTATATACCTCAGAATATTCTACGAGAATTTAAGTATAGTGAGTAAATGGTTAATAAAATGCTTTTTGTTTGACAAGAAATGAAAGTCAAATACAAATCATCTTACTAGTTCACTAGAAGAATAAAACATCCTCCTAACAAAAAAAAAAGTCAACATTAACTGTTAGCTGTCCCTGCACTCCCACCTCCTCAAAAGCAACAAAAATTTACTAAGTATAGCCTAAAGCACTGTGCTAAGTGATAAGTATACAAAGAAAAAGTGAAAAAGTTCTCCAACTTGAAGCAGCTCACATTCCAATGGAGGAGACAAGAGAGGCACATAAGGGAGGGAAGGTTCTAGGGGGAAGAAGAGCATATAGAGAGGCTGAGATGACTATTAGAAAAGGGATTTTTGCTGAAGCAAGGTATTTGATCTAAGTCCTGAAAAAAGGTAAAACTTTTAAGAGGTAGAGAAGGGAGATGATTTCAGTAATGGAACACAAAAAGAGAATGGAGATAGTATATATGATATGTGAAGTCAATGTGGTTAGATAGTCAACTGCTTAGAGGGTAGTAATTTGTAAGAAAACAAGAAGAAAGGGTTGTAAATAGCTTTGATTCTATAATTAACAGGGAAACATTGGTATACACTGAGTCAGGAAAAGGGGATGAACATGGACAGAACTATACTTCAAGGAAACTACTTTAGAAATTATGTAGAGAATAGATTAGGGTGGGGATAGATAAGGTTAGGAAATCTTGGGAAACTACTTGAATGGTTCAGGGTGAGAGGTAACCATGGTCTGAACAAGGATGACAGCTATGGGCATAAAAAAAATAAAACTTTATAAGATGTTGTGAGATAGAAATGGTATTTGACAACTCAAACTGAACGATATTAAAGTTGCAAAACCTGGATGACTTGAAAGAATCGTGCTGCCTCATTACTAGTGGGGAAATTCAAAAGGATGAAGTGGGTGAAGGAGAAAATTTAAGATTTGGGAATGTTGAGTTTGAGATGTCAATAGAATATTCTGACGGAGGGATACGTAATTACAGAGTTCTTAGGAGACCAGGTATAGATGTTGGAGGCACCTGCACAGAAATGACATTTGAACCCCTGGCACCTGAAGAGATCACCAAGTAAAAGTAGAGATGGCAAAGAGAAGGTCCAGGACAGAACTTTGAGGGAATACTCATATTGAATGGGACCAGCATAGATGAAAGATATCAAGAAACTGAAGACAAAAGTTCATACAGGTAGAATGAGGGAGATACATGACACAAAAACCTAGAAAGGAGAGTAATCAAGTGGTCAAATCAACTGCAAAACTCTGCAGGGAGGTCAAGAAGAACTAAGAAGAGATTATTAGGCTTGTTTAAAAAGAAATCACAAATAACTTTGAAAAGAATTTTCAGATAAATGATTAAGTCAGAAGCTAGATTTGGGGAGGGAGAGAGGGAATTAGATGATAGAGAAAATTGTGGAGGCACAGAATATAGAACAACTTTTTCAACAAAAGGGCAGTTAAAGAATCTATCAAGAACAGTAAGTTTGAACTTGAAGTAAGTAAGAACAGTCAGGGTTTTCAACTGGTGGGAGAGAATTCAGATTGCAGGCATAGTGATGAACCATTATGTTAGGATTAAGCTGCAATGGCAGAGGATGAGGTCTGGAGATTAAATCGGACCAATTCTTAAGAGGGCAAGAGGTAGGGAGGGGAGGAGAGAAGAGGAAAAGGAAAAAATTAGGAGGAATGGGGGGAGGGGCACGGGGGGCGGCCCTGGACTCAAAAGGAAGGCAGGGGAACAAGTGAAGATGGGGGAATAAAGAAGAAAAGATATGAAGGTAAGAGAGGAGCATGAGTAGGAAAGCTTGAAAGAGAAAGTTTTAAAACAATCCCTGTGGTAAATGAGAAAATAATTACAGGGGAACAGAAAAATTGCTTTGCTACTATGAGGGTCCAATTAAGATTATAAAAGTTTGCAGACATATCATTAATGGCAGAACACCATTATTTAATATTTAATCCTAAAATACAAGAATTATATTTATATTATCAAAGTCATGTAGTAATCTGAGAGGGAACTGTCAAAAATGAAATTTCTATCCCAATGCAGAACCAAGACTAAATATTTGGCATTGACTTTCCTGCAATAAACTACCAGTGCAATTAATGTAGATTGGGTAATGTAATGCTTACCATCTCTGGGAAGGACAGAAAAGGAGGGAAACAATTTAGAAATTAAAGCTTCAGAAAACTTATGAAAAAAACTGCTATTGCATATAATTGGCAAAATAAATTATCTTTACAAAAATAAAAAGAATAAACTATCTGTGTGCTACATATTTCATAGCAATTTTTTATTTTCCATCAATATAAGTAGAATGAAAAAAGATAAGGAATTTCTCTACACTATGCTGAAGACAGTGCAGTACCATCAACAGGGCCATGATTCTTTTCAAAATGTGTCACAAGAATCTTTGTCCTACAGCAGGAGTCAGTAGCCTAATTAACTTCATGGTTTTGTTACAGCTTTTGTTCAGTTCTTTCAACTGTGTCTAGCACTTTGTGACACCATTTGGGGTTCTCTTGGCAGGGTTACTGGAGTGGCTTACCATTTCCTTTTCCAGCTCATTTTACAAAGGAAGAAACTGAGGCAAGCAAGGTTAAGTGGCTTGTCCAGGGTCACACAGCTAGTATATATGTCAGACATTGAACTCAGCAAGATGAGTCTTCCTGGCACTATCCATGGGCCAGCTAGCTGCCCCAAATCCAAAACCACCAACAGATATAGAGGATAAAACTAGGAGGCTAAACAACAAAAAAGGAGAGAAAAAGATAGGAAATAGAAAAGAAGTGGGGTTGAGGTGGAGGATGCTAAATGATTATCTGGGCAGGATCAGAGGATTCCAGAGTGAAGGCTACCTACCCCAAAACTAGAAATTCCTGTAGAGATTCTATAATGTGATATTCAGACTAATAAACAATTCAAAAGGGGGACCTAAAATATCTATAATAAATCAAGGATGTTTGTCAACACTAATCGATTGCCCAAAAATAAAATCTCCAAAAAGATCAATAAATCCCTAACTATAAGTTGTCTGGCATGTTTTAAGTACAAGAAAATATAGCAAAACTATACTTTTCCATTGCCTAAGAATATATGGCAACAGTTCTCAGATTGTTGTTTGGCAAATAACAATTACGTGCACGGAGCACAGTGAGACATGAGATAAGGTTGCTAAATCTGAGCCTCTGTGCAAATATAAAAGTAGTGACAAAAAGCACAGCCAACTTCTGTAAAAATCATCCCAAAATGCAATATATAATGGAACAATAAGATCTGGAAAGCCATTTATCTTTAGCAATTCTAACACATAGGAATGATATGCTCAAGAGCTTTTAATAAAAAATATATAACACAAGCTTACCAGGTAAGTGGGGAAAAAACCCACCAGAATCTATATTGACTATAAAAATACTTCTGTGTGCATGCAAGTATTAACTCTGCTTTGCTTTTTTTTTTAAGGGTAAATATAGGACAGGGGTCAGCCAACTACCAGTCCTAAATATAATCAAAACCATTCTTAGCTCACAGACCAATCAGGAAGTAGAGCAAATCCATATGATCTAACAACCTCTGCTATAGAGCAATAGCTCCAAAATGTTATTTTATAATTGTCTCCAAAAAAGAGGATAAAATCCTCACTTGCAGTTATATTTGGTTGGTAAGGATTTCTGAAAAATACAGTATCTTTTAAATATGTACAAAGTACTGTTTCCATTTAGGATGAAAAAACAGAGGTTCTATTTGTCTCTGGTCACAAAGCCAAAAAATTTTGAGCTGGATTTGAACTCAGATATTCATATGCAAAATTGAAGTCTTTTCTACACTAAGTACACATACATACCACCATCATCACCACTGTTACCACTACTATCACTACAAAAGAAGTGAAAAACAAGAAGCTAGAATTTATTGAATCATTTTGAATTGAAACAAACCATAAATAATTCACCTCAACAACTGAGACATTTAAGACTATATACCCAAGGGTACCTAAGTGGTTCAATGGATTCAGAACTAGGTCTGGAGATGGGAGGCTCTGGTCACAGACACTTCCTAAGTATATGGCCCTGGGCAAGTCACTTAATCCCCACTGCCTAGCCCTTAACAATCTTTTGCCTTAGAATACATAATGTTGATTTTAAGATGGACAATAGAGGACAAGAGAGAGACTATAGATGCAAACTTCGTATGAATAGTTTTATTCTAAGGGTCTATCACCATCTCATTATGATACCACAAAGTCTAGAAAGATGTAAGAAAAATCTTGTAGATTTACTTTACATGGTTATTTTTCAATGTTTATTTATCTTCTGTACTAAATAACAAAGACAACTTATAAAATATCAAAAGAGCATTTATTATGAAATAAGTGTCACTATAGTATAAAATATAAAACAGAATCTAAATATAATCAAATCGTTTTGATAATTGTGAGGTAATTCTAAAGGCTAATCAAAGAAAGCACTATTCTTTCAGTCTCAACAAGCTTAATATAATTGATTAAAACATTTATGGAGCATAAACTGCTAACAGTAGATATATTTCCTATTATTAATTATCTTTCACAAATAGAGACCAAATAAAACTGTGGGAGAGAAATTCCAATGGTCCATATTATTTTTCTTAAATACCACAGAGATGGTGAGCATTGTTTTTAAATTGTCTATCACCATATTACCTATGAAACAAAACCACTATTTTACACCATTCATAACTGTTACTGGCCAAATCACATTGTCTACAATGTTGACAAACTTAGATCCTATCAAAATTTCCTAACTTCTTGAAATCAGAAGTTTTAGAACTTTATCATTGCTTTCCTCTGATGACAAAAATCTACTGAAAAAAATTACCATGCCATTTTCTTCACTATCAATCCATTAAACTGCAGTTCTGCAGTACTTACCATCTGATAACACTTCATACGCCTCAGCTACTTGTTTGAATCTCCTTTCAGCTTCTTCTTTATTTTCAGGATTTTTATCCGGGTGCCACTTAAGTGCTAATTTACGATACCTAGAACAAGCAGAAGTACAAAGATGTTTAATACACAGGAATGTGTAAAAGCAATTTGCCTGGGGAAGCTAATTGGCTCAGTGGATAGAAAGGCAAGGTCCTAGGTTTGAACTTGACCTCAGACTAAGCCTAGATGTTGTGACCCTAGGCAAGTCATTTAACCCCCGATTGCCTGGCTCTTACTGGTCTTTTAGCATTGATTCTAAGACTAAAGATAAGGGTTTTTTAAAAACTCAATTTACCTCCAAAGATAATATATTTTAAAGGAAATAAAACATTTCAGAGATGACAGTTTGTAGGATAGTTATGACAACAATTTTTAAAATCAAAATGCTTGTCATTTCTCCAACAATAAAAGAAATGAACTATAAATCAAAAATGTCAGACAGCCTGATATACTGAGATAGGAGACTGGTTGGCCTTAGGACACAAAAAAATCTATGTTCAAGACCTACCTCTGACACATGATAGATCTGTGAAAATAAAGGGTCATCACAGTGTATCAGAGGGAGTTTTCCTTTCAGGAAAGAAAACGGTAGAGAAAAGAAAAGAAAGGGTAGAGGTGCCAATTCAATGTATCAAAGTATGGAAGCTCGATAGTGCCTGAGGAAATGTGGTACATCAAGATATGGGGATTAAATGCACAAAACAATGCCACAAATGGCAAATATTTATGTAAGTTATGGAGAAAGAAGGTCTAGGGAACTAACCAATGAGATTCTTATCCCATTAAGTTCTAGATTCCAGGAGTGATGAGGCTCTACCCCCTACTTTCCTAGTCCAATACAAATTAATTCCACTTAGGTAAATTCAGTATAGTTTACTATGTAACTGACAAAATACCCAAGTACCTTTTAGATTCTCTTGTTCTAAGATCTAAAAACCTCTTACTTTTAATACTCAAAATAACTGAAATATATTATTGATTATTCCCTGAAACTATCAGTCACTGAAATTCATTCTTTTTTTTGCCCATTCTCTTATCACAGAACTATTTAAGTTTCCTGCAGAACATATTCTTTGAATGTTCTTTTTCATCCATTTCCCAGCTATGTCCAAATGGATTTTGAACACAGTCCATAACTGTGTTGGTGCAAGCATTATTTCATAATCAATTTGGATACAAATTACTCCTATAATTAGTGCTACATATAACTTTGTGTCTACAACTGTTCTGAAACTATAGTGCACCAACCAGTCTCTCCTGATTCAATTTGATATTTCCCTGTCAATCACCACTATCCAAACTATAGTAGGACAACATAACCTTGTTTCTTTATATTCTAAATTTCTAATTAAAATATTTTTTCAGGTAGTTTTCTCCTGACATATGCTGAAATATAGTTGTTTTCAAAAAAATCATCTATTAAAATCAATTACAAGGGTATCCTTTCAGCAAAACAGGGAATTTTTTTTAAACCCTTAAGTTCTTATCTACTGTGTATTGTTTCTAAGGCAGTGGTAAGGGCTATGCACTGGGGGTGGGGGAGAATCCCCCCATGTTAAGTGATTTGCCCAGGATCACACAAGGGAAAATGGTTTTTAAGAATACAATGAGGAAGTCAGGAGAACCCAAGTTCAAATCTACCTCAGTCACTTCTTAGCTGTGTAATCCTGGGTAAGCAAGTCACTACCTTTTGCCTAACCCTGGCCCTTCTTGCCTACCTAAGACAAAAAAAGTTTTTTAAAAAACTAAAGAATTAACCAGTTTATTCATCTAAGGTAATCAGGGCTTTGCTTAGCAGATGTACATAATCAATATATGACAAAGCCAAATAAGTATATCATCACTGAATCTACTTAAAGTAAAATTTTACTTGTATGGCCCTTAACTCAAAGCATTTTAAAACAAGGTTAAATGTTCACCTAAAAAGACATTCTAATGAAACTTTATTTCAAGGCAATAAAAAGAATACTTACGCCTTTTTAATATCCTCGGGTGAGGCATGTCTCTGCACACCTAGAACTTCATAGTAATCCACCATGTTTTAATAGTTTGTTGTAACAAGTCCTGAAATTAAAAATATTTTGTGAACAACAAGATCATAATTTTTAAATTGGCGGGTTAAAGAGTTATTTCACCCCAATGTTAATGGCCCTTTTTCATTGACAGTAGAGAAGCCTTAAGTTACTTAGTAACCAATACTGCTTATCTTTAATCTTAGGCCCAATGGTAAAGTTAAAAATCATAATGGCTAAGGAAACAAAATTCAAAAATGTTTATCTTCTTTGCTTGCTATAATACTTTAGAACCTGAACTAAACTGATAATAATTTAGGGAGACCCCAAGCTTGATCACAAGCTGGCACATACCCTGAATTGAATGCTCAGAGAATCCTGCAGCTAGAGAGGCAGGAGTTAAGTCTCAAATAACAAGCATTTATTAAGCATTTACCATCTGTGCTAAGTGGTAAGGATACAAAGGGCCAAAATTGGCTCCTACTCTCAAGGACTCACATTCTCATGGGATATACAACACAGAAAACAGCTATGTACATAAGAAATATAGATGCAGTCTGAGTAGACCCTTCAGAATTTCTTTGGGCAAGGGTAATAAAAAGACTTTCTAAAGGTAAGAGTTAATCTGGGTTTTGGAGGTCAAGGAAGGATGTAGAAGGTGAGGGATCATGGAAACATCCAGCACAGAGGTGACCTAGTACAAAGGAAGAGTCAAAATGGAATGTGGAAGGAACAGTAAGTAGGTCAGTATGGCTAAATCTTAGTTAGGAGGGAATCAGGCATAAGGGAAAGGTAGGAAGGAACCCAAGTGCTTGAGCTTTGAAATGCCAACAATTTATATGAATGAAATATATTAAATAATATAATGAATAATAAAATGAAATTAATGAAATGCATTTTATATTTTATCCTAAAGGTAACTGGACACCATGGATGGGAGTTGACTGAGTAGAGGATTAAGATGGTCAGACTTCAGCAGCCAAGTAGGAAAATGATTGACATTAAATATTAGGGATAGAAAGATAAGATACAGTCCCCACCCTCAAAAAGGTTTCATTATAATGTTAAAGGGAATATATATAGTTAAGTATATACTCAGAAATATTTTTTAAAAATAAATGCAAGATAATTTGGGGAAAGGATACACCAAAAGATTGGAGAGAGGGGAACAGGGTTGATGGAGAATCAGAGAAGCTCTGTGTATGTAGTCTTTGAATAAGAAAACTAAGGATTCTAAAAAACTATAGTGAAGGTAATGTACATTCCAAGCCTGGCGGTCAACCAATGCAAAGATCCAAGAAAGAGGAGATGGGATGAGATGGAGGAGCAGATGTTCAGAATCAATTTTAAGTCAAAATAGCTAAATTTCAGGGAATTAACCAAATTCTCAGGAACCCTCACTTCTTACCCTAAATATACCCAACCTCTCTTCCAACAGTCACTCTATCTTCATCTTTTGTTAGGAGATGTCTCTCACTATTCACAAATCATCTAATGTGTGCAAGTAATATTGGATCTAGGGAGAAATCTGTGACACAATCTCTGCCCACAAAGGCAGGTAAGATATCAACACCAATTTTCTTAGTTTCCAGGTTCCTGGGTTTGGGGATATAGACAGCTATCATAAATTGATTTTTCTCTCCCAAAAAAAATCTTTACCTGGGCACCTATGTTATATTAGGTCCCTTGTGGCTATTACAGGGGTGGCACTAAACAAAAAACTGGTGCTATGCCTCGAGGGTGTGCTTCCTCTGGTCACAAGGAAAAAAATCAAGGGCAATCTTTCCAAGAGCTCAAGGTGAAGTGATATAATAATAAAAAAGCTAAAAGATGACAGTGTTAGCTACAAATTAATCATGAGTCATTACCTAACATCTTAAAATGTTTTTTATAAGAATTTTCCTGTTGCCTAAAAATTATTGTAGGTAACATGTCACTTCTGTGGATTTGTCCTTTATCTCAGCTTCCTCAAACTCCATCTAAACTAGCTAAATCTCCATTGTGAACTACAGAGAAACTTAAAAAAAATTATCTGCTTTTTTTGGTACTCAAAATAATCTCTTTCGTCCAATTAGCTAAATTCTCACAGGTTCATTCCCAAACCAGGTACTAAGTCTTGATCTATCAGCTAATCACTTCTACATAAAATCATCTGACTTATCCCTTTTTGGAAAAATTCAAATCAAGACTTATGACCTCAAAAGTCATATGTGAATCACATTCATTTTTTAATTCCAAATACTGTTATCCTAACCTCAAATGAAATAGAATGCCAAAATAATGAGTCATCTTTTATTTTTCATATCTTATTTTGCTTCTATTTTTTCTTCTGGACTGCTAACTCTGAATATGAAAAAAATATTTATAACTAGTTATCTCATGAAAACATATGATCTAAAAATCATAGGTAACCAAAAGATTATTTGTAAAAAGAAATTACTTGACAAAAACAATGTCAAACTGATCTCAATAAAAGTGATCGTCCAAATACAAAGTACTCTATCACAAAGAGAAATTTGTTTTTTAAAATGAGAACAAGTACTGTCCTATAAATTAACAAAATGAACAGATTAGATTTATTCTCTATAAATATAAATCCAAACAATGTAACTACAGATTATATGCTATAATATAGATTTAATTGCTTATTACTTTGCACATTTTAGTGGCTTATACTAGGATCAGGTGTCAACCCAAGACAGGCCAAAAGAACCAGATTAAAATGCAATTGGGAAATTATGTGACAAATAAAAACAATAGAACATAAATTATGTCAAAATGTGGTAATCCCCATTTCTATTTAAATTGATATTACTATACTAGATAACTTATGGGACACAAATGGTAAATATTACTATTAAGAAAACAAGAAGTATTATTTTTTTCTTCCTTCCTAAGACTAATATTTCTTCTAGCCCACTTCAATCAATATCCACCCTATACATCTAGGTCCTTATAGCAAAAATCATCTCCCACTCCTCCATGCATCTTCAACCTCTTGCTCTATACTTCTCACCTATCTACAAGTTTTGAGTCCCCATTTCTCTAACTTCCCAATCACCAAGAAGGTAATCATACCTTATATAGATTTTAAATGTGCAGTCACATAAACCATTTTGCCATATTAGTCCTTTAATATGGAAGAAAATGTATACTTTGTCCTGGATTCCACCAATTCTCTCTGGAGGGCAGTTTTCGTCATGAGTCCTTGGGATCGTCTTGGATCACTATATTGTTAAAAATGGCTTGTTCGCTGTACAATATTTTCCTGGTTCTGCTCACTTCATTCTGTATCAGTTCATATAAGTCTTTCCAGGTTTTTCTAAAATCATCCTACTTGAGATTTTTTATAACAATTATATTCCATCACAATCATATACCATAACTTGTTCAGTTATTCTCCAATTGATGGGCATCAAAAAGAGGAGCTATAAATATTTTTCATAAATATAGATCCTCTTCCTTTTGTTTTTTATCTCTTTGAAATTCAGACCTAGTAATGGTATTGCTGGATAAAGCATATGACTTTATAACTCTTTGGGCACAGTTCCAAATTGCTATCCAAAATGGCTGAATAAGTTCAACTCCATTTCCCACATTCCCTCCAACTTGTCATTTTCCTTTTCCATCACAATAGCCAAAATGGTACCTAGGAGTTGAGTTTCTCCAGGCCTTGTTCTATTAAGATAGCTCTTAAAAGAATCTGGGCTTTGGGAATTCATTTAGCCCCAAGGTCTGCTCCTTCATCTGTAAAATGAAGGGGTTAAGCTATATGGACCCTTCTAACTTAACAATGCTTTTCCCTTTGGCCTCTCTGAAGAACGACACATCTGACCATATTCCTGAAGTTACCAACACTCTTTTTACTCTCCTGAGATCACTCCATTCCTGGCAAGGGTGCTCTCCTAGATTCTGATGTCTCCTCAATTGTTTTATAATTCTTGGCATTCAACAGAAGGAAAAGAGGGTGAGGGTGTTCTTTGCACATTAGGCACTTAACAAAAGTTTACTATGAATTCTTTCCCTAAGCAAATTCATTCATGTAAGAGGCTTCAAGCTGACATCTGAAAAGATGACTTCTAAAATCTACCGGAATGTCCTGCCAGAACCTCCAAGGTCCAAATCCTAATGTATTATACTCCTTCTGAAACACTTTTTTCCTTCTGAATTTTCTGTTCCTATCAGTATTACCAGCTTTCAGTCCCCTTCAGAATTAAAACACTTATCTCTCACTATTCATTCAACTTGTCAATGAAGACTGAAATCTTTCCTATTCATCTTCCTTTGTTCTACTTCCATTTCCACTACTCTAGAGCAAGCTGTCAACACCACCCAATGAGACTTACCTGAAAGAATTTCTTAAGAAATCTTTACTCTCTCCTTTTTGTTTCTGCTGCAATACATGTCAATGCCTAATCTGGTCATGCTATTATTCCTCTGCTGGAAATTCTTTTCTATTACTAAACAAGTAAAGTTTAAAAGTATTTTGCTTAGTATCAAAAAGCTTTCCACAATAGACAATCTTACTTTCCTATCTTGTTTTGTAACATTATTCCCTTTATTATTTTCTATTCCTGAAAACCACCAGCACTATCCCACATCCAAACCTTTTCTCATACTATTCCAGGGTACAGTTGAATTCTTACACATTGAAGTTAAACTGAAATTCCAACTATTCAAAGCCACTTGAACTCACTCTAAATTAGTAATGACTCTCATATTCTGATCTGACAAAGGTTGTTGGTTTTGCATCTCTCATAGTCCACCTTTAGAAAGGTTTTCCAGCCCTTCATAAACTCAGTCCTCACATTAAACCTGTGAAGTAACATCTCATTTTCAAAAGAAGAAATTAAGGGTTGAAGTTAAATGACTTTTCTCATATGCCCAAACCAAGTTTAAAAAGTTGCAACCCAAACTCAGGTCCTCTGAATCCAAATCCATTGTACTGTTTCTCTTAAATGTACTAATAAAATTATTTGCCTATCTCTTATTAGATTTTATTTCTCTATGTATGCAGAGAATACTTTTAACAAGAGTACTATCCAGGACTAATTGTACAATGAATTGTAGAAAACATCTCCTTAGCAGGTGTATTAAAAAATGTAAATATATATTCATATCTAAGATAAATATATATAAATATAAAATAGATTTTAAAAACAGGTGTTTAAAATAAATGTTTAGTAAGCTCTTTATAAAAAAATAGCAACTTAAATCTGGTATGTAACTTCAACTAAATTCAATTTAACAAACACCTGACCAGCTGCCTTTCATTTAGTAAGAGAATAAACAATTTTTATTCTCAAACTGAAATAGTTCCCTATTTACCTTTAGAATCAAATACAAATACCTTTGTAAAGTACTTAAAAGTCTTCACAATATGGCTTCAACCTACCTTTACAGCCTTATAATTGTTCCCCTGAACCACCTTCAATGATTTCTGAAAAAACCAAACAGGTATGCCTCAGGAGTGGAGATTGGCAAACACAATCCCAATTTCTGAACAGGCAAAAGTCAAATTCTTTAAATTACGGGCCAAAGATAATGGCAAATTAGCATAACTCCCCCCCCCCCCCATTTGTAAGGACTTAAAAAGGGAAGTTAAATGGAGCAGCTGGGTCACTCAGTGGATTGAGAGTCAGGCCTAGACAGAAGGCCCTAGGTTCAAATATGGCCTCAGATACTTCCTAGCTGTTTACCCTAAGCAAGTCACTTGATCCTTATTGCCTAGCCCTTAACTGCTCTTCTGCCTTAGAACCAATACACAATATTGATTCTAAGACAAGTTCTTAAAAATTATGTGTGGTCATTAATTGGCATTGAGATCTTTTGATTATGCAAGAGATTTCCTGCTTTCTAAATGCAGATAGACCTGAGTCCCAATATACCAGAAGTGCAACTTAACTATTCTGGAACTCAGTTTCCTCATCTGAAAAATAGAATTATGTGAACTCTAAAACCTCTTCTAGTTAAATCATATCTCAATGACACATGTAAAGCCCAGAGGAATTACACATTGGCTACGGGGAGGATGGGAAGAGAAAGAACATGAACCATGGAAAAATATTCTAAATTAAATTAAAAAATTTTGAAGCTAAAAAACACTAAATTAAATTTTGCCCACTTAAAAACAAATATATAAATAAGGGCGAATTTGTCATCAAAATCATATGATCTTAACTACAAGATATTTTAGATTCATATGTAAAGTAAGAAATTGTTTTTTTCAGGCCACAAATAAACTATCCCTGTTTTAAATAAACATACACACCAAAATAATTCTCACCATTTGGGAAGTAAAGGATGAATTTCTCAATAAATATTTGTGCAACTACTATAACAGTTCTTTGCATGTGGTTGAAATCAAAATGCAATCAAGGCTGTAGTCATTCCCTCAAAAAAGTCAGTATTATTTATATAAATTATAAAATACTTTCATATTTCCTAAAGTAGGAATCTTTGTGTACATACATACAGGGATGAAAAATGTATGCTTTTTAAAATCAGTACCAATATCCCAAAGTAATAATTTCCCAAGAAAAATCTTTCTAATTCTACATTATATTATTTTAAATGTGACAGTGTAACTTGGGGGTATGAAGTAGTATTTACTATCAGTATAGAAATGGTCTTATAAGGGGCTGCAGAAAAATTATATGTAAGAATAATTAAATATTTTCTAATAATTATCCTAAAGATAACATAACAGATGCATTGGTATATGTGTATGTATATATGTGTGCATAAAACAACAAAAACCCAAAAACTACTATAGTTTAGAGAAGGCAATGGTTACCATTTTCAGAAATTGGCAGACATAAAAATTCCTTTTCAGCCTCTGCTTAAATGCTTGAGAGCAAGACAACTCTTATAAGAACAATCAAGTGTTCTATCCTAGCAGGCACTTTTTAAATAATGCGACGAGGGCGCTCTTTAAAAATACAAAACACTTTTATTAATCATTTTAATTCTCACAGCTTTTTTTAGTTTTGGAGGCTGTAGAAATGTTCTTATTGAATATACTTGAACTATTAAGAATGATGAGAAAAGATGTGATAAGATTAGAATAAAGCGAAGTACTTCTTGACATTGATCCTACTCTAAAGTATTAAAAGTACTTAATCTGCAAAATAAAAAAAATTTATTATGAACTTAAAGAACCATCAACAAGTACAAATGTTTAAAGAAATAGAAATGAATTTTTAAAAATGACTTCTCATAAACCGTGAACTTCCACCATGAGTTTAATTATTTTTTAAGGACTATCTGTGTCTCCTTAATTTTCCTATTATTTCTTATAATTGTTGCTTTAAGTATATTATTCTTAGAACTTTGTTCATTTAGCATCATTTTATATAAATCCTCCCATTTTACTTCGTATTTCATCATTTCTTATATTATTCCCTAAATGATGGATGCATTTTATTGTTTCCAGTTTCTTGCAAATGTTATCACTTATTCTGATATAATTATTTTTGTATAGCAATTTTTTTCTTGTCATGAGTAGTCCTACAACTAGGTCAGCAGCAGTTTTGTAGAGCCTGTCAATTGTTTCTACATTGATTTTCAAATATATGAACATAAAGTTCTATGATCATAGAAAGTCTTTACTGGGTTAGCATTCAATTCTACACAGTCCAGTATTTACTTTTCGTTGTCTCATTTGATTCAGTCTTATATTTTAAGTTCCCTGAGGCATCATACCTTACACCATTTATGCCTCAAGGAAAGTAGCAGAGTTCTCAGCACAAACTAAGTCAGATATTATTCCTTTTACAAATGGAGTCACAGGAGAATTCAGGTTTCTAACCTGGAATCTGTTAGCCTTTTTTTTAATTAACTCTTTAAATTAATTTGGATTTTGGTAACCGTATAACCTTTCCTTTGTAATCTCTACACTATTTTAAGCATTTATTATTTCTGAGAAATGAACCAAGCTTTTTTTACCAGACATTGCCAGAGGTTAAAAAAAAAGTTAACAATCCCTAAACTAGTTATTAACTCTAGTCCCTTCCAACTCTAAAAATTCTGAGGCTTTATTTTTCTATTAAGATTTATTTAAGAGATGTAAAAAATAAGACCCTCCATTCCCAAGTAGTCTGCATTCAAGAGTTCTGCATCATAACTCCAAGACATCTTCATCCTGAAGATTACTCCAGTCCTAGAACACACATTTCAGAAGTACCCTTTGCCTCTGGGGCTCTTCCCTCTCTGTGCTTGGAGAACTCTTCCCAAAACCTCCATTTAAGGAGAGGACTGGCCTAGGACAGCCATCTATCTCTTCATTTCTCACCAAGTTCCACTCCCCTTTGAACTATCTATCATGTCCCCTTGCAGTTTCTTTTCATGCATGGGCTTCCCTATTAGAAGGTAATCGCCTTGAGGGCAGAAACTGTCTTTTTTGTTTGTATTTGTAGTGGTAGTCTCAATGCTTAGCAGTGCCATATTAAGTAAGAACTTAATAAATGCTTGTTGACTTGTCAAAGAACTAAAGAGAAGGGACAGTAAAAATCATCAGAAAGGTAGGACTATCAACACCAATGACAATACCCTGAGCCTGTTGCTGCTACTAATGCTACTAATACTTTAAGATTTGCAGTTTTACCGTTTCTCATTTGAACTTCGCAGGGGGGAAGCATTGTATTGCTGTTTGTTACTTCATTTGGCCCTATTTTGTTAAATGCTAAGAAAGATTATTATTATCATTCTCTATGTTCACTGAAACAATGAGCCATCATTAGTCTTTGCCAGTAAGTAATGGGTTCAAAATCCACCACTTAATAGTTCCAACAGAAATCTGGTTGAGATCTGCTTTGGTGGAAGGAATTCCCATCAACCAGGATGGATATGGATCAATGAAATTAAAGTCTTTGGTTATTTAGGTTTCTGTTTTAGCATTTTGGGACTCTTATTTTTTTATAATTCAAAATGCAAGATATTCCTCCCAGCTTACTATGTATAACTTCCAAGTTTTTCTATGATGGAAATCTTCAAGCAAAGGCTATATGAACACTAGTGGTACATATAAGAAAGGAGATTCAGGTACAGACTCAACTAGACAATCTCCGATAATCCATATTCTGTGATAAGTCTCTTCACTTATTATCTTAATTCACTAATAAAAACATTGAACAAAAAGAAAAAAAAGCAAAGCCAGAACTCTGCAGCATGCCACTAGAGATCTTTTTGCCGATAATCTTTTGCTATAAATCTATTTTTAAATCAATATTCTTGGTCAAATAATTTAATTCTAAATACTCAAATTTATCCAAGTCATCTCTCCATTTTGGTCACAAGGGTTTAAACAAATGATTTACTCACCTACAAACTTATCCGTATCTCCGCTATCCTTACAAGTCTAATTTGTTCCTAACATCCCTGTTCATTCCTCCCCTCCAGAGCCAAATTCCTTGAGAAACCTACCTACAATCAGTTATCCTCTTTTCACTGTCTTCTAAACATTCTTAAATAGCCTCTCCCCCTACCAACTGACCAAAACTGTTCTTCAAAATCACCAATAATCTCTTAGCTGCCAAATCTTTTCACCATCTTCATCCTTGATTTGATCTCTCTGCAGCCTTTGAGACACTGGGAATAGCCACCACTTGGATATTTGCTCCTCTGTAAGTTGTCATGACACTTTTATCTGTGTCCTCTTCCTACTTCTGAGTTCTTCATTCAGGCTCTACTGATTTAGCTGAGTCCCCCACCACTTTGTCCTGGACCCTCTTCTCTTCCTTCCTACACATCAGTGACAAGCAAACTACTACCCCAACAAAATCAGTCTGTAGCCAATTTTGTACAATTCACAAGCTAGTTTGTTTTTGTATATATATTTGCACAGTTTTCTTGTATTTTAAAAAATGTGTGCCCATCAACTGGCTCTAGACAATTTCACTTGGTCATCTTATTTGTTCCCATGGGTTCAATTTCCACTCCAATTTCTCTTTCCAGAGACCCAATCTCCACTTCTTGGACATCTTGACCTACATGTCCCCCCCACACACACATCTCAAATGGAACATGTCCAAAGCTGTACTCAGGATCTTCCTCTTAAAAATCTCTCCTCTTCCAAATGCCCTAATACTGATGAGAGGTACCACCACCCTCCCTAACAACCAAGCACCATCCTCTTGTACTCACTCCCACATTCAATTTCTTGCCAAATCTTGTCATTTCATCACATGTATTTCCCCTACACATCATATTCTCTCCATCACACAGTGCATGGTATAAACTCTTATCACATTATACCTAAGAATACTGTAATAGCCTCCTGAAGAATCCACCTGCCTGTTTCTCTCCCCAGTGCATTCTCTAGTTAACACCAAAATATCTCCAGGGATTAAAATTCAAACCCAATAAAATAACTCAGTTTGGGATTTTATGGTGGAATAATTACAATAGACGGTAGAAATTAAGAAGAAGGAAAAGAAGGGAAGAATATAAGATTTTCTCCAGCCTGGGTAAGCCAAGGGAAGTTCAGAGGCCTTAGCCAAGGGGCCTTCTCAGAAGATTAAATCCCTCAGAGGATAGTGCCTTCAGGAGGTAAAGGAAAGGGGGTGTCAGCCTTAATGACTCACCAAGGACCATTCAGGGAAAACACCTCACCTAAACCTGCTAAAGAGCTACTCCCAGTGACCTCCAATGTCAAAGTTGGCGAAACCACAAGCATATCAAAAGCTGCCAAAAGCTCCAAAGCTGCTGACATATATAGGCAGTTCTTTACATACATCACTTCCTCGGTCTCACATGTACCAATGGTGGCTTAAGCTTGGCTTAGGACAGTCCAGGGGGTGAGTCAGTTTCTGATTTGTCACTTGCTAGCACATGCAGTCATAGACCATCCTCCCCTACAGTTAATCCTTAAGTAGGGATGTATACATTCCTTGGTTGCTAAAATTCTAAAGCCTAAGGAGGGTGGAATAAATCTAAAAATTCACATTCCCAAGAGTTTTTCAATTGAAGCCTATTAATCAATAAATTTTAAGGGTCTACTATGTACCAAGCATTGTCCTAAGCAACAATACATAAGTGCCAATAATTCAGATACATTCTCTAAACTAAGGCTCCTTAGCCAGGCATTTAAAGTTCTATTATAATCTGCTCAAATCTACTTTTCCAGCCTTGGATTTTAACAAAGATTACTCAAAATCCTTCCCAACTGTTATTTAATCTGAGTTCCAGACCAGCATTTCAACAAGCTTTGGACATCTCCACTTGCATATCCCATAAGAATATCTCAAAGTCAGCATGGTTAAAACAGAACATTATTTTTTCCTCTTTTAACTTTCCTATTTTTGTTTGTTTTAATTAAAATATGAGTCTGGCCATAGGTTTAATGAATTTATTATGAGTTACAGATAGAAGGGAAGATGAGAGAAATAGGTATTTTCCCCAATCTAGTTTGCCCATTTCAGTTGCTTCTGTTCCAGAGAGACCTACTTTCCCTGTCCATCTTTCTTACACTACCCTGGTTTCCACATCCTGGGGTACAGGAGAGTGCAGCTGGAACTTAATCTACACCTTTCACAATTGTTTGTTCTCTCTAGGCTTCATATGTACTTAAATGCCCCTCCCATGACCCAGCCCCAAAAGGTAACCATATTTACAAAGCATACTATTTTTCACATTAGTTTGATTTTATTTTGAGGTTTTGATTTTTATGAGTATTCTCTTACAACAGTGACCAATATGTAAGTATGTTTTGAATAACACATAAGTAACCCAGATCAAATTGCTTACCATCTCAAGTGGGAGGAGGGGGGGAAGGGAAGGGAGACGATTTTGATCTTATAGTTTCAGAAAATGCATGTTGAAAATTGTTATTGCATGTAATTGGGAAGATAAAATATCTCTGATTTTTTTTTTTAAAGACTGTCTCCATATTTAAGATACTTGCCCTCATCTACACCTTCCTGGAACTTGTCTCCCAAGAGTTTTAATGTCCCACCCACCATCACTAGCCATACACATACATTACTATTTAAGAGGTCTTTCTCAATTCCCAAAGTTGCAAATCCTATAAGACTCCCAATTAATCTTTGTTTTATTTTGCAAATATCACTCATTTTGTGAGCATGTTGTAGTCCCCCCACCCCAAAAACTACAAATTCCTAGAAGACAAGAATGACCCATTTTTTGTATTTATAACCCTAGGACATAACACAGAAGGAATAAATGTTTCTTGATTATTTATTCTCCACAACCCTATTTCTACCAACCTCGACCACTAAATAATTCAGAAACTGGACCTCCTATCATCTTATGCCTCCTCAGATTCACATTTGGCTTGACCCTCAAAGTCTGGAATGCACTTCCTCATCTGTACTTTTTTCTTTTTTAAACCCTTACCTTCCATCTTGGAGTCAATACTGTGTATTGGCTCGAAGGCAGAAGAGTGGTAAGGGCTAGGCAATGGGAGTCAAGTGACTTGCCCAGGGTCACACAGCTGGGAAGTGTCTGAGGCCAGATTTGAACCTAGGACCTCCTGTCTCTAGGCCTGACTCTCAATCCACTGAGCTACCCAGCTGCCCCCTGCATATCTCTTAAAGATTGAGTTCCGGTGCTACTATTTCCCAGTCTTTCCATCCAACACCTCGCCTGGCCCACAAAAAAAAATTTTTTTCCCCTAGAAATTTTATCATTCCCAGAGATATTTTCTATACCCCGAAAAGGTAACCTTCTTGAAGGTAAGAATTGTGGTATTTTTGTACACCAGTGCTTACTGATTAATGTGTGAATAATCAAATGCTAGATTATTTTCCCCCATGCAGATTAAACTGTTTGTTAATCAAGTGACAATATTCTCATTGAGTGAGCTGTCATACCAGGTTGGCATGACACCTCTCTGATCTCCTCTTACTATGCTTTTACTAAGAAAAAAGGCCATTCTCCAAGAGCTCCTTATTCTTCCCCAATCTATATTTTCAAATCTAGATACCTTCCACTATTCTCTCCTAGTCTTCTTCCTTTTCTCCAGTCTCTGCCTGCTTTCAACTCCATGGATCAAGAGATGTACCTGCGCTGGCACACTTCATGGTACACCCCACTTCCAGTATCCTTTTGGTGTGTTGTCATATACCATTAGGATAGTAAGCTCCTCAAGGGCAAGGTCTGTCCTTCTTAATCTGAATCAGTGTCTGGCATATTGTGATTAATAAATGTTTACTGAATTGAACTGACGATCTTTTTCTCAATACTTAGTATTTATAACTTCTTTGCAGCATTTCACACATTTATCTCCTGTGTTCAGGACACTAATCTCCAAGTTCTAATACCTATCTCAAAATCCTTTGCTATAAGCTAAATAAAATCAGCAATATCCAACCTACTGATTATGAGTATACACACCAAGTCTCAGTTCCTGGATTCTGTTCTCTTCTCCATATGTATATACTCTTACTGGGTAACCTAATTAGTTCAAATAGGTTTGTCTTCATTCAAATTTCATATGTTCACAGCACAACTCTCAACTTCCATATATCCTCAACCTAGCCCCTCAACTTAACTGGACAACTGCTACTGAATGCTACCAACCTTCTAATCATCTTAAGTTATTCTTGATATCTCTCCCTCTCTCACACCACAGAGCCAATCCGTTGCCATTGCTAAATCTTGTTGACTCTATATCCTAATACCTCTTGCAGACATGCCCTTCAGTCCACTCATAGGGAAACTTACCAAGTTCAGGGCCCTTCCTACCTCTTGTCTGAATTATTTCATTAATTTCCTAATAAGTGTCCCTGCTTCAAATCTCTCCCTATTCCAATTCATTCTCCACAAAGCTACCAAAATAATATTCTTGAAGCATACACAAATAGATGTGACCATATTCTTCTCACTCAAGAGACTCTAGGGACTCCTTCTATTTGCCTATTAAAATCAAATACAAACTCCTTTTCTTGGACTTCTAAGCCATTTTCAACCTGGATTTAGGAATTACTCATCTGCTTGTCAACCTGGATTTAAAGAACCTTTCTGGGTTTACTTCCCCAAATGACTCTCCTTCATGCATTCTTGGGTCCAGTCAAATATGACCTTCATGCTATTTCTTACAAACAGCTCTCCTCCCATCGCCACTTTTGAACAGTCATTCCTGGAATGAACTACATTCTTCCTCCATGAACTACATTCTTCCTTCAAGAAGTCCCTAGTTTCCTTCAAAGTTCAGCTCAAATATCAACTCCTACATATATGAATTATTTCCTAAACTAACCACCCTAACCCCGATTGTTATCAACTCAGTATCTCTACTCTCTATAGATGCTGGCATAGTTAGGTGAAAAGCTTTCTCTCCACACCATTTAATAGGACATGTTCCTTGAGAGCAAGGACTGTTCCTCTTTTGTTCTTTGAATCTCCAGCACCAAATACAGTTGTGCCAGACAGTAGGCATTTCACAAATATTTATGACTAATACAAAAATCAACAAAATTCATGAATGATTTTTAATTATTTACCGTATATAGGGCCCTATGTGTTGGGGAACTAAAGGTATTCAGAGACATTCCCTCTCCTTATAAACTAGCAAGGGAGATAAGATAGAAACAATCATTTCATAAAAACATATACTACAAAGAATCAAAACAAGGCATTCTTGTGTCATATCAGAAACACATGAGGCTCCTTGAAGTGGCATGTGAGTTGGGCTTTTGAAAGTGGATAGATAGGGAGGGCATTCTGGGAATAGAGAATGTGAGGATATAGTATACTTTCCAACATGATATAGATTAGCATCAGATAGAGAGGGACCCTGGAAGGCCAGACAAAGGGGTATGAACTCTATTTAGTAAGCAATAGGGAACCACAGAAGATTGATTTCTTTCATGCCCATGAGTATCATTTCAAGATCTACAAGAAATAAGTACTTTGACAAGCTATGTACAGAGTAAACTGGAAGGGGAAAGTAGAGAGTTTTTATCAAGCCATTGGTAGCAGTGAAAATAAAAAGAGAACAAGTAACACAAAATACTATATGTAAACTTGATAAGGGGTTTATAGAAAATAGAAATTTGGGGCAGTTGGGTGGCACGGTGGATTGAGAGCCAGGCCTAGAGAAAGGAGGTTCAAATCTGGCCTCAAGATACTTCCTAGCTATTTCACCTTGGGCAAGTCACTTAACCCCCATTGCCTAGCCCTTACCACTCTTCTGCCTTGGAACCAATATATAGTACTGATTCCAAAATGGAGGGTAAGGGTTTTAAAAAAAATAAAGTTAAGATAAACTTTTATAGTACAAGCACTACCCTAATTCTTGCCCTACTTTTTCCTAAAAGGTATTGAAACCATGCTCAAAAATTGAATAGGTCAGGGTTAAGACTAAAGACTCAGATTACTGGCATCATTTTTATCATTTTTTGTCAATTGCAAAATTGATCAATCTGACAAAATATATCAACTTTACCATATTTCGTAATATAACCATGATGAGCAGCTCCAGGCATGTTGGACCAAAGAGCAACTTAGGGAAAGGAGATTCAGTCAGCTGAAATCAATTGGGTTTGTCCTCCTGCTATGGCTAAGTAAATCACCTTTTGTTAACTGCTGAATAACCCACAAGTCTCCTGCTCCAAATAATTAGGGAACGGGCTTGAGTAAAACCCAGAAAGCAAGTGAATTTATGATAACAGACAAAAATAAGAATTGTGCGATGAAACTCCTGCTGTAATCTGCCCTGGTAAGATCACACCTGGAATATTATGTTCAACTCTAGGCACCACAATTTTAGAACAGACATCAATTAAAAGGACAAAATGACCTAATGATTTCCAAATCAAAATCTCAGGTATGGCTTTATGTTTATGAAAAAACAAACACAGAAGCACGAGGACAAAATGCTATATCAAGGGCTACAGAGTACATGGAAGTTCAGAGTGAAATAAGACTGTAAAGAGGTACGATGGAATTAAAAAGTAAATAGTTTTGACTACTAGGATAAAATATACAGCTACTAGGGACAGCAAAGTGTTTGAGGAAAAAAGTGTCAGGCCTAGAGATGGAAGGTCCTGGGTTCAAATCCAGCCTTAGACACTTCCTAACTGTGTGACTCTGGGCAAGTCACTTAATCCCAATTACATAACTCTTCTTCTTCCTTAGAACCAATACTTAATATCATTTCTAAGACAGAAGAGATGGGTTAAAAAAAATTTTTTTAGGGTTTATAAGAATGGCATAGTCTAATCTGATCATCTCAATTTATTAAGAAAATTAGTTTGATAGCAATTATATAAGTCTAAGGATTGAGATTATAGGAGCCTTAACTAGAGTAGAATTAGATTAATATTAGCAGATATGCTGGAGGTAGAATTAGGTTTCTGATTAGATGTGAAAGTGTTTGAGAAGGAAGAGTCTGGAATAACCTGAAATAGGAAGAGTCAGAATAACTTGCATGACTTGGAAGAATGACAGCATTATTAAAAAAACATTTCAAATTAGCTGAATAGGCTATATTTTTTAGAGGGAAAATGCAACCCACTCCTCCATAAATGTTTTTTTTTTTTAATTATACCACCACCTCTATCAATAACTTTTAAATGTTTTAAATTTCCTCCACTTTAGGAGGACCAAAGAGACATCTCAGAAGCTTTATTTCCTACCCTACAGGCAGCTTTTGCATTTGTTTTACTTCTCCATCCATCAAGTTCCAAGCAATCTTGCCACTGAGACATATCATCTTGAAAGATCCAATTAACCTTGTTACTCACACCCAATCAGTATCCTGTGGAGGTGGAAGCCATAAACTTAAGGATAACAGACATAACTGAAATCTCATTTCCCACCCAGCAGCACTCTTCTGGACTTCTTTGACTTCTCTGGCAGCCCTTATTTTGGATTTCACTTCACCATGCCCCTATGTCACACCCCCTTTTGGCTTTGTGTATTGTCTTCCTCCATTAAGCTCTTTAAGGACTGGATTCTTTCATATTTGTATCCCCAGTTCATAGCACAGTACCTAGAACACATAGAAGACAGTTAATGTTTATTATTAATTAAGTGCTTGTTATAAAGTTTCCAATATAGAGGAAGATTCTACAAGCTATGGGTTAAGTCGAGGTATTATTCAGGAATCAATTCAGGAAATCATTAAGAATTAGATTCTCTGCTTGATAAACTTCAGTCACTTCAAAATCTGAACTCTGGTTCTTCTCATGAGTAATGTGAAACAAATGTTTAAAAAGGAGGATGGATATACAGGGCCCAGCATTTCCCATCAGTAAGGAATATCCAAATATTTAAATAGTAAGTTGGGCTCTTTCTGCAACAATTGCACTTTTCCAATGTAATCACTATTCCACAAGCACAGAGCAATTTTCTATCAAATTCATATTCCCTTTGCCCCCTAAGATCTACATCCCAGTTGAGACAAGACCCCCTCAGATCTTTAGTGTCTAATGAGATAAGTGACTTGCCCATGATCACAGTTAGCTAATTGTCAAAAGATTGGTATTTAGGAAGAGTTTGCTAAAGCAGTGGGAATGGAAGACTAGACTAGGAGGAGTCTGACAAATTTTGTGAACACCAGCCTTAAGTCTGTTCATCAATAAATGATAAACATGCTTGACATATTTCATAAAGTTAATGCAAGAAAAGCACACTACAATCCTTAAAGCTCTATACAAATTCCTTAAAGCTCTATACAAATATAAGCAAGGAGTCATTAGAAATGCTGGACCCCAGACCCATTTTTGTAACAGATTGTTCTATGGGAGGAGGTAAAGGAGTTTGTACATTAGAAAATGTGATAAAAGAACAAAAGAAATGAAAAAAATTTAATTTCTTCAGCAAAAGTCAAAGTTTTCTCCATGTGTGGAGGTCAAGTTATTTACAGGCATCTCCAAAAGTTACTAGAAACTGATTCCTCCCTTCTCCCCACCCCCATTCATTTCTCTTCAAGCTCCCCTATAAGACATTACTCCACCCTTTTTGAATTGTTTGGGAATTTGCCTGAGGCAGGAGTTCCAGGTAGGGCAGTTCTTAGACCCAGAAGTACCCAGGTTTTGTATTGTATAGTAACTTTTGAAGCTTCCAGGAAGTCAAGCCCAATGGCCCAAAGGCTTGACTAGACATCAGCCTCCCCTAGATAATCCAGTCTCCAACTTCCAGATCATTTAAAATTCTGATTTGCTTGGATGTATCCTAAAGTAAAACTATTCTCCAATTTCTTGTAGATGTTAATAAATGTGTTCATTGTAAAGCCATTCAACATTCTCTCCAACCTCTTAAAATGTTCATTCTAGTTTGGAGGGTCTCTGGAAAAAACAGAGTATATTTTTTATATCAGACTGTATTCAAAGGGAGAGGTAGTCTGTCCCCTAGTACCTCAGAGGCAGACTTGGCTAGTTCTCTCTCTGTAACTCTTGGTGGGGGGTGGGGGGGTCTGCTTTGGGTCAATGTCTTGAGGCAGTGCCCCCACATTTCTCTCTCAATAAAGCATTACATTTTAAGTGATAGTTTAATGATGGTTAAAGAGGGTATACTTTGGATTTTCAATTTCCACTTCACACACTAATGACGAAATTTATTTTCAGAATCTTTTTATGCAAACTTTGACATCTTAGAATTCACTTACTTCATATTACACTCTACTTATGCTATATATTTTCATTCTAAGGATATCAGTTTTATTAAAGTCTATGCTATTCCAATATCATTTGAGACACTTACCAGCAAATTATTGACTTCAAAATACAAATTAAATCTTTATGCTGCGATTTTAAAGGGACAACAATTAAATATCTTGAAGTTCTATAAATACAGATCCAAAGGGATGGAGCCTTTAAGAACTATGAAAGCAGACTATTAGAGCAGCTCAGTAGAGTAGTACAGAAATCTACATATTACATACCCTAATTGATCTTAACCTACCTGGACTTTCCTTTTACTCAATTTTATAAGGATGAACATCAAATTCTAAATATGTCCTAATTGGAGCCCTATGAGCAGTTGCACAATTTCATACAAACACTATTATTCTACTCTCCATCATGCTTATTAATGGAGCTTTCACCCTAAGAAACCTAACAATTACCCAAGAAAACATGATTACCTCAACATGACCCCTAACCAAAATATGATGTATTTCCACATTAGCAGAAATAAACTGGGACTCCGTTCGATCTGACAGAAGGAGAATCAGAACTCATATCAGGCTTCAATGTAGAAAACACTGCAGGACCAACCATTTGCCATATTTTTTCTAGCAGAATATGCTAATATCATTGCAATAAATGCCAAAAAATCTATCCTCTTCCTAGGTTCATCCCTCAACTATAACCTCTCTTACCTCAATACAACAACCTTTATAATTAAAACGGTAGCTTTCCTATGAATTCGAGCATCCTATCCACGATTCCAATATGATCAACTAGTATGCTTCTGAAAAAACTTCCTACCAATTACACTAGTATTCTGCTTATGATTCATTTCTATTCTAATTACACTATCTAGCATCCCCCCACAAATATAAGAAGTCTGACAAAAGAATTATCTTGATAGGATAAATTATAGGGGTTTTAAATCCCTATTTCTAGTGTCAACTAGAAAAAACACAGAACTATTAAATAGTCAAAAATCATTCTTTAATCAAGGGAAAAGGGGTTAGCGCTACTAATAAGACAACAGAACTGCTTTCCAAGACTGCACAGAGTCAAGAAGCCCTGGTCACCAGCCCCTGGGAGTGCCAATGACTCAGGATGGACTCCCAGGAACAAAAGAAGTTGGGAAACCTATATACCACTCTAGATGACCTGGGGGCTTGGAGAGGGACAGTTGATTGACTTTACAATGGTAAGAAAGGAAAATGAGGAGTTCCAGACAGGAATAATAGTGAGGGGCTGATGCCCTACAATGGACACAAAAGGGAAAGACTCAGCCTAAGGCCGGGTCACCTAGGTCATGGACCTTAGCCTAGGGGGAGAAACCATTGGGACAAAAGGGATATTTAATATTGGATGGGATTAGCTGTTCCCACCCAAACTACCAGGAAGTTCACTGTCTGGTGAAGAGGGACCTTCCCTCAGGGGGAAACCTCTCCTGTGACAAGGTCAAAACCTGGGGTTTCTACACTCAAACTAAATAAACTGGGGATCTCTATATTTCCTTGTTGACTCTAGAAAAGGAATTGAACCTACATCTAAGAACTAAAATTCCCTGTGATTCCTTTATTTCACATTCTAGGAAGTAGGCTAAATAAGCTATCTGGCCCATACCCCAAAAATGTTGGTTTACATCCTTCCCATATGAATGTCTCCATACGTATTAATAATACCTCTCCATACGTATTAATAATTATCTCACTTAAGTCTACTCATAGGTACATCAATCACACTCATTAGTAACCACTGACTAACCACCTGAATAGGGCTAGAAATGAACATATTAGCCATTATTTCAATAATAACCTACCCATACCATATATGCAATACAGAATCTGTAATCAAATACTTCCTAACTCAAGTCACAGCATCTATAATCATATTTTCTACCTGTTGGTCTATCTATTTGACTTGGTATTTGTATTGGTATTGACTATAGTATTTGATTTGGATTTTTCCATATGTGAAGTAAGCAAAAGTTGGAAAAAATTAACTTTAGCATCCCTTTCTAAAAGTTACTTCAGAGGGCAGATTGAGAGTCAGGCCTAGAGACAGGAGGTCCTAGGTTCAAATTTGATCTCAGACACTTCCCAGCTGTGTGACCCTGGGCAAGTCACTTGACCCCCATTACCTAGCCCTTACCACCTCTCTTCTGCCTTGGAACCAATATATAGTAACTTTTATTTTTTATTTTTATTTTAAACCCTTAAAAATAAAAGTAAAAAATAAAAGTTACTTCAAAGCTCAACAACATAAACAATGGGATAGTGCCCAGAACAACATGATTACATTAACTACAAAATCCATTTTACAGTATAATCTTTTTAATGTTAAATACCTTTGGTAATTTTTCTAAAGAGAGAAAAAGGTTGTTTTATAATTCATTTATACCAGTGATTTACCTGGAGGAAAAAAATAAACACTAACATCTTTCCAAATGCCATGGTTAATTTTTAAAAATGTATACTCCGGCCAGCCTGGGGTACAGGATAAAGACCTAACCTCAAAATCAGAAAGACTTGAAGTTAAACCCCACCTTTGACTCCTACTGTGACCTCAAACAAGTCATTTAACCCCCTGAGCGTCCAAGGAAGCCAAGACTATAGATTACAGAACCTTTGCTAATCTGCATTGGTGAAGGCCAACACTGACAAAAATCACAGATCCATCCAAAAATAAATTGTGCTAAACTTTGATTTCTGGATAGATAGACATATCACCTTAAAGGCACAGTTGGAAAAAGGTACTTGTAGCCAAGCCACAAAATGTTTATTTCAATGCAAATTCCTGAAGCACCTAGGGAAATACCAAGTAAAAACACAATCCTGACTGCCCATGGTTGTAGTTTCAGAGAATAAGCCTGGTTTAAATTCATCAAAATACATAAGTGACTGTAGAATAATGTAGATGCAACAAAATGTTACATAAAATCCAAGAAAGCAACATTGCTATCCACAGAGGACTCAGGAAAATATATTCCCAGAAAGGATAATATTTGAATAATAAATAATTTTCCACCACCTCCTCATAATTGGAATGTATCTTTTCTCCATCTCTACTTATATAGAATATTTCCCACTTCTTTTAAGATTCTCAGTACTACCTTCTCAATTTTAAGTCTTTCCAGATACTCCCCACTATCACTATATTCCCTTGCCTAACTACTTTGTATTTATTCTGTACTTACCTACACACACATTCTTCTCCCAAAAAAGAATAAAACTTCAGAGCAAGGATTGTTTCATTTTTGTCTTTGTTAACTGACTGAATATTTTTTTAAATGTCTATTATGTGCCATATACTGTTTTAGGCTCTAGAGATTTATTAGTTAGTTCCCATCTTTTAGGGACCAGAGTAAGAACATGTAATACACATGTAAAATACAGTGACTGGGAGGCATTAACTGAAGGAACTCAGGAAAGGTATTTTAAAGGAGGTGGTACTTGAGAACTTTGAGGGTGGGTATTCCAAGAGATAGAAGGTAAATGGAGAACAAATTCAGTCATGGAGGTTGGAGTGAGAAAGGAATATCTTCCATTATCATAAGTAAAGATGAGAAGCAGACTGGTTTAGAGTAAAGCAGGGAAGATTATTTTTTTTTACCAGGAGAGAAATTAAAAGGGGAGACTTGTAATAAAGAAAGCTTATTGAAAGAGATGTTACCTAACTAAAATGAATGTTAAGGAAAGACATGTATGCATCCAAGCATAAGGGGCTAGAAAGAAAAGTATGGGAAGAGATATAGGAACAGCCAAAAGAAATCCAATTTAGCTTACACAGGATAATGAGAACTGGTAGATTGTATTTAGCAATGGAAGGGCCTATCCAAAAGACAATAGAGTCACCCAGAGGGAAGATGATTTGGAGAGCTGAATGAAGAATTGAAGAGGCTGGAGGCAGAGAGATTATTAGCAAGTTACTATAATAGTCCAGAAAAATGCTTACAAATGCCTAAATGAAGGTAATAGCAACTGGAGTGGAAAAACGGATAAAACGCAAAATATATTTTGGAGAAAAAATTCCCAAATTTTGAACTTTTTTAAAGGAGGAAAGAATGGAAATATTTATTACCAAGAGAAATGAAAAGGAGGCATAAGGAACAATTTTTAAAAGGAAAAAAAAGTCGTATTTCAGATACAAGTTTAAGAGGGGGGGGGAGGCCAAAAGACATCTAGGTGGATATATTCAGAAGTAGTCAAAATGGAAATGCAAGGCTAGAGCTCAGATTGAGCGGCTAGTATTCAGAATCAAGAATCCTGGACAGCAAGATGCAAATTTAGGGATACCAGAAATAAAAATCAAAATAAAAGGGGTACCTTCTTATATTACCTCACCCAGAAATAAACATACCTGAAGTATGTTATCACAGGATTGAAGATTTCTAGATGAAATGGACTTAAAAAGAGTTCACAGAAGCATAAATTTACATTAGGTCATCTTGTCCAACCTCCTCTCACTTAACAGTTCAGGAAATTTGAGTGCCATGGAGTAGAAGTGATTTGCCCTAAGTAACACAAGCAGTATATAGTATATTTGGGATTTGAACTCATGTCTGACTCCAGATACAGCAATTTCTACTTCATGATAAAATAACTCACAAACCACAGGAAGAGTATTCAGAGATTAAGATGAAATATTGTCAAAAGGGGTTTGAAATCATTCCCCAGAAAAGTCTTCCTCTGTGAAGCTCCTCTAAAAAGTATTCTGAAAATAAAAATTTAGTTTTTTTCAAGACTATGCTCCCAAAATCATTAAAAAACTGTGAATCCTTTAACTTTCGTAGAAATACCACTACAAGAGATTAAAGAAAGATGGAAAGGACCAACATGCAAAAAAATATTAAAATTCTTTTGGTTGTTGCAAGGAAATGAAAAACTAAATGAGTGTCTCCATCAATACTACTGAACAGTAATAACAAAATACAAAATAAAATTTCAGAGAAACCTGTAGAGACTTGTATGAGCTGATACAGATCCAAAAGAATTTATACAAAAGCAACATTAAAACGAAAAACTTTGAAAGACCTGAGAAATCTGATTAATATAATTACAATTCCAGAGGAGACTGATGAAGCACACTACAGACCTCTACACAAAGTTGATGAGACTCAAGATGAAGAATGTCATATACATTTTCAGACACAGGCAGTATCAGGATTTGTTTTGCTTGACTAAGCTTATTTATTAGAAGTCCTTTCTTTTATTTTTCTTGCCATAGAGATAAGGACATAAGAGAGAAACAGAAAAAGAAATTGGATAGGGGGAAAAAAATGGAAGCAGATAGATGAGGCATTAAAAAAACCACAAGTAGCCTTGAAATACCAGATATTTAGGGTACTTTGAAAATGAGGCTAAATTTACCAAACATTTCAAAAGAAAAGCAAGCTGCACATAAGAGATCTGCAGTTTCATATACAATCATCTTGTCTGTTCTACTGTATAAGAAAATGCTTATTTTATTTTTGGTGATCAACTCCTGATTCTAGACTTATTTCTCCACCTTACCTCCTAGAAAATGACTTCCCTCCCCTCTCCAACTTTCTTTAAAAGAGTTATCTTCCAGGGGGCAGCTGGGTAGGTAGCCCAGTGGATTGAGAGCCAGCCTTAGAGATGGGAGGTCCTAGGTTCAAATCTGGCCTCAGACACTTCCCAGCTGTGTGACCCTGGGCAAGTCACTTGACCCCCATTGCCTAGCCCTTACCACTCTTCTGCCTAGGAGCCAATACACAGTATTGACTCCAAAAGGAAGGTAAGGGTTTAAAAAAAAAAAAGTTTATCTTCCCCATAAGAATATAAGTTCCTTGAGAGCCTAATTGTCTTTTCTTTTTTGCTTCTATTTCCCTTCTCTCCAATGGGACAAAGTTAAGTGGTTAATAAATGCTTGCTATTGACTTTACTTTTTGATAGCCATTTGTTGCAAAATTAAACATACTATACCTAATGAAGTCCAGAAGTTATAAAGACATTTGCAGGCCAATGCATTAAGGTAGGGCAGGATGAAAGTCAGCCAACTGAAAATGAAGTACAACTTTCAACAAATTCCATATATTACTTTCAGTACAAAGAAATTCCTTAAGAAGAAAGATATAGGTTTCAATATTTATTGACTCTTTCAAGATAATCAAGCAATATCCCCTAATATTAATTAAATAATACATGATTAACAATAATCTACATATACCCCCATTGCTCTCTCTCCATATGGGAAGAAAGCAGGAGTATTATTACTCCCTTCATTTAAGTCCAGACATTGGACTCAAAAATTCTTAATAAAGGTTTCATATATTTAAAAAAAGAAAAAACAAAAAAACAAAAGACTTCTCTTCCAAAAAAAGTTAAGGAGGGCAAGCTGGGTGGCTCAATGGACTAAGAGTCAGGCCTGGAGAGAGGAGGTTGTAGGTTCAAATGGCCTCAGACACTTCCTAGCTCTATGACCCCCGGAAGTCACTTAAACCCCATTGTCTAGCCCTTAGCACTCTTCAGCCTAGGAACCAATACACAGTATTGGATGGAAGGTATGGGTTAAAAAAAAAAGTTAGGGACTATCCCATAGTGATTCTAAAAGATTTTTTTTAAATAAATGAAATCATACCTGAATCCCACCTCACAAGTGATGATATTTAGTTCTAACACCCAGTAGCATATTTACACATGGAAACTAAAGATCAGGAAAACTGCAAAAACGGCAAGAAATAGTTTTGAAAACAAATATTGCCACAAATATGCCACAATTTAAAAAGTAAAATACTCTTCAGGTCTGTAGAACTCTAATATTGCCAAATTACTATTTCTAACTTAATAAAAACCAAAAAAAAAAAGTTCACCAAATATAAGTTTTTGTTGATTTATACATGAAAGTTTTAAAAACTGGTAGGCAACATTTCAGGAAATAAGTTATAAATTATCTGAAATTAAAATTATCATGGAAAGCTATGATTTATTTATTTGAACGGTTATTAGAATTCATAGTGAAAGTTCCACTTTGGAAATTCCAGTTTCAAAATTTTTAAGGCAAGAAGCCACATTGCCCCTAATCAATGCTCCTTCCTATCTATATACTCAACCAGTAATGTATGAAAACTCCAGTTGACTATCATGTAATGGTGCCATATAACTCATCTCTTCAATTCTTTTTTTATTTGTAGTACATTGATTCTCCCCTGACCTCCATTTTTGGTAGTCCTAGATGAAGGCATCTGAGTAAACTAAATCAAAATATTATAAACAAGATAAAATTATTTGAAATTAAATACTTCAGCAAGCACTTTTTAAGTAATAAGTTCATATAGATCTATTGTGATCTGTGAAAGCCAAAATAACATGGTGGCATTTAAAGGTTCTTCACAATCTTTTAGCCTTTTCGAACTTGCCCAGTTTTCTTAATCATCACTCCCCTCAAAAACACACTCTTTACTGATTTGTGGCTCCTCCAACAATGCTCCACACCTCAGGGTCAAGGTTTTATGCTGGCTTTCTCCTATGCCTGGACACAGCTAGGCACAACTTTCAAGAGAACCTTCTGGTTCCATCTGTCTCCCTCTTCTTTTATTTGGTCCCTTTTTCTATACATGTGCCTCCCCTATCAGAAGGCAAGCTCCTTGTGGAAAGGGGACTGTTTTTCTTTGGTCTTTAAATATATAATACAGTGGCTGGCATGAAGTAGGCATTTAATATTTGCTGATTGAACTGATAATTGACAATCCACACTAAAAGTTTACCCACTGCTTGTATCAGAAATATTTTACTCCTAGTTTAAAGATTCATAATAAGATAAAAGAAGGTTAAGTGCTGTATCCATAGTCTAGGTAATTTCTAGAAGGGAAATAAACATTTTTTTCAATCTGACTTTTGCTCAGATAAGGTTGAGTTCTTCATAAAATATTTTAATGATTCATCCCTTTGTTTCATTGGAAAACACTTCACTGATCCTAACAGCCATCTAGGATATCTAGCTACTCTGACAAGGATAAACAACACCTTTCTCCAAACTCCAGTGAAATTAATCTTCTTCCTAAATCACTCAGCAGAGGTACCTGCATCTTCTAGCTAGGGACAAAGAAATGTCACAAGACTTAACTTTCTTAACTTACTTAACTTATGAGAGGCACAGAAAATAAATATAATTAGTTAGTTGGGGAGGGGTTGATATTCAAAACTAGATTGGAAAAGCATATCATGTTTCTTTCAGTGCACCTTGAACTTTTTCCAACTTTTACCCTGGCCTAGTATATACACTTCCCCTCAATGCCTTGTTTTTCTCATTCTTCAAAAGCTCTTGACTTAACAAAACAACTGCAGTACAAGACCATCAACTATGCAAAATTTTCAATAAGTTTTTCTTAAAAGCTGTTTCCCAAGGTTCCTAATTTGGACCTCAAATTATTTTACACTAAAGTTTTTCTAAAATATATTAATAACTCATTTATATAAATTATTAAAGTTTCTAAATCATCTTCCTCACAACTAAGGGGGGGGGGTTGTTTCCAAAACTGATTTCATCAGTGTGGGAATTCACTGTGTAAAAACTCTCAGATTAACAAACTGTAACTTGTTTTAGAAAGTTACTTAGGTTACCCAAAGATTCATGTGATTTACCCATAGTTACCAAGAAATGAAACTCAAAATTCAGGTCCTTCAAAACTCCAAGACAACCCTCTAGTTTCCACATAAGGTAGACAGTATAAATTATCCCAATTTGACATGTGAAAAGCCAAGCTCAAAAAGGAAAAGTCATTTTCCCAAGATCATACAACCAGTGAGTAGCAAAAAATAGGATTTGAACACAAAAATTTACATCCAAATTTAATACTACTCACACTTCATGTAACTCTGTTCTTCAAATGAGTATACTAAATAATTTACCCTTTTCTCACAACTCAGGATGATTATCAATTGCTTTGGTCTAGTGGAAGGTAAACAAATATGTTCCCATACTGTTAAAGAACTTATATGTTTTCAGCATTTTTATATCAGCTTTTTAGGTTTTCATTCTCCCTGCCCTCAGCTGCTTTTCTTTCCTTGCATTTTTTGGTGTGTTCTTCTCCAAATTGCTACACAACTGAAAATCAAAAAAAACAAGCTTATTTAAAGTCTGTGTCGAAAAGCTCGGCATTAGGAAGCTTGAAAGTTTGTTCCAAGAGTCAAGTATACAAACATAAAGCATCCCATTCTACTTAACTCATTCTCTGTATTCCCTCACCTCCTTACCAGCACAGCAGCCTTGTGCCCTAGAACTTATGGTCTCCTGGACCTAATCCTTCAATTTCAGGAGTTTTCCCTAATGTAAGCCCTCAAGGATATGAACTTTTTTGCTTACTTGTCATATTTGCATACCCAGCATGCTGAAAGTTCCTGGCATATAATATTCAATAAATACTCTACACCTCTATCTTTCATGACATTTATTCTAATTGATGGCATGAAAATTTTGTTTACTTTCTAGTACCTGGTTAACCTTCTACATAGGTGAGTGATTACTACTACACATAAGCAGTAGCTCACTAATAGTCTATTTCCCAAAAACTTTTATATAGATCTTTCTAATAATTATGTCTGGGTACCAACCTTGAGTTTCGTTCCTCAAATCATATTCTATCTTATTTATGTAATTTTAAAGAGGAAATAAATGTAATCTTGACACCAAAATTATCTTAACAGTTGATAAAATTTGTTCCTCTCTTAGGATGCCTCACTCCCAATTCTATAAACCTAAGGAAATACTCTTTTAGAAACTTTTCATAACGTCCACTCCTGGGCCCAAGAACTAATAATATTGTTCCATATCATTTATGTATCAAACAAAATCCTTAACTAAGGATTCAAGCATTTAACTTATACATATTTCTAGATAAAACTTTCCCCACTAAAATATCTTAACCTAACCAAACTAATTTGCTTGCTAACCCAGCAAGAACTGATTCCTTCTTCTAGGCCTTTCGTGTATGTCATTTCCAAATGATACCCTTTTCAACTCTTTATCAATCCTGTAAAAATTTCTCCAAGAAGCCTTCTATGATGATACACATTTATCCTTCTTTTACTCTCTGACATAAGCATTATGAACTTATTTGCTTTCAAATAATTAAGACATTAAGGAAAGATGAAACCCTAGAATCACAGAAGATTGAAGAACTGAAATGAATTCAAGAGAGTAGGTTCAGGACTATCTCACTCTGAAGCATATAGCCTGAAGGCTCCTAATATAAACTATAATACTTAATTTCCCCAAAGCTTAAGAAAAGGAATCAAAACAGGTATCTTGTTTTGTTTTACCCTGAAGTGATAGATTAGTCTAAGATTATTCCTTTTCATGGAACAGAAGGTAACAAAAGGTCTAAGGAAGGTAGGATGTAGAAGCTAGGCAAGTTTCCAACTTTATCCAAATCAAATTTTGACTTATGATTTTATGGGTCCCATTTCTAGCATACTGAATTCACAGGTCAGATAAATTCATATTCAAACAAGTATGAAAATGGTCTAAAGCCAAGCTTACCATTAAATTATCAAGTCATATCATTTTGTGCTTACTAAGCTTGCTTGCTAGTGATCTTAAACATACATTAAGATAAGATAACATACATACTAATGTACTCAAATGGATTTTAAAATTTCTTAAGGTCAGGGACTAAAGTATTTTTTAAATTCTATCTCTACTATAATGTCCACTACATATTTGGAACTCAATAAATATCTGGGTATGGGGCACTGAGTGGACAAAGCACTTCCTTAGTCAGGTCAGGGATCCAAGTTTTATTTATTTATCTAAATTCTATCGCTACTAAAGTGACTAATACATATTTGGAAATCCATATTTGGAGCTGGGTGAGGAATAGAGTACTGCCTAAGGGTAAGACTGGAGTTCCTCAGACCTCTAATATGGACAAGATAAGTAGTGTTGCACAAGTTGCTTAAACTCGGGTTAAACATTTATTAAGTGCCTACTATGTGCCAGACATTGTAATAAGCAGTGGAGATACAAAGAAAAAGCAAAATATTCCTTGTTATAAAGGAGCTCACACTCTAGGCAGCATACAAATTATGTACAGGACAAACTGGAAATAATCAACAGAAAGAAGACACTATAATTAAGGGGCATCAGTAAAGGCTTTCTTTAGATGGTGAGAATTTTAACTGGGACTTGAAGAAAGCCAGGGGAGATGGGATTGGGGGGGGGGGGGGGGGTAAAGAAGAATTACTGGGCATGAGGGTCAGTGAAAATGCCCAGTATTGAGTGTTTTGTTCCAGAAATAGTAGAGTTCAGTGTTACTGGTGTTTGGTGAAAAGATTTTCATCAAGAACTCAAATTATAAGGTTAAAAAAAACAACTGAAGTAAACTAAGTAACTTCCTATCTTACAGTTTAAAAAAACCCAATCCTATTATATATGAGTCACAGAGTTATACAATGTCTGAGCAGGAAGGAACTTAAGAGGTATCTAGTCCAACTCTTTCCTGTTACAGATGATGAGGCTGAAATCCAGAAGAGTCAAATGAATTGACCAAGGTCATCCTGCAAGTAAATCACAAGGCTAAGAATTTGAACTTCAATAATGTGCATAATGAATAAATGGGAGCATCTATGTCAAAATATAGCTTCATATTCTTAATTTCTAAACTTAACTTTGCAAGTAAATACATTAAAATTATGTTGATAGAAATCAATAAAAGAATAAAGTGTCAAGATAGTAATGTTGGGCATATTAGATCCCCAAAAAAAGTAAACTGAGTCATAAAGAAAAAACATTCTTCCAAACTAAGATTACCCAACCTTATGATTCCAGAAAATATTTTAAGCAATTAATCACTTTCAAATTATCTTTAAATCTTCTACCATTTCAAAGTCTCTCTCCTTATTAATGCTCATATGCCAGTTTTAAGAAACAATACACCACTATAAACACCTAAGGAAATTATTTAAACCTTGATAATGATACCTTTACAGGAGGCTCCAGATAGTCAAGCAAATACTTCGGCCTAGCCAGTGCTGTTAAATAAAAGATTAGCAGATCAAGCAAAAACCCTTTTACAAAGAAGTTCTACAAGCTTACAGCTTTAGGTAGTCAGATAATTTCAAAAGTAACCCCACAATATCATCTTGTGGCTGCCAGTATAGTAGTTTAAGCTTTAAAGTAACACTTATGAGAGTACTATTTATTGCTTCATTTAAAAAAAAAAACACTTTTCTCTATAATCTTCATATTAACCTTGAAAGTGATTTCCCTTTATAAAAAAAGTTACAGGGAAAGTGTATTAAATAGCTGTTACCAGTCTATAAATTTAATAAGTCCCTATGGATTTACCAAAAGTTTAGTCTTCAAATTGAATTCTTTCAGTTTTTATACCTCACATTTCTTCATTTCCATCACTGTCTCTGCACCAACTAACTTTTCTTTCTTCACTGCACTCAATTTCTTCAAACTCAAATTATCTTTAGTTCCATCCCTAGCTAGATATTACCTATAACTTATCTGATATTCCATGTTTGGAAAGCTGACAAAGTCCTTGCCATGTTTCTCCACTAGGTGGTGCTCCTATGTGAATTTAAGAGAATCCCAGAATTTTTTAAGGAGGAAATCATTTTTCTTTCAGGTTTTAGGAGGGCCTCAGACCAAAATATTCCCATGAGAACAAATCTCCAAGTTTATGATTAAAATTAATAGAGTAATGTTATTTAGATTGCAGATTCTGAAGTACATTATTAAAAAATTCTGAAAAGCTGTTTAAATTTAAATATAATTTAAATAAATTACATTTTAAATTTCCTACAAGCTTAAATTAATAATATTTAAAGGAATCCCAAGGTAAATTTTTTTTAGAAAGGCAATTACCACTCCCCTTTGCACTGCCACCAAAAGTCCTCTTTTGTTAGTGCCTAAATGCTGTTTCTGGCATAGCCCTGAGAAAGCTGGAGAAATTTTCTGTTCCTACTTTCAAACTGTAAAGGTTTCTTCTGGTCTGGACTTGGTGAAATTGTCACTCAAATACTAGTTTAATTAGGAACAAAGAACATGAAGAAAGTCACTTTTTTCAGACATATCAATTCAGTAAATGAAAAGTTAATTTGGTTGAGGAAATGCCAACTCTTCAGTTTTGGGATTTAGTGGGGGGTTTGGTTTGGTTTGACATTTTGATAGATGTTACTTCAATATAACTTTATGCATTTTAAAACAGCTAAAAATGGCCCATGACATAAATTAAGAATCCCTACATTAAACTATCCACTAAAGCAACAGAAAAGTTGCAATCAAAATTTGCATAAAGTATATCCAAACCTATGAAACTGAGATTCTTTTGAGATGTTTAAAAAAGAATCATTTTGATGTTTCATAAAATGTATTTAGTAAAAAGTACCAGTTTTAGAGCCAAGACCTAATTTAGAACTGAAACCTCAATTCTTTCATATTCCAGTTCAATTAAAGAAACAGAAGGCTATATAAACTATTATCAAGGTCACAAAGTGGCTAGTAGTAGTAGTAGTAGTAGTAGTAGTAGTAGTAGTAGTAGTAGTAGTAGTAGTCTCTCGGTAACCGAGGATGACGATTGTCTTTGTGCGTTTTTGTGCACAAAGATATTTATGCTAAGCAAGACTTAAAATACATCCCAACTATCTAAAGCATTCTAGTGTCTGGTTTCCTGTTTGCTTAAAGAGGGACCTATAGCCAACTTTTCCTAAATCATTTATAGGAGAGGTGTATTAAGAGTCAGCAACGAGAATTTAATAGAAAACGGGCTTTGAAATCACAGACTGAGACTTAAGCCCTAACTAGCACACTTTTAGGTTTGCCTGACTGTACAAGTCATTTAAACCCATCTCCTGCATACATTGCTGAGAAGCAATGGTAGAAAGTTTCCTCCAAAATAGAATTTCCTAAACCAAATTGAGATATAAAATCACAGGTCTTTGACATATGAATATATTACTTTTCCAGGCTTTAGACATCTGAGTTCTGCTACTGGACTGGCATCAATCTTTCTTCTTGGATCAGTCTGATCTCTAGAACAAAAAATAGCTTACAAGCACACAGCTTTGAGATGTAAAAATCATGATAAAAGTTGGGGGTTCAAAAATCTCAATTTAACACTTTACTTCACTTTAAACTTTTCAGGTAACCTATTCATCATGACTGGCACACACTACCTTTTCGCTATTATATAAGCTAAATTCTACCTGAAGTTACCTACATTTATAGTCAATAAATACTCTAGCTGCATTTTCTATCCTGTCCTCAAATTCTACAATAAAGTGACTAAAAGTATGTTCAAGAATGTCTAGTGTAACCATTCATCTGTGTTTTCCAAAACAAATGTGGCATATTACCTTCTAGAGAAAGCTAATACATCCAGAAACATCTCTTGTATTCCAGTCAGGAATTCAGCATAGGAGAAAGGAAAAAATTTATTAAGTGCCCAATATGTACCTGGCCCTGTGCCAAGTATGTTACAAATATTATCTCATTTGTTCTTCATAACAATCCTGAAAGGTAGGTACTATTATTATCCCCATTTTACAGATGAGGCAACTGAAGCAAAGCAGTTAAGTGAGCTGCCCAGGGCTCCACAATGTGGCACAGGTCTGAAGCCAGTACTGAATTACTCCTCTCCCAATTTTGTTGCTGTATCTATCCAATGTCAATTCCCTTTGGAGAATCATTCCTTTGAGCTATTGATTACATAAAACAGAAGTGAATAGAAACTACTTTCATAAAAGAAGTGCAAGGGAGTGAATAAATTTGACAGTGGTTTAGGGTTTTTTCTATGCTTCTTTTAAATTTCTTAGAAATTAACACCTTTTTACCAGGAATTACATATAACCTAACTACAATGTCAAGTCATTTGGTTTAACACAGAAATCATCTACAAGTTATCTTTATGTTAATAATGAAATGTTTACTTTTAAATCTTATATCGCACTGGGTCTGATCAGAGTTCAAATTCATCATTAGTGGTGTGAACCTGGGCAAGTCAACTTAACCAGTCTGTTTCCTCATCTGTAAAAAAAAAAAAAACCAGTACCTACCTCCCACCTCCCACGGCTGTACGGGGGAATAAAATGAGCTAATAGTATAAATGTGCTGACAGCACTATAAAAGTTTGCCAGCAAGTCATAAGTCACTAAAATAAATTCTATTAGTTGCTATTATTTCTCCCCAACTCTCATGTTTATCCTAACAGAATATTTAAAAAAAACTATTTCTTCCAATTAACTTGCTTTCATTCTAGTAAAAAGTATTCAAAAAAGGTTGGGGAAAAAGGGTATAAACAAGTAAATAAAAACACAAAGATCTACCTCCCTCCTACCTACAAGGAAGGGTCTCCTACCTCAATTGCAGTTTCCCCAAACTTGCAGACCTCTATCCAGCACTACTTGGTTGATAACTTGAACCATCTGCATGGTCTTTCGCAATGTATTTTCAAAATCAGAACGCGAAGAACTTAACAGCCTCAAGTTAAACCATCTAACCACCCTAGGCCACCTCTACCTTTCTGGAATCTGTTTCTCTTGTTTGTACGTGTTTGTTGTACATCTGCCCCCCACCCGTTAGACTGCGAACTTTCAGACGGCAGGGTCCGAACTGTCTTTTTGGCTGTCTTGGTATCCCCAGAGTTTAGCACAAGGACCGACGCACAGTGGGCGATTAATAAAGGTTATTTGAATGGGAAAGAACCCCGTAGTGACCCCAAACGTGGTTCCTTCACGGTTCAGTGTTCACAATCCTGATCTAACTAACCACATCTTGGGGAGAAAAGGGAGCCTAATTTTAATCAGGTGAAGACAGGAAAATAGAGGCACTGCACTAAACCAAACACTAAAAAAAAAAAATCAATCCGCCTTTTCCTTCAGCCCAACGAGTTGCAACCCCAGCCTCCAGGCCTCAGCTCGCAAGCACCAATTACCATGAGGTTTTTAACGCCTTCAAGGCCCAGCTCGAGGTTCGAGCTTACGGACTCCAGTGTGGCGGGGGTCGGGCTAAGAGGCCTCCAAACGGACACCTCGGCCGAGACGGCGAGAACCGGGAGGGGGGGAGGGCCCGAGCGTCCGGACGCGTCCTCCTCACCCTCCCCCAACGACCCCGGAGCCGCATGCCCGGCGGCGGCAGGCAAGGACAACCGACCCGGCAGCTGGAGCTGGAAGCGTAGACACCAGGTCCTCATCCCATCTCGCCCCACCCCGCACGCAGGCCGCGAGGCCCGAGGAGCTGGCGCGCCAGGCGGGTCATCAACACCACCGTTGCTAAGGCTCCGGGGAAAGAGTCCGTCAGCCTGGCCGCGACTCGGCCCGGCTCCCTCCTCCCGAATCCCGGAATCCTGTCAGGGGCTTCCCTTACCCGAGGGAGGTTGACAGCTGGCGGCGGGGAGGAGGAGAGGCTGGGCGGCGAGGCCCGAAGTCTCCTCTCGGCTCCGGCGCTGCTGGAGGTGGCGGTGGTGGTGGTGGCGGCGGCGACTCCTCGCGCTTTCCTTTCTCTTCGTTTCTCCAACAACAAACAGGAAGTGCGTCAGACGTCGGAGCAGCGTGGCGACGCTCCACTTCCTTTCCACCATTAAGTCCACTGGATTGGGGGCGGTGGCCGCGCTAGGGGTGGTTGCTGCCGCGTCCATCCAATACCTCCGCATCCTACGCCCCGCCCCTACGCCACCTTCCCGAAAATTCTCTGCTCCTCTCCTCGGATTCGCCGCCTGTCTACGGCCGTTGGCGCCATCTGCCGGCCGCCGAGTTAGGGGTGGTAGAGAAAAGCTACTGAGGTCCCTTTGGGCCCACTAGCCTAATGAGGACATCCGGGACTTCCCGCCATGTTCTCCATCCCTGTCATCCACTCTTGAAATCACATACACACACACCACACACACACACACACAGAGGAGCCTTTTGGGGAAGTCAAGGGGGCTGCGGTGGTTGGAAGTCCCCAACCTCCTACGCTGCCCCTTCTCCCCAGTCCCAACCGTTAGGACAAATGGGGGAGGAAAGGGAAAGGCCCTTTGGGAGACCCAGTGGGTCCATGGTCCAACCCTCGGGGAAAAACCATTCTGACTGAAGCATATATTAACCGCCTGCCATGTACTATGCTGGGTGCAGAATAAATGAACATTTAATGCTTTTTAATTTGTGTTGAGGTTACTAAGATGCAAAGCTCAGACTGTTGCTGCCCTTAAGTTTACAGTCCTGGGAGGAAGAAAGAACTCTTCCCAAAAATCTGCCCAGTGTCTCTCCTCTGTCTCTGTCTCTCCTCTCCAGGTTGCCAATTCAGTGGCTTTTTTTCTTGACATCTCAGCAACATTTGGCACTGAAGATCATCTTTTTCTGTCACTTCTCATCTGTCTCCTTTGCTGGCTCTTTATCGATATCCTGCTACCTAACTGTGTACCCCAAAACTCCCTCTTGGACACTTTTAATTTTCTCTCTACATTCCCCAACTTGGTGTCCCCATAAATTCCCTTGACTTCAGTTGTCATTTCTATGTAGGTATGTAGATAGCAGCTAGCTAATGCAGTGAATAGAGCTTGAACCTGGAGTCAGGTGTTCAAACTTGACCTTACTCCTGGTGAAGTTGTTTAAATTCTTTTAGACTCAGTTTCCTCCTCTATAAAATGGGGATAATGATAGCACCTACCTTCCAAGGTTGTGAAGATTAAATGAGATAATTGTAAAGCACTTAGCACAGTGCCTAGTGCCCAGCACAAGTGGTATGGAAATATTTGCTATCATTTCAGAAATATCCAACCAGCCCTAGTTTCTTGACTGAACACTAGTCCTAAACCATTATCAATTATTAGTCATTTCCAAAAGAAAATAAGCAGTGTGTATTTGAACTCAACATGTTCAAAATGAAGTTATCTTTTTATTTTATTATTTTTCAAGTAACAAGTTTTTTTTCTCTTAAATCTGTCCTGCCAACTATCCCTTATTGAGCAATTTTTTTAAAAGCTGAAAAATCCTTCAATACATGGCTACATAACCTGACAAAATGAATTCCCACATTTGCCAGGTCCAAATATGTATGTTTCTGCATATTAAATTCATTACTACTTTGTCAGGAATTGAGTGGTATATTTCATTTCTTTTTGGATTTGTGTTTTATCATTGCATTATCAGAAATTTAGTCTATCAAAATTGTTTTTTCTCTATATTACTGTTAATATTGAATAATTGTTCCTCTATTTCTACTCCCTTTGATTTGCACCAGTTCTTAAAGATCTTCCCAGTTACCTCTGAAATCCACTTCATTATTTCATGCAGCAAAATAATTTTCCATTACATTCATATGCCAAAATTTGTAGAGCCAATCCCCAGTATGAAGACACCTCCATAGTTTCCAATGTTGAACTAAAATGAAAAGAGTTACTATAAATAACTTTGCACATATCAGTTCTTTTCCTCTTTGATTTCTTTGAGGGTATAGGCCCTGTAGTGATGTAGCTAGATCAAAAGGTACACACTTTAGTAACTTGTTGGGCATCGTTACAAATTGTTTTTTAGAATGGCTAGAACAATTCACAGTTGTACCAACAGGACATCTGTGTACCTATTTTCCCAGAAGCCTTCTAATATTTGTCATTTTCTGCTTTTGTCATCTTTGACATTGTGAAAAATAAGTAGAATCTCAAAACTGCTTTAATTTACAATCTCTATTAGTGATTTAGAGCAATTTTTCTTGTGATTGTTAATAGTTTGGACTTCTTCCTTAAAGAACTTTCCATTTAAAGGTAGCACAATGGGATGGAGCTCCAGACCTGGGTTCAGATCTGGCTTCAGACACTTCCTTGATGTGTGACCCTGGGCAAGTCACTTAACTCTTTTTGCCTAGCCCTTGCTGGTATTCTATCTTAGAATTAATACTAAAACAGAAGGTAAGGGTTTAAAAAAAATACATGTTCACATCCTTTGACTATTTATTAAGAAATGGTGTTTTTTCCCTTTTTTTTTAAAAGACTGATTCTCTCATTTTGCTCAAGCTGAAAGTACAGTGACTACTTCTGGACCAATTCCAAATCTGATAGACGCAGAAGTTTTGACCTGCTCCATTACTCTACTACTGCTTGTTCACTCCTGCTTAGGAAACTCAGCGGCCCCCTGCTCCTAGAAATGTAACATAATCATGCCAAACTTACTTCTGCTATCTGATTAGCTTAGCCCATTTTAACTAAGAATTCCAAAACCAAAAGATCATGAACCTCAGCCTCCCCAAACTCAAGACATCTATCAGGCTCAACTTTCCTGGTAGAAAGGATTACAGCAATGTACCAGTATACTCGGCAGTCTTAAAAATTGAATTAAGTCCTTTATATGGGAAATGAAACTTTTATTAAAGAATCTTATTGCAAAACATTTTCTCAGTTGTTTCCCTTGTATTTTTTTTATTATATTAAATTTGACTATGAAAAACTTTTAAATTTTATGTAGTAAAAATTGTTCATTTTATATTGTGTTATACTCTCTATCACTTGTTTAGCCATGAACCATCCAGAGAACCAAGGGGTAATTTCTTCTTTTTTATTCTATAATTATAATGTGACCGTTTATGTATTTCATCATGGTATGTAGTTATCTTTTTCCCAAAATCAACATTTCCTACAAATTTTATTGTTTTTGTTTTTATTTTGTACAACCAAAGAAAACAAATTCCCCAACAAAATGGTCATGTATGAAAATGTGTCAGTTATTCTACAAATTGAATTAATTGTTTTTCAGGAGATCAGTAGCATGCTTCATTGTCCATTAGATTAGTAATAAGTAATTGCATTATTCAGGGTTTATAGTCTTTCAAAGTTGTTTTTCTTTACAATGTTGTTAGGTATAAATTATTCTACTGATTCTATTCATACTACTGAATTCATTCATACAAATCTTCCCAGGGTTCTCTGAAATCATCCCTTTTGTAATGTTTTATTGTTCAATAATATTACTTGGTATTCATGTATTATAATTTGTTCAACCATTCACCAATTGATAGACACCCCCTTGGTTTGAAAGAACTACTATAAATATTTTTGTACATGAGTGGTTTTTCTCTTTGTGGTAAAAGCCTCATAAAAACATAGCTGGGTCAAAAGGAAAACATAATTTAGTAAATTCCTGGGCCCAATTCCAGATTACTTTCCACAGAATATCTGTTAATAATTCACAGTTCCAACAGTGGTCCATTAGTGCACTAGTTTTCCCAGAAACCCTCCCATATTTTCATTTTCCTTTTATTTTTTTTGGTCATCTTTGTCAACCTGATAGGTATGAGGTAGAATCTATATAGTATCTATTAGTGATTATATTATTATCTATTAGAGATTCTTGCAATTTTTCTCATGCTTGTTGGTAGTTTCTATTTCTTTTTTTGAAAACTGCCTAGTATATCACATTGACTACTTATCTTTTGGGGGAATAATGAATTTTATAAATTTGAATCTTGAATACAAGATTTTTACCAGAGAAAACAGAACCATAAAAAGTTTATGCACAAAAATGCAAAGTTCTATCATGTAGAGCTTGCTTTTCTTTGTTAAAGTTCAAAAACATTCAAGCCTGTCCTGCTTTTCTCTGATTCCTGCTATCTGTCCTTCCTTCTGTTCTCTTTCATACATTTTTAGTGCTTCAGTGACCTTTCTATTCTTTTATATTTTTTGACAATCCTATTCCTACCCAACCTTCTCTCTCACCTCCATCCTTACCCCTAAATTAAAAAAAGAAGAAAAAAATCTTGTACCAAATATTAAGCCATTGGTTCTTCCATCTTAGTGACCAATAAGGGGACTATCTTATTTTCTCAAAACACTGAGCACCTCATCACTGGGTCATATACATGTGCTTAACCAGAACAAGACAGGGAATCTCTGCCCATGCACTATACAAGCACCTCTAATTATGTATACATAATATATTTATATAAACATGAATCATATTAATAGAGCCTTATAAAGAATTTTGTATATTAGAAACTTATTCCCTTTCTTCTATGGAATCTAAGTTAGCATTTCACATGTAGAATTCCCACTTGAAAGAAAAACCCAAGGCCATTCTTCTGGTATTTGCTAAAAAATTTGATACATAATTCCCAGGGAAGATTCAAACCATATCATTTGGCATGTGTCTTATAAAAAGTGTATAGTTCCTTTTTGCTAAAGCCAAAGTCTCCCCCACTTTTCCCAATAATAACTTCATAGATAGGTTTCTGTCTAGGCTCAGATGACTTTATAGAACTTGGCATCATAGATAAGACCCTCCACATGCCCTTTGTTAGCAAACCTTGAGTTTATCAAAGAAACATTCCAGTCGCATACTCTCATTCCTCTCAACAATTTTCTGTGCTCAAAGATCCTAACGCATAACTCTGGGTATGAAGATAGCAAATAATATCTTGATACTTTCCAATAACCATCCTCAAAGCTGTCTTATAGGAGAAACATCTCTAACATATTTCAGAAATGTGTTGAAGTCTTTCTCTCTCTGACTCTTTTATTTTCTGTCTCTCATCTGGTAATTTTCTTTAAAAAAAAAAAAAAGAATAGTCTAGGAAGACATATTCAGAACTACTATATCACCCCAATTCAGATATGATTCAGAGAATCACAACCTCCCTCTCCCATCTGTATCTGACCCAAGACCTGGGGTGGTGGGGGGGATGTGAATAGATATCCTTTAGTAGTTTTTAGACATGTTTTTTTTTCCTTTAGATGTTTTCCTTTCTTCTGGTGTGGATGCTAAATTGCCATTATAATCCCTCATTTGGAAATGTCTTTAACACAAAATATAGTAACTCATCAGAGTCAGAGCCCTCAAAGACAGCAAGTGGTCCTAATTTACCATGGCCATATAGAATTGCGTTTAATGATGTCTAATTTGCAACTATGGGTGAAAGACAATTTATTGCTACCAATTGGTAAGATCAAGTTTTTGGATTGAACTGTGGAACTCATCCATAGGAATTCCAGGAAAGAAAGCATGATAATGATAGTAGTGATAGGATAACTTAGGTCTCATGTCCAGTACCACAAGGCATTAAAACACAATAAAAACATTTTTGAACCACTAGATTAAAAAGAGTGGCTTTCCATGCTGAGGGACACAAAAGGGCCATAGCTTCAAATGCTGATCCAAGAAGAGAAACTATCAGTGCCCCCAGTCAATGCATCAATGTTGAGATAGATATTGATTTTCCTAAAACATAAATCTGACTATGTTATTCCCCAGCTCAAGAAGCTCCAATAGAGCCCTTCCAAATCTGACTCCAGTTAATCTGTGTAGGATGATTGCAAAACACTTTTCATTCCAACTAAACTGGCCTAATTACTATTGTCTACATATGACATTCACTTTCTATCTCCATGCTTTTGCACAAATTGCCCTTCATACTTGGAATGTGCTCTTCATTTCCAATTCTTCAGAATCCCTACTTTCCTTTAAGGTTCAGCCCAAGGCTTCTTCTGATTTCCAGATCCCCCTTGACCATTATTTGTTTTTACTCTGTAGATATGGGTGCTTTCCTGAAGAGTAAAGTTAGGAGACTAGTTCTCATTCCTCCTCCCCTTCCTTCTTTCCTCCCAACCCCCTTCTTAGGGGAAAGCTGCATTAGAGTACCTTCTCAGACCATACCTCTCCTCTCAAACTAAGAGAGCTAGAAATAGGACTTTCATTTCTATACATTCTCTTCAGGCAAAGGGCAGAAACTTTTTGCCTAAAGTAAAAAGGAGTTCTTTACCATTTCTGTGTCATGGGCCTCTTTGTCACTACGGTGAAGTCTATGAAGCCCCTTTTGCTCAGAATGATTTTTTTTCTAAATTCATAATTGAAGGAAATGTCAGGTTTCAGTTGGGGAAAATGAAAATATAGATGTAATATTTTTCCTCTCCAAGTTCACAGACCTCCCCCTAAAATTTATCCACTGACCCTTTATGGTCTTTGTGCCTCCAGTTAAGAATCCCTGCTTTAAAGGGGCTCTTGAACAAGCTCTCTTCTCTTCCCCTACCCCTATTCTCAGACTAGGAGACTTATTTAGCCACATCCAAATGGGCAGCTAAGTGGCAAAGTGGCTAAAGCACCCATCCTGGAGTCAGCAAGATTTACCACCCTCAGTTCAAATCTGGCCTCAGATACTTACTAGCTGTATTTCCCTGGGCAAATAAATTATTTAACCATGTTTGTCTCCATTTTCCTCATCTATAAAATGAGCTAGAAAAGGAAATAGCAAACCACTCCAGTATCTTTGCCAGGAAGACCCCAGATGGAGTCATCATCATGAAGGATCAGACACAACAACAACAACAACAACAGCCTAACTAAACAACTGATCATGCTTGTCTCCCAATTTACTTTACTCTTCAAATGTAACACCAGTAAACAGTTGAGTTTCCTTGTCACAATGCAGGAAATTAAGGCCAGTAGCCAGCTGCTGGGTTCAGTTTTTGCTACCTTCCAAACTTCCTTGACCATAGTAACTTTATCACTGCTAAATCATCCCATGTTTCCCTTTTTTGCCAAAAGACTCTGCTTTCAAACATTAGGAGTGTCTACACTATAAACACAAGGGTCCATAAAGCTAGTTCTTGAAGATTTGTTCTAACAAATCTGTCTCCAGAAGGTACAACACATATGTATATGCATCAGCATATCCACATACACATATACATTCACTTTGTATTTACTGATCTCTGTACAGACATATCTGGAATTGCTGCTAACATTTAGTGCCTGGCTTCCCTGACCTTCAAGTCAGCTCAAGGAGCAGCTAGGTGGGGTGGCACAGCAGATAGAGAACCAGAACTGGAGCCAGGAGGACCTGGATTCAAATGTAACCTCAGATATTTCCTAGCTGTGTGATCAAGAGTAAGTCACTTAACTCCATTTGCCCTCATGTCCTAGAGTGATTACTAGGACAGGAAGTAAAAGTGAAAAAGAAAAAAGAGAGAGAGAAAGAGAGGGAGGGAGGGAGGAGGGGAGAGAGAGAGAGAGAGAGAGAGAGAGAGAGAGAGAAGGAAGGAGAGGGAGAGAGGGAGAGAGAGAGAGAGAAAGAGGGAAGGAGAGAGAGGGAAGAAGAGAGAGAGATGAGAGAGAAAGATGAGAGAGATGTGAGAGAGATGAGAGAGAGAGATGAGAGAGATGAGAGAGATGAGAGAGAGAGAGAGAGAGAGAGAGAGAGAGAGAGAGAGAGAGAGAGAGAGAGATTGCTCAAAAACCACCTTCTACAGGAAGCCTCCTCCTCATTGCCCTACTTGGGAGATTATCTTTCTTTTACATTGTATCTATCTTGAATGCACATAGTTGTTGTAAGCATGCTGTCTGCCCTATTAGAATTTGAGATTCGTAAGAAAAGAACCATATGTTTGCATTTTGTGTGTCCCCAGCATAGCACAATGCCTAGCACTTACTAAGCATCTAACATGGCTCATTGACTATTTCTCTTCAATAGAATGGAAGTTCCTTGAGGGGAAGACCTTTTTATTTTTATTCAGGCACATAATAAAAGTTTCTTGAATGAATGCATGCATGGAAGGTGCCTCAGGTTGAACTTGTCAATCCAATGATACTTTCCTTTGGCTCCCTTCTAATGCTTAGGCAAAATTTGTCTAGTACCTCAATTTCTCTCAATATAACCATTTTATGTTTCCCATGAAAAGCTAGAAAATAAACTATTTTTATTATATATAAACACCTTGAAAATGTGAGATGCTGTAGATATGCTATTGTTGAGCCATAATGGAGGTTATAAACACATTTACAACTAGTTCCACATTTATTGAACTCCCTCTCACAGAAGCCCTTGAGATCCATGGGTAAAAGACACTTTACCAACAACATTTTATTTATTTATAATAACTTATTAGTAGTCACAAACCAAGAAACCTGAGTTCATACAATTGGTAGGAAAAGTATATCCTCCCACTTAAAAACAATTTAAAAGATTGCTTTTTATTCATTATTAATTTCATTTTCACTAAAACATTATTATAGGTCCCAATTGAATAACATCCATGACATGTACTGAGAGCAATACAGCAGTTGGTAGCACTCTGTGTTCATTCTAGTGGTTTTTATAAGTGGCCAATACAAATGGGGGCACTAACACGGCATTTCATCTGAAATGTTCTTTACATTTGGCTTAGTAGCCAAGAGAAGGATAAATAGTTAGGTTCCTGTCACATCAAAACTGAGTTAAGCTTAACACTGAGACTAGAATTTCATTCAGAAATCTGCAAAGAGCATGGCTCTGTCATGTATTCACAACAGCAGGTTGTGGATTTGTATTTCTCATGAAGTGTTGACAACACTATCTTCTGTGAAGGTTTTGCATTTTACATTTAAATAATTACCAACAGTAAATGTGAGCTATTCTTGAAATGGGCGCAACACAGAGAGACATGTGATTACAAAATAAAGAATAACTTTATTTTTAAAAGATATTTTCAGGGGGGCAGCTGGGTGGCTCAATGGATTGAGAGCCAGGCCTAGAGACAAGAGGTCCTAGGTTCAAATCAAACACTTCCTAGCTGTGTGACCCTGAGCAAGTCACTTAACCCCCATTGCCTAGCCCTTACCACTCTTCTGCCTTGGAGCCAGCTCCAAGACAGAAGGTAAGGGTTAAAAAAAAAAAGATATTTTCAGGTCAATATACCTATTGAATAATGAATGAAAAAGCATTTATTAAACATTTACTATGTACCAGACAATGTGCTAAGTACTTGGATACAGATACAAAAACCAGACAGTCCCTGCTTTCAAGGAGGTCACATTCTAATTAGAGGAGAAAACATTTATAGGAAGGTTTGTCTACCAGGAGAATGGGGAGTCCTAAGGGTGGTGGGATGAACCATAAGACTCAAGAGTCCTTAGATTCATTGGGAGATCAAATAGCAAAGTCTTCAGATCTGGGGGAATAGCAGCAGGACAAAAGGTGAAGCTCAATGGACCTCAAGGTACAGTGGCAGGATAGATGATAAGAACTCCCTCTTGTCTAAAGGATTAGAGTTGGTGACTTCTGTTCATCCAAAGTGAAGGAAACAGGAGTGAAGGAGCCCAACCCATCACCATAGGGAAGAGAAGAATGATCTGATGGGTTTCAGTAGAGATGCTAGAGGTCCACATCTAGCCAGACTGGAAAGGTGAAAGTAAGCTCTGTAGTGTCTACTCTTGTCCAATGGCATTGTGAAGGACATTGAATGCCAAGCTAAATTTGGATGTAATCTAATTATAGTGTTTTCAAAATATTAATCTGGCAGGGATGAGTAATGATCTGGCAGTGATGAATTACATTATGATAGTAAAGACTGTAAGCCTCAAGATCAGTCAGTTAGCTTTTTTCAGTTGTCCAGATATAATATAATTAAAAACTTGGGAATCAAATTTCTTTTTTTATCCATCATTTTATTGTTTAATTTCACTAGAGTATCAGAATTGTAATGCTGATATTGTGACATAAAATATATTCCCAAGATTACCCCACTCCTAGGTATAATACAATTTGCTAAAGACACTTTCTCTCTTATCCCTGACACTGTTGGTAGTTATAAATTATTCAAGTTATTCTAGAAAGCAATTTGGAACTATCTCCAAAATGTTTCTAAACTACATATCCTTTAATCCAGCTATAATAGTATTAGAAATATACTCAAAAGAGATAAGAGAAAAAAGAAAAGGACTCAAATTTACAAAAATATTTATAACAGCTCTTATTGTGGTATAAAGAACTGGAAACTAAGGGGGTGCCTATCCCAATTGGGGAATGGCAGAACAAATTATGGCATATAAATGTAATAAAATATTATGGTGGTGAAAGAAATAATGAAAGGGACAATTTCAGAGAAGCCTGGGAAGACTTGTATGAACTGAGGAAGAATGTACTCGGAACAATTCACACAATAACATTATCATAAAGACAAATGACTTTGAAATGTTTAAGACTTCTAATCAACACACTGATCAACCACAATTTCAGAGAAATGATGAGGAAGCACATACCACCCACCTCCGGATGGGGAAGTGATGAACTCAGAGTACAGAATGGGATAAATACTTTTTTTGAACATGGCCAATGTAAGAAGTTCTTTACATGAATATTTGTTACAAAGATTTTGTTTTTGTTTTTTCTAATGGAGATAAGGTAGAAAGGAGAGAGAATTTATTCTGGTTAAATGAAAACTATCTAAGATTAAGGAAATACTGGATATGAGGAAACAAAGGCTCTGAAAAGAAAGATATTAATATTAAAAAGGAGTAAGAGGAACAGTTAGGTGAAGTAGGGGGATTTTATTGTATACTTTTTTTAAGATAAGGAAGATTTATGCATATATGTAAGTAGAGGAAAAGGAATCAATTCAAAGGGACAGATTAAAGTTGCTTGAGAAAGGATAAATAATGAGAACCAAAGATGCCTCAGAGAAAATGGAACTGAGACACAGGTAAATGGGTTTATCCTTGAAAAGTAAGAAAGTAATTTCTTCCTTTGTCATAGGAGAGAATTAAAAAGGAATACAAGTAAAAGTTATTTAGAAGTAATCAAGGCATTCAGGCTGGATAGTTTTGTTCTTAGTGAAGAAAAGGTTTAATGTTTTGAGGATGTATTAGTTTTCAAAATTTGGAAAAAATTCAAAACGAAACTTGAGGGACAGTTCTGCATTTTGTGGGCTAAGTAGATAGAAGAAGAGACTTCATATTGACTTATTACTAGAAATAGAAACAATGAGTCAAAAAATATAATTGTTTGTGATGGTCATATTTAGAATTCAAATCTAGGGCTATTGGTCTCCTGGAGTTTCCACAGAAGCTTTGTGTTGTTGATTATATTACTTGAACCAAGCCACCTACCCTTTTTTCTCTTTCTATAAATTGAGAATAATGACAGCTACTGTACCTCACATGGGTGTTGGAAATAATTAGTGCTTTGATATCCCCAGATAAAATGACACTATAAAAGTACAAAGTATTATTATATGATAAATGATATATCTTACATCCAGAATTCATTCTTTTAATGAACCATCTTCAAAACTACAAAGGAAACTATACACATCAAATTGCAGTGAGTATTCAAAATTTCAGCACATCCTAGAGCTGTGATGGTGAACTGGGAGCCATAGAAACCTCTCTGTGGGCATGTACCAGTGAGCTGCTTCCTTTCCCCTCTCCACCTTGCTTCTCTGCCCCTCTGCCCAATGGGAGTGCTTACTCCCTCCCCTGTGCAGAGTACTCAGACCACTCCCCTCCCTTCTCCTTCCCTGTGTGGGGTAAAGGTATGGTAGGGTAGACACAGCATTCAGTCTGGGGGCCTGAGCATGTACTCTGAAGTGGGGGTGGAGCATGGCACATGGTCTATAAAACGTTCACCATCACTGGCGTAGAGAATGTTCTAATACTAGAAAATCTATCCCTTGCTTTCTAGGCATTATTAAAGACTATCTTCAAGTGAATTAGAAAAGCCTGCCTATCAGAAAGACCTGCACATAGTCTACATTTGAATTATTTAACTCCTAGAGATCCTGAGCAATTAGTAGGTATTGTCACCATATTAGAGGATCATCCAATTCCACCTACAGATAGATATGTTCTTAGAAGAGATTTTCTCTTACACCTACATAAGAATCTATTTATTCTGTTTCAGGAGTTTAAGCTATTGGGTCAGAGAAATAAGCATCTGTGACTGTTGACCAACAATAACTATAATTTATTGTGAGAAAAACTCACATAAGTTTTATTTCTCAGAAATTTGCTTAAACCTGCATCTGAAACACATCCTGCACACTCTTGGGACAATAAACAATTAAACAGAAAATGTTAAATAATACCAGAGCTAAACTAGAATCTCCAATTCTACTTCCATGACCGCTCATGACCCTGACAACGAGCTAGGAAAAACAAATTCGATTTGTAACTATAGATTGAGAGTAAAGTAAATGACATTGCTTTGTAAATTCTAAATCCAATATTTGACAAGCTAATTCACAAAAGCAATTCACATTATAAACAATTTTTCTTTAACTTAGAATCCTGGCTTTAGGAAAAACTATCCAGCAGTCCTGCTACTTTTGTTTTATTCTAGGCTAAGGGAATACCTAGACCTACTTGTATAACTGAGATTCAGTGTTAAAACAATAATAGAGACAAAGAAAGGATCAGGTTTATGGGCCATCCCATGGAGCAGGCTCACAGGTACATTTCCTGTTTCTGGTCAACTGTGATAGACCCAGGACTATCCTGGGTCCCATATCCAGCCACATGTGACTCAGAGCTAATAAGCTTGCCCTTTGAGATGTTGAAGAGTCTTCTTATTGACTGTGGAGCTGGAAGAACTGATGAATGTTTAAAGTGATTGTTTAAAGAGAATGTCCTATCCTTGGTCCCTTTGTTCTTTGTGGCTACAAATCATACGTAATTATTTTGAATCAATTCCCAAGAGTAGGGTAGAGAAAGGGATAGCTTTCCTTATTCCCTATCCTGGCCTCCATGGCATCTAAATCACAAATCTAACTTAAAGAAGGCTGAACCTACACATTTCCTGTGTAGGTGACCTGACAGCGGTTGCGAGTGTCTACATTCTGGATTGGTGATGGCTTTATGAGTTCTGAGCTCCTGGGTCCATAGAATAAAACTAACTTGGGAAAAGGAGGTTTCATCAGGTATGATGACCACCACCAAGAGTATTAGCCCAAACCTAGTGGGTTTTATTACCAGACACATACCAAGAATTGTTTAGATAATCCATGCAAAAGCAAAGTAAAATAGAAAATACCTATTTATAAAAGTTACAAACTGCTTTATGTTTATATTGTTTAAGGATCAACTTCTCAGACTAGAATAATAGTAGTTAGATATTACTAAATCCTTACTGTCAGTGTATACCAGTGAGAATTTTTTGTATTCTAGCATTTATTTTCTATGTAGGAAATAACATTCTGAGACATAACTGCCTCATTTTGTATTTTGAGTAATTTTCCTTCTCCTTTTGGGGAAATGATAGAAAGGAGCTTAAAGCTGTGTATTATGTAACACGTCACCCACATAAGATGTGTATTCCCCCATGAAACTCTACACATATAAAGTGTGATTCTTATCATCAGAAGAGCAAGAGAAAAGGCCATGAGGCTGACTGCTCTGCTGTCTTCTGATGAAAAAAAAAATTACCAGACTAGAATTATATCTTATTTTTACTCCCTTTAATTTTGCTGGTCTGGGGACAGAGTTTTTAGGCTCAAAAGCCAAAAAGCAGCCAGCTTAGCTTCCTTGGTTTTTATATTTTCAAAGGGGGAGGTAACCTTATCTTATATCCACAACCTGGATTCTACCAAATGCTCATAATAGACTGTCCCAAATAGTGGTGGATAAACTCATTTCTCCACAGAAAGAGCAAACAGAAACCAGAGATCTACTGATTAGAATAAGCCAGAAAATACATGAATAAATAATTTCTTTAGATGAGAGAATGAGCTCTCATTCAGATAAAAGAGACACCCCAATATCATCCAAGAGGAAATTCCCTAAAGTATCTAGGGAAGCTGGAAATCAGGAAAGAACTGAGGAGTTTGTTTCCCCTATATGTCTGCCACTTTCAAAGTCTTTTTACTTGCAACAATTCCCTCCCTAAAGAAAGTCTGAACCATAGAGTCTTTCTCTCAAAGAAAGAATTTTTTTAAACCCTTACTTTTTGTTTTGTTTTTGTTTTATTGTTTTATTGGGTTTTTTAAAACCGTTACCTTCCATCTTAGAATCAATACTGTTCTAATCAATTGGTTCTAAGGTAGAAGAGTCCTTATCTTTTGTTTTAGAATCAACAGTAAATATCAGCTTCATGGCAGAAGAAAAGTAAGGGTTATGTAATTGGGGTTAAGTAACTTACCCAGTGAGGAAGTGTCTGAAGTCAGTGTTTGAATCCAAGACCTCTTGTCTCCAGCTCTGGCTCTCTGTGCATTGAACTACCTAGACTCCCTCTCATAGAAGGGGTTAATATTTTCTTGTCACCAAAGATATTTTACCAATTCATTCATTCACACATCACTCTATGCCATCAATCCATTTGGATTCACACAAAGAATAGGGCTGTTCCTCCCCTACCTAACTTGATTGGAAGTTGGGTTATATATATAAATAATTTGTCTCTTGAAATACCAGGGTGTAGGGGTTAACGAGACAAATAGGAAGAGAAAACAGAACCTATGCCAAATTCTTCTAGGATTGAACATAGTTTAGAACACATGGCTCAGTCTAAACTAGAAGGATATCTTAGGGAAGGGATACAAGTTCAGTGGCCCAGTCTCTTAGGCCCAGCATAGGATGCTTATTATTAGTTTTGGGGGGTTTTTTTGTTATCATTTTAATTTACAATGAATCAAAGGAGTCCTCAATTTAGGAAATACCTCGAATCATCTCCTATCTCCTCAACTTAATTAATCTCTAATTCTCCTCTAAGTGTATACAAAGTTGTTGTTTTTAGCCAAGATTAACAAATCCGTACTCCTAGTAAAAAAATGAAAAATAATTTATAACAATTTCTGACATTCTTAAGAGTAAGTATATAAGAAAATTAGAATTCTAGAAACAAACTGAATGATCCAGGGCTTAAAGTTTTGTCCACATTTTTTTTTTTGCTTACACTTCATAGGATTAAACTAATTCTTTGCAGACCAAATGATGCCTATATCTATGTTGTCTCTCAATCAGACTCCTTGTTTCACTTATTAGATTCATATTATTGGTGTCTAGCACAGGGCCTAGCACATGGTAGACAATAAATACTTGTTGATTAATGAGATTCTCTATTTAGTCAATCCAATTCAGCCATTAAGATGTTTTAGTTATTTAAGTCATCTTATTTGTCATCTTATATATATAACATATAATATATATATAACATCTTATATATATAACATATACATGTTATAGACCCAGTTTCCAAGATATTCATTTGTCCTCATGACCTGATATTATATGGCTCCTGGGAGCACCTTATGAAGCTATTACTAAAACTAGTAAACTTATCCAGAGCTAATTGAATTCTATCTTGCCTAAGATGGAATGATTTAAAATGACTCTTTGTTGGAATAATAAATTCAGGATTAGCAATGGACTATACCAGTGATGATGAACATTTTAGAGACCATATGCCATGCCCCACCCTGCAGAAACCCCATGCCACATGCCCCCACCCCATATCCCAACAGGGGAGGAAGCACTACCATTGGTCTGCTGGGCAGAGGGGCGGGTGAAGTAAAAAAATGTCCTCAGTGTGATGGAGAAGGGGAAGGGAACAGCTTCCTTAAGCCCCTTTGCCTTTCTAACAATGAATGCTGGCAAGCTAGAGCTCACATGCCCACATAGAGGGCTCTGCCTGCCCTTTTTAGCATGTGTGCCATAGGTTCACCATCACAGAACTATATTGATTGCTCATACCCTGAATATATGTGTTTGGAGATAATTGAATCAATGGGCTTAAGTCTCCAAAATATACTTCTCACCACTCAAGCCTTGGAAGAGGAAGAAGACAATATTAAATTAATTTAGAAGCCCTTGATTAATTATGGAACAAAGTAGCACTTAGTAGATTGGCTAAGATGTAGTTATTCAGTTAATCAATGAACCAACTAAATATATACTATGTACCCATTAAGAGTGAATGATATTAAATTCACTTCTCCAACATGAAGGACTGCTGATAAAAGCCAGAAATGGAATCTAATGATCAAGAAAAACCAGGGGGGGGGGAATGTAGTCTCATTGAACCCCGACTATTGTATTCACCAACTCATGTGATTGACTCCCACCATCAGAGAATTATGTCAGTTGAGATCTGAGGCTCTTAAGGTTATCTGCATAGGAAACCCCAAATCAAAAGCCCAAATCTCAATAAAAGGAAATTTGGGCTTTACTTATTTTTATAAGAACAAACTTTCCACCTCACTGAATTTTAGTAGTAACACCACAGGCTTTATTTTGTTGCTACCAATTTTTTTTTTCTACTTGGAGGGTACTTCCATGAGAGGATCTTCTCTTAAATTAATTATTATTGTCTTGCTAGCTGCAGAATGTGATACATCCCCAAATAACCCTGTATTATTTATTATTTGTTTCCATTTTGATGTTTTCAAGATGTATTGACACCAAATCTCAATACCTTACCAAGATGAAATAAACATAAAAACACAACCTGAAAGTTTTACTGATGGGTTTTAGAACCTTTGACCTAATAGTGTTAGAAAACTCTTTACTTCTCAAATGTTAGAAAGTCAAGCAGGAAGTGCCCTCCTTTCATAAGCCTCAGTGTATATGTGGAAAGTACCTATGTGGTAAGACAGGTTTTTCCTTCTAGTTTCTCTTCTATTGATTGTCATGGGTCCTAATAGTAAATGACCCTGTAGTAACTACTTCCTGAAACTAGTAGGATTGTTTCATGGCTATGGACTTTATGTATTCTGTAGCACAAAACAATGAATTAACAAGACATATGATCAGGCCTTTTGAATAAGAGAAATAACCCTAAAGTATTTAGTTTGGCCAAAATTCCTTGGCAAATAAAAATGAATATGGTTGCAGCATGTCAGGAATTTAAATTCAGGAGAAACAAACTTGTTGAGGGAAGAAGAAATCATGTTGTTTTATTAATATGCCCAGAACCCAACATAATACAATAAATTTTGTAGGTGTTTAATAAATACTTGTTAAATTGAATTTGCTACTTGAGCCAAAGTTTAAACCATATAAGAATCCTCATTGAGGCTCTAAGACACCACCAATTTTTTTGAATCTTTACCTTCTGTCTTAGAATCAATGCTAAGTATTGATTTAAAGGCAAAAGAATGTTAAGAGCTAGGCAATTGAGATTAAGTGATTTGCCCAGGATGACCCGGCTAGAAGTGTCTAAGACCATTTTTGAACCCAGGACCTCCTGTTTCTAGGCCTGGCTCTCTATCCATATTGAGCCACTTAGCTTCTCCAGGCATTATCATTTAAATTTACCTTCTTTTGGGGGCTTTTACCACAAATTGGAAAATGTGCATAGTAGTTTCATCCCTATGCTAAACTTGTTGGGTTCCTCTATATACATTTAATATTTAATTATTTACACACTTTTAGATTTTTTTATTTAAATTTTAGATTTTTAAATTTTAGAAATTTAAAAGTTTAATTTAAATTTAATTTTATATTTATATATATAATATAAAATAAAATAAAATTCAAAAAAACTCTGATCATATATCTTGTAATTATTCCATTAAACTGAAAATATTAATACAATAGCTTTTATATTGGACTTTAAGATTTGCAAAGCACTTTATATACATTGTTTTGTTTAATTCTTACAAATACTTTGAAAGGCAACTAGTGTGGTTATTGGTATCCTCATTTATAGGTAAAATGACTGAGGTTTAAAGAAGCTAAGAGATTAAAGTAAAATCACAAAGGTACTAATTGATAAAGTTAGGGTCTGAAAATGGGATTATAACTCAGTAATTCATTGAACACCTAATATGTGCAAACGACTATGCTGAATGCTGTCAGATACAAAAACTAGTAAAACACGATCTCTTGTCCTCTGGGAACTGTTCAGAATAAAATTCTCTGGAGATTGTATCTTGACTTAAACTTAATTATTAAATAAATTAAAAGAGCTAGACAGAAAGAAAAGGTATAAGCACATGTGACCTGTTGCTCCCTTTAAAAGCTACCTACCCTAGGCAATGCTTGCCTGAATTTGCATTCACCTAGAAGCCTCTTCCCACCATGATTCTAGCACAAAAGAGGCTCTTCCTTCCCCAAACTTGAAATTATATCTTCCATAATGTCACTTTTCTCAATCTCTCCAATTTGCCTAACTTGACTGGTCCAGAGGCCGTTCTTCCCAGAGGCCAAGAGTCACATAGGTCAAGAGACAAGCATCTTCTGGGTACCAGGAAGCCACAAGACCTCTGGCATCCCTCTTATACAGATATGGCCCAGATCTTGTTCTTAATTCAGTTAGAAGGTGGGGTTTATAATAATTAAAATTGAGTGGCCAAATGTAATAATTAAAATTTTGGTTTGACAAATATAATAATAGTTAAAGAATTGTTGTGGTCGCTGTTTATGAAAGTTAAAGTTAAACTATGAGTCAGTAGACTGTTAGTAGCTCTTAATAATTTAATTTAATATAAATATAGGAGGAGGAGGAGGGAAATGTATGAGGGAAGTAGAAAATATTTCCTAGCCTACCATCCTAGAGCTCCTATCTGAAGAAATTCAGCTTGCTCCCCAACAAAGTTTCCAATCTCTACGTGGAAGTCCAGTAGCCTCTTCAACAAGGGTCTTACCAGTTTTAAGACTCTTCCTTCAGCTTGAATCCCAATGCCTCCCAAAATGAATCACAGAAAAAGCCTCCTCTTCAGTAGAATTCCTCCTAAAATGCATCCTCAGGAGTCCTTGGGCTGGCTTTTTGTATGTAGTTTCTCCACATCAACTCCTGTCTCTCTCCCACTTCGCAGGAACCAATCAGAACCTCCCAATTTGCCTGGCACTGCCTGAGGGATAGTGCTTGTGGTTTTGGGGGGTGTGAACTTTTCTAGTAAAAGGCTCTTACTAAGTGTTAAGTAGGGGTACTTTAAATTCTTGATTGGTTAACTTAAAATAGTTTTAAAAATAGTTAAAATAGACAAAGGAAATAAAAATTCCCTTTCACAGGTTTAACTGCAACCTCAAAAGAATAGGGGTTCAGAATAGTAAATTCTCATAGGATCTCATAATTAAGTAAGGGAAAAGGAAAGCCAAGTGTATCAAGTATACCAAAACAATAAATATAAAGCAGTTGCAGTCAAAATAAAAGATTATATTGTCCATATATGAAAATGTAGATCGCATTCCATACTTATAGTCCACCACCTCTCTACCTTAAGGTAAGAAACATACTACATACTATATATTTAGTCCTCTAAAGTCAAAATTATTTCTTGTTCTATTGGGTTTATTTTCATTGTTACCAGTGATGATTCAATGGACATGTATATGCTTAAGGACAGGGGTAGGGGAAGCAGATAAAGAGGAAATTACTTATAAAAATAGAAAGCACAAACAAAAATCTAATGTTAAAAAAGCAAAAAATAAAATGAGAAAGCTGGATGAGTGTTCTCTAATCTCTTACAATTCTAAAATCCTAAGATAAGAACCATTAAAAAATGCAAAAAAAAAAAGTACTATGGGTATTCAGAGAACGATGAGGAGAGAGTCAGTTGTGTGGAAACCAGGATATGCTTAATAAAGTGTTTAACTAGATCTTGAATTAGAAATCAGATTTTGACAAACAGAAATGGGGCTAAGAGATCATTCTAGAAAGAGAGAATTGTATAATCAAAGATTTGGGTTTTAAAAAGCACAGTTAATCATCTATGTTTTGGGAACATAGAATCATCTAATTTGGCTGATTTGATATAATGGCAGATATGAAAGATGAGTCTGGAAATGGAGATTGGGTTCATTTTGTAGAGTGCCTTAAATATTAGACTGAAGAGCCTGGACTTTACCAAAGAGGTAATAGTGAGCCATCTCTCTCTAGTTTCAAAACACAGCTCAAACATGGAGGTTTTTACATGAAGCCTTTCCTGATTTCCTCCAACTGCTAGTGTGTCTCTCCCTCCATGACTTCCAGGACATAAGCTCCTTGAATTCAGAGATTGTTTCATTCTCTGAGTTTGGGTCCCAACCTTCAACATTGTCTGGCACCCACTAATGAACATTATTAAATACTTGTTTATTGCTGCTCTACTGATGTTTAGAGACATCTCAGTTTTAAGAATATATATGCCAGGATGCAGGATGAACTAGAAGGAAGAAAGAATAGATACAGGTAGACCACTTGACTTAAATTCAACAATTATTTCTTAATATATTCCATATTTGGGAAGATATTATAATAGTCTAGGAGAGAAAATGGCAGCATTGGGAATGGAAAAGAAGGAACCAGATCAAGAAATTTCAGGAAACATCCTTTAAAAGGCATAGGAAAGAGAGAAGCCTTTTTGGTTGGTTGGTTGGTTGGTTGGTTTTGTTAAATAAAGTCCTGATAAAATCTGACTTCATATTCACAGGTTTGATTTTTAGAATAAAACAAGGTACTCTTAAATCATCAAAAAGTTAACAAAAAAGAGGTTTGCTTAGCTCTAATACAGCAAGGATGTACAAAATGGACACAGAGGTACTTAGCTTCTCTAGACAGGTCTCACTCACCTCCAAATGGAAAGAGTCTAATGAGAGGTCTCCAGGCATTCAACAAGAAGGAGGGGTCCTAACTCCATGCGAGTGAGAACATGAACCCATTGCGGGGAAGAGAATAGGAAATGGTGGTATCAAAGGACCCTGGCCTTTTCATAGGTAAGGTTATCAAAGTCACAGAATCATAGTTGGGTGGTATCTACACAGGCCATGAGTCTAACCTTTATTTGAACAAGACTCCCCTCTCCAAAATGTATTGTGCCAAAGATTTTCTTCTAAAGTCTCTACAATATTGAACCATTAATAACTACTCTTTAGATCTGGAATTTCCACTGGAATTTAAGTGGGGGGGGGGGGGGACAAAGGAGAGAGAGAGAGAAGAGAAAGAGAGAGAGAGAGAGAAGAACAAGAAGAACAAGAAGAAGAAAGGAAGAAAGAAAGAAGGTAATTCTTACTGACAAGGTGTTAAACTCAATAGTCTCTATCTGCTGAAGGAGTATAAGTTTTTTCAGCATCCTAGAACAAATCTCCCCACCTTAGTTATGATCCTACATGAAATCGTGTTTTTATAAAAATAACTAGAACTGGGCTAGAAGTCATAAAACCTGAGTTTTAGTTCTGTACCTACTGTTAACTTGATTTGTAATCTTGAGCAAAAAGTACTTCCCATGAGCTTTCTCATCTGCAAAATTAAAGGGTTCCTACTCAATAGTCTATAAAGTCTCTTTCAACTCTAACACTCAGTGTTTCTAACTTCCTTGGTATGTGACCTTGGATAATTTAGTTTATAATATATTTGTCTCAGTCTCCCAGTCTATAAAATGGTTTGCATTAAATTGTCCTTACAGCATAGGCTTGAATTTCTGACATAGTTTGTGAAATTATATTAATTTGTTTGTATATATTGTCAACTTTGAAAAACACAGAACTACTAAAGTACTTACAAAGAACAAGTCTTTAATCAGGACGAGGGAGACAGAGCTCTTATGGCCACCACAAAAGAGTCATGTACTTACAAACTACCACACCATACTAGGTTCTATGACTCTGGAAACAATGTCTCAGGAAAATATACCAAGAATGGGAATCTCCATCATGGGAATTTCTAATTAACTAAAGAACTTGGGGTCTTATATACACTTGGGGGAATAAAAGAAAGGAAGGACCACCAAATGGCTTACAAGGGGGAAAGGAAGGATTCTAGCCAGGGGCTGGTGGATGCCTAAATACAATGGGAGAAACTTCCAAGACAAAAAGGTATTTAAAAAGAGATTATATCTACTACTATCCAAGCTGAGATCATTGAATACTTGAAGATTTAGTTGTTTGTTTGGGACAAACTAATAATCCTATCTAGGGTAAATCAGAGGTACCTAAGTGGTTCATGAAACAACTTGTCAACATAAATAAATATGTAGACCTAGACATAGTTAACAACTAAAGCAGTGCAATTCCTAGGTAAACAAGGGAAGTCTTCTCTTACACTAGAAAAACCACAAGATCTCTTAGCTAAAAGAAAACAAGATGAAAAGATGATACTACCTGCCTTTACCAGAGAGCTAGGAGCTTTAAGGAATGGCATGTTGCATATGCAATAAGACATAGTTGATTGGTTAATTCATTTTTTCTGAAGTGTTGGGTTTCTAAAAATCTTTTTTACAAGTGAAAGTTCTTAGAAGAACCAGAGGAGTGGTACATTCATAAATGAATGGGATATGTCTTTCTGTCTTAAGAGTTGTTCCTAAGACAGAAAGTAAGTGGAATGGGCATTGTACCCCCAGAAACTTGGGCAAACTATTATGGGGGAAATTCCTTTGGTCTCTTAGGTCCTCAGGACTCCCAACCCAAAACACCTGTCCTTGAAGACAACACTCCTTTGATTGCCCCCATTGAATTCAGATGGACAAAGAGACACACCCCATTCATTTATCCTCCAAATCACTAGAACCACCCCCATGCCCTTGGGCAAACCTCCTCCCCAACCCTTTGCTCCAGAGTCCTGTCCTCAGCTCTGTAAAAGAATATAAAAACCCCAGAATTGATGCACTCTGGGATGCTCCACTCATGCTGTCTTGCTGTCCTCCTAAGGAGCAGCTTTTCCACCCAGGCTGTTCCACCTAGGAGGCAGGCTTCCACCTATGCTGCCTCCTGGTCAGATTCAACATTACTTTCCAAATGAATACATTTCTCTTTATTTTTAAGTCAAGTTTCAGAGTCTTGTATTCTCAAAAAGGTATCCTTCCCAAACCCCAGGGGTTCACCTCTGAACCCCACAATAGTAAGGGTTTAAAAAAATAAGTGAATGGAATGTAAAAACAAAAAATACTAATAAAAATGATTCATGAATTTTCAGGGTTAGTAAGAAACAAGAGGATATTTGGGGAAAGTTTGAGCTTTGCAGAAGAGAACAAGATCAAAGGTCTAACTTCTAGAACAGTTAGTAGGAAGGTTAATTTAGGAGAAAGGAAAGAGAAAGCCTGAAAGATTAAAGTGATTTAATTTAAAGCAGATTGATATTACTTGAAAGAAACTCTGCTTGACCAAAGATAGAAAGTTCAAACAGTTTAGGAAGCTAGGATAAAAGAACCCCAGAATGAGACAATGATTGGATTCAGAAAGCTAAATAGAGCTCTACAGAACAAGAACCAATACTCATTCTCCTAAGATGTAAACATGAACTCTTTATCTTATCTATTAAATGATAATTTCCTAATCTAGGAGTAGTTCATAACCATAAACACATAAAATATATATGTATTATAAAATCTAAATTAGATTTTTTTTTTACCAGCTCAGAGGGGGGAATGGGAGCAAGGAAAGGAGAGAATTCAGGATTCCCAAAAAAATTTTTGATGAGTATATATGGAGTGTGTTATTCTCATGTTATTAATATCTAAAAGTTGGTGCCCCCCCCCCATATTCTTACAAAAGCTTTAGAGCTTTTAGTAAGTCTTCCTGGGAATTGCCTTAGGCAAGAATCCCTGGCTGATGGCTTTAGGACCAAATCTTAAGTACCAATCTTGAGTATCCTTTTGTGGCTGATCTTCTCATAAACCCCTCCTAGATAATCCAGTCCCAAACTACTCTCCTCCTTGTATTTGTCTCCAACTTCCTGGTGATTTCTTTATAATAAGATTTGCTTGGATGTATCCATTGTGAAGCTATTCTCCAATTTCTTAAAGAAGTTAATTAGCTTGAATGTGTTCATTGTAAAGCCAATGTAAAACTATGCAACACTGTCTCTAAATGTTGTGATCCCTTCTGGGAGACTTGATTACATCAGGATTCTCCTATAAGTAAGGGATTTTTCTGTGAATTTCTGGGCATTTGTCTTGGATTACTAACTTGAGGCAGTGCCTTGGAACAGTGCTCCTCTCCCCCATCTCACTCTCAATAAAGCATTATATTTTAAATGATTGACTTCCACAGTCATATATTTTTTAAGAAGTGGTAAAAAAAAGGGTGAACTTTGACATTTCCAAGGTCCCTTCAATTTCCACTCCACACAAGTGTTAAAAATTGTTTTTACATTGAGGGAGGCAAAATTGACCAGCCTTGAAAATACAGGAAAACCTTAACAAGCTGGCTGGCCTTGGGAGTTTGTCAGAACTATAAATATTCCAGCTGCAGTGGGTACCAGATAAAGGCCAAGAAGACCCCAATAACATAAGAATCATAAACATGCCAAACCCCAGCTGTAGTGGGTACCAGATAAAGGCCAGGAAGACCCCAAATAAATATGCCAAACTCCAGCTGCAGGAAGACCCCAATAATATAGAATTGTCAAAGTTCCAAGAATAGTAGGAAGCAGATAAGAGCCATACATGCAGGCAAAATTCCAAGGATGGTAGCAGATAAGGGGCTGGAAGACCGTACATGCTGAAAAGTATTTAAAGCCCAGCCTGTCAGAAGCAACTTGGAACTCTGATGGCAGACGTTCCCACTGGTGCGCACCAGTCCATAATAAAGGACCCTTTGTCTGTTCACATTAACATATGCCAAGCGTCGCAACCTCGAGGCTCACATTAGTTTTTCTTGTGTGCTCTTTTTGGCACTATTCAGGTTAAGTCTGTGATCCTTATTTTCATCCCAATTTCTGGAATCAGATACAAACATTAATCACAGTCCTATAATATTTTATCAATAAATAGCAGGTTCCCATAGTTTAAAGCTTTTGCATTGACATTATAGCAAGAATATATATATATTAACTTGTAATACTGCAGAAAAAATAATATTATTTATGTGTACCTTTAGTACAAGAAATGAGAAAAAATCAAATATTCTAATCAAAATAAAAGAAAAGCAATAATAAAAAATAAGGAAAAACTCAGTAATTCAATGTGTTCTCAAAAAACAGCATCCATTTGTCTATGGATTATTATCTCCAATTCATATGATAGGATACAGTCAATCAGTCTCAGCAGAAGATGCTTTCTTCACATGTGAGCAGTGAATCCAAGAGTCTTTTTCTCCAATCTTTATAGATGTTGGAGTAGTTAACAATATTTGGAATGGTCCTTCCCATGAAGGTTGAGTTGCCCCAATTCGCTTGAAATTCTTAATATAAACTTTATCTCCTGGGTTCAGGTCATGCAGAGAAAAGTCTAATGGTCCAGCTTGTACTGCAGCTCTGGATTAATGAAGTTCACGTAGTTTTGCTGTAACTCCTGTATATAGGAAGCAATAGTAATATCTCCCCCTAATAGTGATGTATATGCCGGGGAGAAAGGTTTAGCCTGTATAGGCAGGTGTCCAAAAAGCATCTCAAATGGTGAAATATGTAAGTCTCCTCTAGGCCTGCTTCTAAGATAAAATAGGGCCAAAGGGAGGATTTCAGGCCATTTTAAATGGGTCTCAGTGCATAATTTGCCAATCATAGTTTTAAGTTCTTTGTTCATCCTCTCAACTTGGCCTGAACTCTGGGGATGATATGGAACATGGAATTTGGGAGTTATTCCCAAGCAAGTATATATCTGATTTAGAACAGAATCAGTAAAATGATTCCCCCTATCAGAATCAATACATGCTGGCAGGCCAAAGCGAGGAATAATTCCTTTTAAAAGCACCTTAGCAACAAAAGCTGCTGTGGCTCTGGCTGTAGGAAATGCTTCCGGCCCTCTGGTCAGTTGGTCTACTATGACCAGACAAAATTTATAAAGTTCAGCCTTTGGCATTGTTATGAAATCTATCTGTAGATGTTCAAAAGGTGTGTAAGCCAGAAGACACCTACCAAAGGCTTTGCCACGAAAGGTATGTTGGTTATATGCCTGGCAGGTAGAGCAGGCTGAACACACTTTAGAGGCTATGGTAGTTATACGAGGGGCTATCCATACTCTCTTGACAGAGTCCACAATGCCCTGGGTGCCAAAATGACCATTTTTATGAATAGATTGGCAAATTTGGTTATAGAAACTTCTAGGGAGCAGGGGTTTTCCTTCAGATGACACCCATACTCCATTAATCTGTTTTGCTTTGAATTTTTGTTTCCATTTTTTCACTTCCTTTTCATTATAGGAAAGTGGTAAATTTAAATCATTAGTAGTTGTTAATGTTAAAATTAATTCAGGCCCTTCTGTGGCTGCTAGCTTTGCAGCGGCATCTGCTCAATCATTTCCTCTAGAGACAGGGTCAGTGCCACCTGTATGGGCAGAGCAATGAACTACAGCTAGGGCTTCAGGAAGCTGGAGAGCAGAAAGAACTTCATTAATAATTTCTGCATTGGCTATAGATTTTCCAGCTGAGGTTAAAAATCCTCTTTGGAGCCATAGCATTCCGACTGAGTGACAAATGCCAAAAGCATATTTAGAATCCGTATAAATTGTTGCCTTTTTATCCTTGGCAATTATACAAGCTTGCTTCAGAGCTATGAGCTCTGCTCCTTGAGCGCTAATGTTAGAAGGTAGTGAAGCTGACCATTCAGTGGCAAATTCTGAGACGACGGCAGCTCCAGTGTAATGTATGGCATCTCTCATAAAAGAGGAACCATCGGTAAATAAAATCAGATCTGCATTGTCTAAGGGAGTGTCCAAGAGATTATCTCAAGGCTTTTCTGCCATGGACACTAATATTTCACAATTGTGTAATGGTTCTCCTGAAGTAGGTAAATCTGGAAGCAAGGTGGCAGGGTTAAGAGTAGTTCAACGTTTTAAAGTAATGTTTTCACTATTTAATAAGGTTATTTCATATCTTGTAATTCTCTGATCCGAGAATGTCTGTGTTCTGTTTTATCAATAATGCTTCTACCTCATGTGGGCACATTATTGTTAATGGACATCCCAATACTAAATCAATGGTTTTTGTTACTAGTAAGGCTGTAGCAGCTACTCCTCTAAGACATGGTGGTGCTCCTGCTGCTACTGGGTCTAGTTGAGCAGAATAATAAGCAATTGGACGCTGAGAAGGTCCCAAAGTCTGAGTTAACACGCCAGAAGCTACTCCTCTTCGCTCATGCACATACAAAGTAAATGGCTTGTTGTAATCTGGGATGCCTAGAGCAGGGGCAGACATGATAGCCTTTTTTAGATCTAATAGAGCTGACAAGTGTTCAGGCTCTAATTTGAGGGGTTCAGGAACCGAATCCTTTGTTAATGCTATAAGGGGTTTAGTAATTTCCCCATAGCAAGGAATCCATTGTCTGCAAAACCCTGTTGCTCCTAAAATTGCTCTCAACTATTTCTTAATAGTAGGAGCGCTTAAATTTTGAATATTCTCAATTCGTTTTGGAGAAATATAACGAGCACCCACAGTCAGAATGAATCCCAAATATTCTACTTTAGGGAGATACCACTGAACTTTATCCTTTGATATTTTATGTCCTCTTTTGTACAATTCCAAAAGAAGGTGTTTGCTATCTTCTTAACATGTTTTTGTGTCTGTTGAAGCCAAGAGTAGATCATCTACATATTTGATTAATTTTCTATTTTTAAATGTTAGATTGTCTGTGTCTTGGCTCAAAATTTGCTCAAATAAACTCGGACTTTCCACATAACCCTGTGGCAGCCGATTCCATGTATAATGTGAGCCCTTCCAGGTGAAAGCAAAAATATGCCTGGAGTTCTCATGTATAGGTATGGAAAAGAAAGCTGAACACAAGTCTACTACTGTAAAGTATGTAGCTGTGCTAGGAATAGAGGAAATAATAGTATTTATGTTAGAAACTATGGAGTGTCTTTATAACATGATTATTCACTGCCCTCAGATCCTGTACGAATCTATAGAGGTGCTTGCCATCAGGCCTTCTTTTTGGTTTTTTAACTGGCAGGATGGGCGTGTTGTATTCAGATTTGCAAGGGATTATTATTCCCTCTTCTATTAATGAGTTAATAACTGGTGTAATACCCTCAATTGCCTCCTTTGAGAGGGGATACTGAGGGATGGAAGGAGGTGGGCTAGATTTAGTTATTATCTGCACAGGAACAGCAGATTTAAGTAAGCCTACATCGGAAGAAGATGTGGCCCAAAGAGACTCCGGTATATCTTTAGGTATTTCAAAAGTGGAAGGCTCTTTTGCCTCCTGGTTTTCCGAGAGAAGTACAGGGAGTAAATTTAAAGAGTCCTTTGGTACTTCCAATGTTAAAGAACCATCTGGTGAACAAGTTATTGTGGCTCTGAGTTTGCATAGAAGGTCTCTCCCCAGCAAATTTAAAGGGGAGTCAGGCATCAAAAGAAAGAAATGTTGTACCTCTAGGGGTCCTACAGACACCATTCTAGGGGCAAGTTTTTCAACTCTTTGGGGTATTCCTGATACCCCCACTACACTTTGTGAATCAATGGAATAACAATTTAAATCGGGTACATTCTTCAATACAGACCTGGTAGCTCCAGTGTCTAATAGACAATCATAATAAGTGTTACCCACCTTTAAGGTAACATGGGGTTCATTAGTATGGGGAGGGCAGTGGATAGGGACAACGGGTAGTAGGACATCAGGGTCCAGAAAATCAAAGATTGTATCCTCTGATTCCTGTGCCCCAGCCCCACCCCCAGATGCCATCATTGTGTTTGGGATATTCCTTGGGCACCCCCCTGAAGGGCACCTCGACTATTTTTTGGATGAGCTCCATTTCTTATATTTTGTTGTTGGGTGTCATAAATTGTAAGAGTTAAAATAGTTGAGGTTGTAAACTGTAGTGAGTAAAATAGTGGAAGATATAAATTATAGTAGATATAAGAGTGGGTGAGTAAATTGTGACCGCAGGAAATATGTTTCACTACAGTGTCTTGGTTTTAAATTAATATATAAGGTAGTCGCCAGGGAATATATTCCCAATTATGAATATGCCCAAGTCAACTGGGTTTTACAGAGAATTTAATTAATAATACAGTGAGGAATTAAAGAAAAGGAGAAGGAGAGTAAGAAGGAAATAATGAGAAAAGGATAGGCCAGCCCAGGGCAGCCCTGGCCAACCCAGGCCTAAGCCCTTAAGAGAAAGAATCAGTCAGTCCTTTTATCACTCACCACAAGTTTTTTCCAAGCAAGGATTCAGAGGGACAGAGTCTCCCCAGAGGGAGTTCCAGCCAGAGTCAGCCTCCCTTGAGAGACCTCCTTAGAGAATTCCTCCAAGAGCTCCTCTCAAGCGATCTCCAAAAGAATCTCCTTCCAAAAGCCTCCAAGCCTCCAAAAGCATCTCTCCAGAGATTCTCCAAAAGGATTGTCTTTCAAGAGATTCTGCTTTTTCTTATATAGGGGGTTTTCTCCTATGTCACCTCCCCTAAGTCCTTACATCTACCAATCACAGTAGAAGTTTTCCAAAGGACAACCCATTCTAAAAACACTGCTGGGTCAACTAATCCCCTCAGTAAGTCTGAACCAGAGAAAACACAGCTGAGTCGACTAATCCCCTCAAGAGAAAACCTCTAAGTAAGTTTTCACCTCTTTGCTCCTGGCACGTTTACAAGTTGCCCAGCCTTTATAGGTACCTAGCATCCCATTGTATCAATTCTAAAAACAGGCATGGCTTAAAGAACTCCTTGCCTTATTATAAGTATGGGTCTAAGTATTTTCATTGTTTAGCAAGGAGTTTTCTCCCCTAAAGCAGTCTTAAGTATGGGTGGAGTAGAGGTCCTCCCATTTCTGATCCTGGTGAATTCTCACAGTCAAAATTTGGGGAATGTTCCCAGTAGGGAATTGTTCCAATTGAGAATTCCCTGATGGAGAAATTTTTAACATTCACAAGTCTGAGAAATTTCAAGATTTACAATCCCCCCCTGATGATCATTGGGAGACTAGTCTCCCCATTGATCATTTAACATAATCATTTTGTAATCCTAAATGCACTTCTAACTATAGATATACACAATATTCAATTTTCTAAGAGGAATTAGAATAGTGAGGGAGGAAATAGAAAAGAAAAGAAAGCAAAACCAATGTTTTTCTAGGCGCATTGACAGAAAGTCAAATTAGGGGCAGTCCCTTTTGGCATAAATGTATACATTTACAACAAATGTTCAATCAAAGTTCAGTTCAATCAATCATATCCAAAGTTCATTCTTGATCTTCTTGATGAAGTGTAGGTTTTCCAGCATCTTTTTGCAACAGTTCATTCTCTGGATATAAAAGTTTCAAGCTTCTTTCTTGAAGATCTTTTCTCGAACAAAATCAAAATCTTGAATTTTTATAAAAGTACAATCTTAAAAAAAAATCAAAATTCTTGGATTTTTATAAAAATACAATCTCAAACAAAAAAATTCAAAAATTCTTAGATTTTAAATTAAAATACAATCTGTAAATGTTTTTAGAGGTTCAAATTTAAATTTGCCCAAATACATGACTCAGATGATGAAGCTCTTACAAGTTATATTTAAATACTTTGATTGCATTCAGAGGCATTTAGTAAGTCATATGAAAAGGGAATTCTTTGTTCCTTTTGCCTATTCTGAGTTCACACTTGTAAAAGGGAATTCTTTATTCCCTTTGCTTATTTTTGAATTAATACACCTTTTGATTGAATCAATAAATGCTTAAACTAGGTAAATGAGCTCACAAACCACTTAGAGAATTCATACCCTTAAAAATTCAATCAATCAGGAAACTATGAACCTTTTGATGAGAAACTGACCTTCAGAAGATGATCTTCAGAGGCCTTTGATAAGAGTTGCCACCTTCAGAAGATGAGAGGTGTGAATCCCACTAACACTGACCCTGGACAGTGAAACTGTGATTGGCCCTTGTGAAAGGGGGAAGGGACAAGAAACCACTATAAAAGGCCCTGAATTTCTGGAGCTAGGGAAGTTGACTCCAAGAAGGAAGTCAGCTTCAAGAAGGAGTTGGACTTCTAGAAGGAAGTCAGCTTCAAGAAGATCAACTCAAGGAAGAAAGCTGACCTCAGGAGTCCCCTTCAGCTGGAGTCAACGTCTTGACCTGCCTCTTAGAGGAACTTGGGTGGCTTTCCTTTACTGACCTGTGGAGAGAGTTTAATTCTGGATGAAGGTCAACAGATTCTGGCTGAGTCAAGCACCTGAGCAATGTTTAGTCAGATAAGCTAATCATCTTTTGCATTTCTCTACTTCCATTCTTTCCACCTCTTTTGTAAATAAGTTATTAAAGTCATTTAGACTTTGAGCAATAATACTTTGAATCATATATTTTAGTTAAACCCTTAATTTTAACCCTTACAGTCAGCAGGTACACCAGAGAAATGAAAGAAATAAAACTAATGAACCTGAATCTACATTTAATGAAATTAAATTATGAGTATAGTCAACTAATCCTTGATCCCCAGCGGGCAGAAACATAGCTGCTAAAAATAAGCCCCTTGGGGGCAGCTGGGTGGCTCTGTGAATAGAGAGCTGGCCCTGGAGACAGGAGGTCCTGGGTTCAAATTTGGCCTGTGTGTCCCTGGGCAAGTCACTTAGCCCCCATTGACTAGCCCTTACCACTCTTTTGTGTTAGTATTGATTTTTAAGACAGAAGATAAGGGGGGTTTTTTTGTTTGTTTTTTAATGAGCCCCTTGAACTCTTGTCATTGGGGCAAGTTCCTTCAACACTGCAGAAGGTGTTGGCCTTGTCAGGAGAGAGAAGGGAGTATATATATGAAGGATAAAAAAAATATTAAACAGCAAAATAAGAATATAAAGACGGATACTATATTTGCATTCACACACATAAATGTATGGGAATATATGCATGCATATGTTTTCCTATTCTATTTTTTAAAACCCTTACCTTCTGTAGAATCAATACTGTGTATTGGTTCCAATGCAGAAGAGTGGTAATGTTGTGGGGGTGAAGAGGTGCACCCCTGGGATTTGGGAAGGATACCTTTTGCAAGAATGCCAGACTCTAAAACTTAGCTTAAAAATAAAAAGAGAAATTTATTAATGTAGAGAGTAATGTTGAAAATGGCCTGGAGGATGATACAGGTGGAACAGCAAGATGGAAGGCTGCTCCTTGGAAGGACAGCATGGATGGAAAAGTCCCCCCCTCCCCCATCAGTTCTGGGGATTTTATACTCTTTACAACAGATGCTGTGTTATGGTATGGACATGACTCTAGAGTAGTAAACCCTCAGGCATTCAGTCAGGGGTTTGGTTATCTGACTAGGGTCTGCCTGGAGACCCTCATAAAAGATTCTTTAGTTTTAGGGAACAGACAGATGTCTGAGATGTAGCCTGATAGAATTGAGGTGTAACCTGGAGGTGCATCTCTCTGTCCATCTTAAATCTAAGGAGGATCAAAGGAGCACAATCATCTCAGGATCCTATAGGGGTCATTGGATATTTTAGGCTAGGAGTCACGAGGATATAAGGGAGCAAAGGAATTTCCCTGATAATAGTTTGCCCAAGTTTCTGGGGGTACAATGCCCATGTCAGTAAGGTCTAGGCAATGGGGGTTATTAAGTGATTTGCCCAGGGTCACACAGCTAGGAAGTATCTGAGGTCACATTTGAACTTAGAACCTCCCCTCTCTGGACTTGGCTCTCAGTCCACTGAGCCACCTAGCTGCCCTGTTTTCCTATTCTAATTCAAGATTTTTCTGAGTAAAATAACATAAATAATAAAACCACATTAATAAAAATATACATACACCCAAAGAAATTGTCATACTATTCATCAGGGAATCTATTACTCCACTCAGTAAATGCTAATAAAACGTTTCTCCAAAAAATAGGAGCTTATCGACTTATTTTCCTCTCCCTGTAGATTGGGCTAATTCAACAAAAAAACAAAGAAATCTCTTTTTAAAGAACAATAAAAGCAATCATGGAAATTTTAAGGTCGTTTCTGGAGGTGGATGGGGGCAACACAGGTTCATTCTTATATTGTAAAACCAGATTGGGAGAAGAAAGAAAAGAAAAATATTAAAGTAAAATAACATATGTATAATTTTACTTTAATATATACATGTGTATATATGTATAATTTTACTTTAATATATGTATGTATAAGTGCATCTGTGTTATATCATCATCAATCAATAAACATTTATTAAGTGTCTACTATGTGTCAGGCATTGTGCTAAGCGATAGAAGACAATCCCTATCCTCAAGGAACTTACAGTCTAACCAGGGAGACCACATGCAAACATATATAACACTAACTATATATCTGATAAATAGGAAATAATTCAGAAAGAGAAGGCACTGGAGTGGAGAGGGGCTAAAGAGGGCTTCCTGTAGACAGTGAGATTTTAGATTGTTCTTAAAGGAAGCCAGGGAGTCGGTAGATGGAGCAGAGGAGGAAGAGCATTTTAGGGCATGGGAGGACATTCAGAGAGAATGCCCAGAGCCAAGAGCTGGGGAACATCTTTCTTGGAGAACACACTCAGAAGACCAGTGTCACCAGGAGAGATTCGAGACAGGCAGATGCACCAGCAGGCTATTACAGTAATCAAGGGGTGTGGTGATGAGGGTCCACATTAGAGAGATGGCAATGTCAGAAGAGAGGAGGAGGTATATTTGAGGGAGAAAAATACAACAGTGAAATGGACAGGCCTTGGCAACCGCTTGGATGTGGCAGGGTAAGAGATAGTGAGGAATCCAGGATGATACGTAGGTTGTGAGCCCGAAGGACCAGGAGGATAATGTTGTCCACTCTATACAGAATGAGTTCTGTTTTGGACAAACGGAATTTAAAATGTCTACTGGATGGACATACAGTTTAGGTTATCTGAAAGGCAGTTGGAAGTGCAAGACTGGAGGTTAGCAGAAAAACTGGGGAACAATAGGCACAACTTGAGAATTAGAGATAAATAAATCCATGGAACCAAGAGAACACTATACAAAATAACAGCAATAAGGTCCCAATGATCAACTGTGGATAATTTAACTATTATGAGCAATGTAAGCATCCAGGACAACTCCAAGAGATTCATGATGAAAAAGCTATCCATCACCATAGAAGGAACTGATGGAGTCTGAATGCGGATTGATACCATTTTTCATTTTATCTTTTTTATGAGTTTTTTTCTTGTATAAATGAAACATGTCTTCTTTCACAACATGATGAACATGGCAATATATATTGCGTGATAACACATGTATAACTTATATCATACTACCTGCCATCTCAGGGAATGGGGAAGAGAAGGAAGGAGGGAGAGAAGATAGATCATAAAATGTCAGAAAACAATTTTTTTAAAGTGTATTGACATGAACCCAGTGGAATTTCGTGTTGGTTATGGGAAGGGGTAGGGGGAGGGAAGGGAAAGAATATAATTCTTGTAACCAAGGAATAATGTTCTAAACTGACTAAATGAAAAATTTTAAAAATAATAATAAAGTATATTGACATGTAAAAAACAAAAATAAAAAACCAAGTGGGACCAACTCAGAAAAAGGATCTAGAGGATAAAGATAAAAAAAATGGCAGCTGGATCCATCAGACCAGTGCCTGAGATTTCTTCTTCAAAAAATTAAATAGATTTTGTTTAATGTAAAAAATAAATAAATCTATAAAGATCAACAAGATCACCAATTGAAGTAGTATAGAGTGAGAAATTAAGAGGACCCAGGACAGAAATGTGAGAGACACCTACAGTTAGAGAGTGTGATCTGAAAAAGGATCCAACAAAGGAGAGAGAGAGAAGGAGTGGTCAGATAAGCAGGAGGAGAACTAGGATAGATTGGTGCCCCCAAAAACCTAGAGAAGAGAGGATCAAAGAGAAGAGAATGATCAGCAGTGTCAAAGGCTACAGAAAGGTAAAGGAGAATGAAGATCAAGAAAAGGCCATTGGATTTGGTAACCAAGGGATCATTAAAATTTTTCAAAAGAGTAGTCTCATAGAATAAGGTCAGAAGCCAGATTGTAAGGTATTAATAAGAGAGTGAGAAGAGAAAAAGTGGAGACACTGACGGTAGATAGTGTTTTCAAGGAATTCAACTTCCAAAGGCAAAAGAAATATAGTATAATACTTAGAAGGGATGGAAGGATCATGTGAGGGTTTTTTCTGCATAGGAAAGATATGAGCATGTCTGGAAGCAGTAGGGAGAGAGTCAGTAGAGAGGGGAAGATTGAAAACGAGTGAAAGAGGGGGATGACAAGACAGGATGGAATGGAGTCTCTTGAGTAGGCAGAGAGGTTAGCCTTGGTAAAGAGTAAAGGCACTTCTTCATGTAAGACAGGGATGAAGCAGAAGAGAGTGGCACAAGGCTTCTGTGTGATCGAAGATGAAGAGAGAAGAGGGAGCTCATGGCAAATGGCTTCAATTTTATCTATAAAATACGAGGCAAAGTTTTCAGCTGAGAGAATGGGAGCAAAGAAAGTCATAGGAGGTTTGAATAAGGATGAATGGTTTGGAAGAGCCACAGTGAGGGCCCAGTTGAGGTAATGTAACATAAATTTGTGGTGGTTCCAGTCAGAACGGTTGCATGATTTTTTCCACCTTTGATCTACAGCACATAATTAGGAGCAAAGGAAACAAATAGTGGGGGGGTTGATCAAAGTCTGAGGGTTGACTGGGAGTAATTGGTGATATGATAAGGAGGAGGTAAGGATTCAAGAAAGGAGGGCAGTGCAGAGCTGCATTAGTTCACCAATGAGTCACGGTGGGGGGAAGAGGAGGGAGTGACTAGTGCAGGAGAGATGGCCTAGGAAGGAATGTAAGTAGATATATGCATATATGTAAACATAGATACCAATTATTTATAAAAAGATATTGGGGCATATCTACAAATATGCATAGATCTATGTCTAGATATAAAAGTTAGGACTAAATTTATGATTTCATTGATCCCAATAAGAAAAGATCTACAAAATCCTGCAGATCGGAACCTTTTCTGTGAATTACATGAGAGTTAGTGAGAGACCATGGAAAGTCATGCAAATATACATAAGCATATATATAACACATATATGAGCCTATATATACAGGTATGTAGACATATATTCAACACTATTATTGATTATAGAATTTAGACAACTATAGATATATTTGCCAAACAAATACCCCTCTTTGGTTCTTATTGAGCCAGTGTCCCTTGGTGTTTTTAAAAAAATATATTTTATTGATATGTCTTATTTTTATTCACATACATTTCTCAATGTTTTTATCCTTGTCTCCAGTCTTTGTAATAAAGACTAAATGGGGGAAGAGAAAATTCAGAAAAACTAACAAATATATCCCCCAAAGTCTTATATTACATATAGTGAATATTCCAAATTCATAGTGCCCCTTTTCAGCAAGTAATAGTGTCTTCTTATTTCTCTGAGTTCAAACTTGGACATGATCATTTCACAACATTTAACTTTGATCAATATTGTTCACTTGTGATTAATTTTTTATTATTATTAATTATTCAATTTTGATTGTTTTTTATTGTTCTTTCTATTGATGTTATCATAGACATTATGTATATTGTTTTCCAGTGCTTAGCACAGTGTCTGGTATATACCAAGTACTTAGTAAATCCTTTTGACTTGATTTCTTGGTTCAGCCTATTTCATTTGGCACCCATTCATATAAGACTTTTTATGTTTCTCTGTATTTATCAGTCATCATTTGTTATACTACTATAATATTCCATTATTTTCATATACCACAATGTGTTAATCATTCCTTAATCAAAAGGCATCTACTTTTTTTTCAGTTCTTTGCTATCGGTATAAGAGCTGCTAGAAATATTTGTGTGTATATTAGTCTTTTGTTTTATCATTGACTTCTTTGTGATCTGCCCCTCTACCCCAAGAGAAACTCTCTAACAATGCCCCACTCTCCCTGGGAGATGCAATTCCCTAACATTTGGGACGCTGCCCTAGGCCAGAGATGTTCTCATTGGTGGGGGAGACTGAAAACAATTCAATACAACTTATATCTAACTGTCCCCCATTATGGTTCACATCCCTTCCAAGGATTCACCATTTTGTAGACTTTTTGCCATCTGCCCTCTTGTCATGTACTCTCTCCTGTTTCCTGCCTCCATGTCCTACCACACACACCCAGTTTCACTTTCTACCTGTTACTCCTGCAGAGATAAAGTCATTACAAAGGGAGTAATGATTCACAGTGGTTTATGGTAATCCTGGCCTCGGTTCTGGTCAGGGCTTGTCCCCTGGTGGATTATGTTTAATCCTGGAACAAAATGGGACACAACAAGGACTAAAGCTCAGACACCTAGTGTGCCCATTTCTCCACAGCTCATCTAACACTGATTCTTTTTATCTTTGGTCTGCTGGGAGCCATCAGGCCGAGATGCCTTGACAGAGTCATGCATGGTAGCTAAGGAGGCCACAGAGTGGCTCTTGGCAAGATGTGACTGTCCATTCAGTCCCCCTTGCATGACCTCTCTCATCAATGTCCCTTACCTATGAAATTGACATGATTACTATTCCCCCTAGTCTCAGAAGGAATAATGCAAGAGCAAAATACCTGTACCCTAATTCTCCAAAACATCACCAAATGATCAGACCCTCAAATCCAACACCAAAAGACTACCATGGGCTAACTTTTAATTTACTTAGACACATAATCCTCAGTAAAACCGCAGCTACAGGCCAAGCCCAGAACTTTCCCACTCACAGAAACTTATTCTCAGGAAGCCAGTACACAAATCAATCATAAAGACCCATACAATACGTACAGGTACACTAAGCTTCAATATGCCTCAGTGACTTGTAAAGGCTTATGAGGATTTCACTCCCTCCTTTGTCCAAGGAGTGGCGATAGCAGCAGCCCTCTAGGGAAAGACATATCCTCAGATGATTAAAAATACAGGAGCAAGAAAAGAATGTTTCATGTGCAGGGGAATAGGACACTATCAGAGAGAATGCCCACAAGGTGACATTAGATCCATTAGAACCCCACCACTCAAAAAAAAATTAATTAATTAATTAAAAAAAAAACAACTCTGCTCCAAAATGGATGGGTCTAATTTAGAGGATTAATTTAATTGCTTACATATTTTTATATTGCTAATGAAAATTTCTTAACTAATGCTGAGAAAAAAAGCATAAAACATTTAAATGTTGAATTATATAGTATAGCTCTGGTGTCCATGTATATACATTTTTTTACACCTAATTATACCTTGACTCCTTTGCAGTACTAGGTACAGTGAATAAAGAATAGACTTGAAATCACAATGGCCTGAGTTTGAATCTTCTCACAGTTACTGAATATAGGACACTAGGCTTAACCTCTGTGATGCTCAATTTCCTCATCTGTAAAATGAGGATAATAATACCAATTTCACTGGATTGTTGTGATGATCAAAGGAGATAGTTTTTGCAAACATTAAAGTTCTATGTGAATGCTAAAAAAAAAAAAGAACCCCACCACTCACATTCAACTATGGACCAGGTCCCTGCAACATATGTGGAAAAGGTTACCATTTGCCCAAATACTGTCAATCAAGGTACTACCATAATGGGCACTTCCTACCTGCTAGGTCTCCTCAAAACATGCTATGGGCAAGGTGAACTCTTACTCGCAACTCCAGGGGTTCCCGACTGGTGGGGAATGATCAGTTAAAAAAAAATAACAAACGGAAGATCACTTTATCATTATGGCCATGGGACTGCTTGTATGGGCCTTTATGATTGATTTGTGTGCTGGCTTCATAAGAATAAGTTTCTGTGAGTGGGAAAGTTCTGGGCTTGGCCTGTAGCTACGGTTTTACTGAGGATTATGTGTCTAAGTAAATTAAAAGTTAGCCCATGGTAGTCTTTTGGTGTTGGATTTGAGGGTCTGATCATTTGGTGATGTTTTAGAGAATTAGGGTACAGGTATTTTGCTCTTGCATTATTCCTTCTGAGACTCGAGGGGATAGTAATCATGCCAATTCCATAGGTAAGGGACATTGATGAGAGAGGTCATGCAAGGGGGACTGAATGGACAGTCACATCTTGCCAAGAGCCACTCTGTGGCCTCCTTAGCTACCATGTATGACTCTGTCAAGGCATCTCGGCCTGATGGCTCCCAGCATTGGTAACCTTTGCCAAATTGAATAAAAGTCAGTTAAATAAGGTAATAAAAGGAGATATAATTAACCATAGCAAGAAGAATATTCAATAGGGATAGATATTAAGAATACTTTCAGTTTTCTAACTAAATTACCTATCCTGATCTACTAGCTAAGCATAAGAGATTGTGCCTAGGATTCCTCAGGTTGTTTTGTATGTAGGGGTACAGCTAGTGAATGACAACAGCATAAGTCTTTAGTCTCCTGAGTCAATCGCATCCTTAGAATGGGCTCAATACCATTTAAGGAAAAACTAGCTAAACTTTCCTGAGGGCAAGGGTTAGGATATTGCTTCCTGCAGTTCCCTATCCCTAAAGTTATATAAGGGCTTGTTTAATGTTTAATATATTGCCTTTATTGCTTGTTTGGTTAAGAATCCACTTGCTAGCCTGCCATGGATGTTAAAAGGAGATGATAGGGGTAGCTAGGAGATAGAGAGCCAGGCCTGAAGACCAGAAGTCCTGGGTTCAAATCTGACCTTAGACATTTCCTAGTTATGTGACCCTGGGTAAGTCCCTTAACCCTAATTTCCTAGCCCTTACCATTCTTCTGCCTTGGAACTAATACTTATTGATTCTAAAACAGAAGATAAGGGTTTTTTTTTTTTTAAGGATATGACCTGCTTCTCATTTTTAAAATTGGTATAACTGTTAATATTCAGGTCACATATTCATTTTTACTACATTGTGGCAAAGCTAAACCTTTAAATGTTTAAATATATCACCTGGTCTCTCTTAAATCTATGAGATCAGTGAGCAGACAAGTAGAGAAAGCTAAATAAAGGCCACAGTACATATTTCAATAATTCAAAATATTTTTACATCATAGACACGTAAAAATATGACAGTTCCTTCATGTTTTGGGATATTTTATCTCTGGAAGTTGACATAACCAGAAAAAAACATCATCCCCAATGGCCAACCTTATAGTGATTAAAGTTTATCACTTAGCTTCTGATAATGAGCCTCTCCAAACTTTGCTAGGCTGATCCTATTTTTCCAGTTTGGCAGTACCTCCCTGATCTTGTATTCTACTCTGTGACCTTCAAGAATTCAAGATCATCCCACATTAGGATGAGGCAATAACCTAGGACTCTTCCAGAGTAGCTACTTAAAGAAATATGTTATATGACTGAGTCATTACCTATTCTTGGCTAGTAGAATGTCAATGCACCCTATTTTGCATACTTTATTTACTTAATGTATGCATATTTGGCATTTACACATAGACTAGTTATTTCTGAAATTAGGAAAGGGGTTGAACCATACTAATCAAAGCATATATATCAGTTAAATTAAATATTCTATAATTTTAATAGCCATTTTCGAAGTATCTTTTAATTAAGTTCAGGCTTTATAAATGAACTTTGTTGATACCTTATCAGAATCTATTAGATCAGGGACAGCTAGGTTGTTTAGTGAACAAAGAGCCAGGCCTGAAGACAAGAGGTCCAGGGTTCAAATTTGAGTTCAGATACTTCTTAGCTATATGATGCTGGGCAAATCACTTAACCCTAATTGTCTCTTATCACTCTTCTGCTTTAAAGGTGATACTTAGTATTGATTCTATAACAGAAGGTAAGGGTTAAAAACAAAAAAGAACAAATTAGATCAGAAAAACTGGAAAGGCAGCACCCAAAGGATTTCCAACTTAGAACCATAAGACTTTAAGGAACATTGGAAATTATATCAAAAACCAGCTTTTACTGATGAGTATCACAAGTCTTAAACCTCTATTTTTTTTTCTTAATCAGGTATTGTGACTATCAAGAGCAGCAGTCATTGATTCTCCCAGTTTGTGGCAATTATGCTTTCATCAGTAGGAATGAGATCGTATCATAAACACTTATTTCAGTTTGAGCCTGCATTTTTTTATTCTCCATAAATTTATAAAAATCACACCCTATGCTACTTGGCTTCTGGGCATAATCATATCTTTAGCTTCTCTTATCTCACTGATCAATCCCATAATCACCAACCTCTTAGGCAAGAAACTTAGAATAATTTTTGATTCATTATCCTTTGTTCTCTGCTGCCAATTCCATTTTGTCCTAAGGGCTCTCCACTCCAGTTTCTCAGATCTTTGATTAGTTCAAATCCTGATCATCCCCACCTGTCTAATAGCTTCTTCTTCCTTAGTGGACTCCCCCATTTCCAAGGCTAATATCTTTAAATCAATCTTCAGTTTCTATTGAAGTTGATTTATATAATGTCCACAAACTCTCTGATTTTATAGAGTACTCTGGCAAAGTCTATTATGTTGCTTAGGTCTAAAAAACCTTATTTGTCAAAGTCATTCACCAAGTCATTCTAGACTGCCTTACTTCCTTTATTATTGTTGTATTTATTTAATAATCATAGTAATGATGCTATTATGTTGGGTAAGAATTTATATTCACAAAGCACTTTAAGTTTTAAAATAGCATTGAGCTAAATATTTCAAATATCATGACTGTTTTATAGTTGAGGAAACAGAGTCCCATAGCTAGAGTGTGTTAAGAGTCATGATTTGTGCCTTGGTCTCCTGACTCAAATGCTCTTTCTTTTATACCTTTCATTTTCCTGTTCCTCCATTCTCATCACCTTGTTCAGGTCAAATAGTGAAGAGAAGACTCAGAGGATATGGCAGTCATCTTCAGGTATTTGAAAGATTCTCATGTGGAAGAAGAACTACATTTGTAATATTTGACCCTGGAGGGCAAATTAGAAATTGCCATCTGAAAGAAGCAAATTTAGACTTGATTGTCCTTATAATTAGAACTATCTCATTGTGAAATGATTGGCTTAGGAGGTACTGGGTTCCTTGTCATTTGGATATCTTTAAGTAAAGACTGAATGACCAACATCAGGAATATTTACAGAAAGTATTCCTTTTTGGAATGTGAATTCGACTAGATAGCCATTGAATTCCCCTTCCAACTCTGAAATTATGTGATTATAAATTTCATTGTGTTCCTATTGTCTGATAATCTTCTACTCTTACCTTCAAGTTCTTTCCTCTATTGTGTGCTAACCTTAGGCTAGATATTTCCTCTCTCTATTCATATCATTAATTTGTTTCTAGTTACTAAAGAAGTTACTGACTCTTACCTCCTTCATCAAGCCTTCTCTACTTAATTAGAGATAAATACCCTTAAGTCCACCTGGTCTAAACATTTCCATGACTTCCCTTTTGTTTACCATTTCAGAAAGTCACTTATTTTTTGTTCATATGAAGACCTGCTGGCTCAGAGGAAAGGGTACCCACTCCCATAGGTCCTAGCTCTGGATTCATGCAAATTGGGTTTAATCCTTAGCTGGAGAAAAGGGCAGTTGGACTCTTCTCATAGACTCATTAATTACATCCCTACCCTAGAGTAAAATTAGGGAATTTTTCTCAGATCTAAGGTCTCGCCACCAGGGATCAACAGAATCCATTATGGAACAGTACCCAATGTACAAAGCAGATAAGAAGATATTTATTTATTTCTTCCATCACATAAAAAATGGCCCAACTAAGTGTTAAAGTTAAAATTAAAACTCCTGGTTCTTAGTTTCCATAGAGTTTATTCATATTACTTGAAATAGAGAAAGCAGATAGGTAGAGATTAAAGCCTATTTCTAATCTAACCATCCGTCAACCAATCCTCATTCTCAGCTTCTGAGAGACTACTACTACAATCTAACCATCTGTCTCTCTATGTGGCTGTCTCTCTCAACCACAGTCCTCCACCAACCTCCACCAACCATGGTCCAAGGGAATAGAGAGAGTGTACCCCCTCGCCCCCCTCTTTTATCCTCTCTTTTGGCCCAGACCAGTAACCTTTAGTTCTGGCCATGTCCCTAGGACTCTTCATCTGAGACCTCTGTTTGGAGTTGTCAACATGGAATCTAGAAACCCCAAACTTGTAGCCTAGTAAGATCTGATGAACCCCGAGTTTTAGGACTAGCTTGTAAGTTGGAGACCCCAAAGTTTGTACTTGTTCCCTGTTCATATGAGAATCCACCTTGAAGGGAATGTCAGGCTAGCAGCTTCAGATGGAATAATGGATTCTAAAGTGAATAACAATCCACTTCAGGTGGGGTCTAAGCCCAAACTGAAGCTGAGTGACCCTTTAGTGCAGTAGGCAGTGTGTTAGTTTCATAACCTGCAGGTCCCGAGTTTGATCCTTGGAAGGAGGGTGTGATATACTGGGAGAGGCTTCTGGAGACAAGAAGAGACACTGGGCTTGGATTTAGCCACCTCAAATGGATTCTTTCACCTTAGGGTCCATGATTCAACCTGAAACTGCCAGTCTGAGATTACCCTCAGGGTGGATTCTCATGGGAACAGGGAAGGACAAGCTTTGGGGTCTCCAATTTACAAGCTAGTCCTAAAACTTGGCATTCATCAGATCTTACTAGGCTACAAGTTTGGGGTTTCTAGATTCCATGTTGACAGAGTGTTCACGTCATGTCCAGCCATGCAGCGCAGGTCTGAAGTGCCCAGGAGGAAGGAGTTTCCTTTACACATAAGCAAACATTGATATACTTAAAATGTTTAACACGGTAACTCATAATTCTTATTCTACTCTCTTCGAAGATTGATATAGAAAGCATGAAACATTTTGTGGTATTTTTGAGCAGATAATTCATTAATCCTCTCAGTTCTGGAGAGTCTGAATAATTCACTGGAAGTATTTATCTTCTGATAAGCCAGGAAATGGCTTAGACTCAGCCTCCTAGAGGGGCTCATCTTCTACAAGAAGTTGTTTCAGTCACCTGCTAATGGCCATCAGGTACCCAGACCCAGAAATTCTCAACTTCTCAAATTCATCATTTATCCATCAAGGCTAGAAATGTCCCTCTTAGGAACCCAAATTGGCCAATTATGCTTAGAGAATGAAAGCCAAAGCAGAAGAGATAACCAGAAACTGGAAGTCCAAGCCCAGGTTTATTTAGACGTGAAACACTCCATGCTGTGTGTAAGAAACCACTTTAGGCACTGAGGCTACGGAGGGAAGAGAAATTCCCTCCCTCCCCTCCCATGGAAAGAGAGGAACAGCCACAACCTCAAGGTATAGGTTCCAAAGGAAAGGCAGAAGGAAGCTGTGTGTCCTTTTAAAGATTACTAAGTGGAAGACTCTTCTGGTGTAGTGGCTAATTCTCTTTGACATAGTCATCATGGGAGAGGGAGCAGGGAGAATAAAAAATCTCTGGTTGTGATGTCTTTTTTTTTTTTAACCATTACCTTCTTTCTTAGAATCAATACTTAGTATTGGTTCCAAGGCAGAAGAGTGGTAAGGGCTAGGCAACTAGGATTAACTAACTTGCCCAGAGTGATACAGGCAGGAAATGTCTGAGGTCATATTTGAACCCAGGACCTCCCATCTCTGAGTCTGGCTTTCAATCCACCTAACTGGTCCTATGCATATCTTTTATCAAGATCCCCACAAAAGACCAGGGCACATGTGTCCTTGGAAAGGTATTAGCTCCAAGCACTATATATATTTCACCAGAAGGGACCCCATTATAGGTATGCTTCCCAGAAGGGGTGGCCTCTGTTGCATTGATAGATAACATTTTCTTACTTTTAAAATAATAATACATTTTACTGAAACTTCCCTTGACAAGTAAAAGCATTCAAATATGTCAGAAAGGAAGAACAAACAAAAATAACACTTCCTCTTAATAAAATAGGAAGTTTGCCTTCTCTTAGGTCTTTGATACTTTCAAATTATTTTCAAAGTATTTGTAGTAGTTCAATGTTACTTTAGTTATGTACATTTGTGGAGTTCAAAACATTTCAACGCATACTCTTAGAGGAAGAAACTTTTGTTAAAGGTCTATTTTACATGATGGAGATAGCAAGTGAGTAGTTTAGTCTAGAGACCTATTCTATATCAGTACAAGTTAGAACAGAAAGAAATCAGATAGAAGAAAATTATTCTCTATTAAAAAAAAAAAAGGCCACCCCAGAATTTTACAGACAACAGAGAACGTCAGGAAGCCAATTGTCCAAATAGATCTACAGAAAGTGGTAGTATCTCTTTCAGTTTAGAACAGACAGCTAAAATAGATCAGAGGAATAATTCTCCATAATATAAATATGCAAGGGAGACAAAGTGAGCAGGGAATATTTTGAGAACTGATTATATTAAAAGTTATATATATATATACATATATAAAAGTTATATTAACTCAATTCAATGCCTTCTCTCTAATAGGTAGCAAAGCAGCAGAATAGAGGTGTTGACATCCAGGATCGAGGTACCACAATGGACTTGGGGTGGGGGGGGAAGAGTTTAATTTCTTTTATTCTTGCTCCAGAGGACTGTAAATGTTTCCTTTGGGTCTTTGTATCCCAATACATAGAATAGTGCATTGTATATAATATATTCTTAATAAGTTTGTTGAATTTAATTAAAATCGAAGGAGTACTTATTCAGCATCTATTGTAGCTTCCTTTTAAATGGTATGGAAATAAAGTGGTAATTTATTTTAATAAAGAGAAATTTTTAATTAAAAAAAGGATAAATGTTTTCTAACTTCTTACTGGTTGACCCACACAGATATGAGCCAGGCACTACCATTTAGCAGCTACTTACATTACAAGCATAGAACCTTGGAGAAAGACTGGCTTGGCAAAGTGTAACACCCAAAATGTTCAATTCTTCCATTGTGTCTGATATTCAAATTATATATCTCGAACCACAAATTTCTGGGAAGTAGTAGTAGTAGTAGAGGTAGGTGTGTAAATCATCTTCTACAGTGCCTCTTATTGCATTTCTGCCTATGATGTTGTGTTTAATTATTTTTGTGTTAATATTCTATTTTATTGGTATACTTCATATGTAGGACTCAACTGAATATAATACATCAGACACTTAACCAGGCTGTATAACTATGCATCCAATATCTGCAGGACTGACCCATCAGATTCAGAATTTGACTCATGAATCATTCGTCTCAGATCCACCAACAACTGGTCTGGTCTGAGTTATTTAACTTTGAACATCCTTTCCCTTTCTGCCCCTTTTATCTTGCTCTTCCTCTTTTTCCTCCTCCTGCTTTTCCTCCTCCACCTCCCTTTCATATTCTCTCCCTGACTGGATCACTCTAGCACTTCAAGTTGACTTGTGAGTTTCATTCCTTCTCACTTCTGAATGTCACATCTGAATTTTGTCTCACTTAGTTTCCCTCTGCTAGTTTTCCTAAACTATATCCCTCCCTGGTGCCATTTGTAGAGGAATTTCCAATTGACCACCATTTTGCCTCCTACTAGCTATGATAAATCCAATGGGTTGCCTCTGCCAAGAGAGTGCCCAGTGGGTTGTCCTCTTATTTGGCCAGATTTTAATAGCTTATGGGGAGTCTAGCAAGAAAAACTTCAGGTGGTGACCATTATATTGCAAGTCTTGTCAAACGTGGTCTGATTATTGCAGAATACTTAGACTGATTTCCTGTGATGAGGATGTCTACTCTTATGGTGTAAGCATGTATTAACGACCATGTGTTAACACTACCAAGTCATATTGTTTGTTGTCGTTTCAAAGCCCCAAATCCTTTTCTCATATATAGCCTAGTGACAATATAGATCTCTTATTTTGTAATTTTTTAAAAACCTAAATGTGGAATTTTACACTGTTAAACTTTATCCATGGTTTCGATCCAGTATTCCAACTTGTCAAAATCATTTAGGATCTTCATTTTGGCATCTGTCATCTCATGTTAGCTATCCCTCCCAGCTCTGTTTCATGGGCAAACTTGATAAATATGTTTTCTCAGACTTCGTTCAAGCCTTTGATAGAAATGTTGAACAGGAAAGGGCCAAGGACAGAGCCCTACTCTATTTCCCAAAGGTTTTCCATGTCCCTCTTTAAGGTAGAGAGAAATATATGTAGTGCTTTGCAAAAGCTCGGACAGCTCTGGTTTGAAATTGGGGATCACAATGCAAGTCTATGAAACGTGATTTCTATTCCTTGTTACAAAATGCCACACAACTGCTAGACTCAGATGATTTTTCTACAAGCCTGAAGAAGCAGCTTTAAACCACTCATTTCCTGTGACTGAATCAAGAGTGCAAGCATCCACACTGTTTAGCTAAGGTCTGTGAAGTACCCTCATATTTTTAGCATTTTTTTAAAGGCCTTGTTTGGGGGTAATTAAATGACTCAGGTGATTGAGAGCCAGGCCTGGAGACAGGAAGTCTTGAGTTCAAATATGGCCTCAGATAATTCCCAGGTGTGTGACTCTGAGCAAGTCACTTAACCCCCATTGCCTAGCTCTTATTTTGCCTTGGAACCAATGTACAAAATTGACTCTAAGACAGGCAGGAAGGATTGGGGGTTTTTTTCCCCAAAAGGTCTATTTTTTCAAAGATGAAAATGAGAGACTCATGAACCAATTGGGAGCAATCTAACTGAATTGCTAAGTAGCCTCTGCACTCCCTATTTCAGAATTCTAAACCTTTTTTGTATTATGGAACCTTCCTTAGAGTAACATTTTAAAATTTACAAGATAAAATGCATAGGATTACAAAGGAATGCAATGACATTGGAATAAAGATGTTCTTTTTTCAGATCCAAGTTCTCAGACCCCCTGAACTCTCCATGAAGAACCAATGCTCAATATTGAGGAGAGAAAAACTTGATTTTTTTTCTATGGGATTCTGCAATTGTGCATAGTTTCAGGACCAACACTAAGTAGACAAAATGTATCTGTATTATCTGCCTGCCTTTTGAGAAACAGCATATGGTGGCGTGACTAAATGTTAGTCATGCATATTTTGCAAAGCTCTGCTATGAAGGCTGACCTTCTCAGGAATCACCTCCTAGTTCCAAAGAAGATAGTCCAGCCTCCCAGATCTCTCCCAGGAAGATATGGACTCTGAGGATCAAAACTCTTCATAAAGTTGTCCTCATATGAAAGATTCAGATTAACAGGCTCGACACCATTCAAAACAACAGTAAAATGATAACCTCATTTGCTTTGGTGAAGAGAGTCTGCTCATTGGCTGTCCTAGGCAAGGTATCCCTTAACAACCTTCTAGTGACTGGGCTAGGTTAGCTAGAATATTCAACCATACCACACATTTGGGACAAAGTCACCCAGTCTGCTTGACCGTCATGGCTAGTTTAGGTCAGCACTGTTGACCCACACAATCATCAGTGAGTTAGATCGTCTAGGAGTCCAGATCCCATAGGACTTCTGGACTTACTCTTTGGGAAAAGGTCAACCATTTCATGGCCAAAACTTTTATGACACAAGAAGACTCCATGGGAAGTTGTTTTGCCACTTTGGCTCCTTAAAACATGAAGTCTAACCTTCAAAGGCAACCATCATTAACCAGGGTATGAGTAGGGATTCATGGATCAGTTGAGCACATTTCTTTATTGAATCAGTTGAGTCAAGGAAAACATAATCCTATAATCTCCTGCAGGTTTGTAGTTCTCTCCATTGGCATGGACAGTAGAGTGACTCCTTGGAATATGAATACTATGGAGGAAGGCTGTGAACCTAGAGAGAAGGCTGGTACAAACAGGGTGCCATCCATTTTGCTGTAGATGTCTCCATATTATCTGCATCAAAATCCTATTTCAATACATCAGCATCAGATCATCTGCCCACAGGCAGGCACACACATACATATGACAATGTCAACTTGGAAAGACATAGAACTATTGTGGGGGGCTTGGGGTGAACCCCCAGGGCTCAGGAAAGGTATTTTTAAAAGGATGTAAGACTCTGAAACTTAAAATAAAAAGAGAAATTTATTCATTTAGAAGGTAATATTGAATCTGGCCAGGAAGACTGCTTCCTAGGTGGAAGCGTAGATGGAAAGCTACTCCCAGATGACATCAATTCTGGGGTCTTTATACTCTTTACAACAGTGAAGACACGACTCTAGAGTGGTAGGCACTGAGGTATGGGGTGGGGGGGAAGTTTGTCTGGAGACATAGAGGGTGACCCTCCTAGTTTAGAGAACTGATGGATGTCTGAGATGATATCAAGGAGGTTTGTCTCTCTGTTCATCTAAAGGACTATCCAAGGAGGACAATTCTCAGGGTCTTATAGGAGTTATCAGATGTTTTGGGTTAGGAGTCACAAGGATAGAAGGGAGAAAAGGAAACTTTTTCCCAGAGAAAGTCATTATGTTGGCAAAGAACCCTTTAATAGTTTCCCCACAAAGAGAAGAGCCTCCAGTTGAAAAGGTGAACTCAGTGACTGCTCTGCTGTATAACAACACTGAGTGAGTCACACCAGTAGACCAGGAAACTGGAGTTTTTTTCTTCAAAGTAGCAACTAAATGTGACTGAAATTTCCCCACAGACTAGATTAGCTTTCTTTGACTGTATATACAATTGATATTGGCCTGTCCTGGGTTGTGTTTGACATCTACAATACCAACCAGACATTCCTCATGGTGACGATGTCTAAGAAAAATCTTGTTTTTCTTCATCTTCCACTAAAGGGACCACATTATGAAAATGGCACTCACAGCCACACACATGCTCCAGGCCCCACGTCATCCTGTCTGCCCCTTCTTACCACCATTCCCCAAAGAGACTAGAGGATTCAGGACAAGCAGGATAAGACCAAACAGGACTAACACCCTTTTATTGGGTTCTTTTCTACTGGTATATATTGGGAAGCCAAACAAAAAAACCCTAAACATGGTCATAAAGAGTTAGACATAACTGAAATGACTGAACAACAACAATTGATATATATTACTATATAAAGGAGATTAGGAAGCATATTCCCACAGTTCCCTGGATCCTGATCCAATATATAGCTGAGGAGAACCAATTCTACATTTTCATGAATGCTTTATTTCTCCCAGTCTCTGTCTTTCTTTCTTTTTTTTTTATGGTATTCTCTCAAAATAGGTAGCAAGATGGCAGAGTGGGGTGAGAAGCCTGGCTCTCTACAGTCAAGAAGACTAGAGTTCAACATGATCTATGTAACCATGGAAAAATCTTCTCAATTAATTAATTAAATAAATAAACAACAACAAAAAAAGACTAGAGTTCAAATTTGACCCCATATGCTTACTAACCACATGAATCAGGTCACTTGAAATCTCTCTGTCTCATTTTCCTCAATTGTAAAATGGGGATAATAATGGCACCTACCTCTCAGGGTTATTGTCAGGATCAAATAAGATAATATTTGTAAAGTACCTGACACATTTCAGGCATTTTCTCTCAGTTGTGTCAGACTCTTTGTGATCCCATTTGGGGTTTTCTTGGCACAGACACTGGAATAGTTCACCATTTTCTTCTCCAGCTCATTTTATAGATGAGGAACGGAGATGCTTTATAAGCACTTCCTTCCTTCCTTCCTTCCTTCCTTCCTTCCTTCCTTCCTTCCTTCCTTCCTTCCTTCCTTCCTTCCTTCCTTCCTTCCTTCCTTCCTTCCTTCTTTCCTTCTTTCCTTCCTTCCTTCCTTCCTTCCTTCCTTCCTTCCTTCCTTCCTTCCTTCCTTCCTTCCTTCCTTCCTTCCTTCCTTCCTTCTTTTCAATCTTTTCAATCACTATCTTCTCACCCTTTCTAAATGTTTAAAATCAAATTTCTCTACCACATAAGTCTTACACAAACCATTTTCCCACAACGAGGTCAGTTTCTACTCTATAACCATCTGGGAGGTTACTTTCTTAAATAGCCCCTCCCCCCCAAGTCATGGGCAGTTACATACAGGCATTCAACCTTGGATTCCTCTAGAGGTTCTTCCTTTCCCAAATGGCTCCATAATATCCTCAACATCTAACCTACAAGATTCCTACCCAGAAAACCTGGTCAAATTTCAGTTCTGCCACTTACTAGTAGGTGGAGACATCTAGTACAAGTCACTTCTCTGATACCACAAATAGAGACCCCCCAGCCCAGGGTGGATGGAATGATGATAACTGATATGGGAGAGACAGGAGAGATTGCAAAATCTTATTCTGTAACTCTGCCAAGAAAAGTGATCTTTGGTTGTTGTTGTTGTTTTGAAGTTTAATAAACAATAAGTTTAAGTTTAATTTTCCACATACATTTTCTGAAGTTATGTGGCCCAAATTGTCTCCCTTCTCTCTTTCCCCTCCCTCCCAGAGTTGGCATGCAATCTGATCTGGGCTATACATGTACCATCATGCAAACCATATTTTCATATTGTTCATTTTTGTAAAAGAATGGTGATAGAAAACAAAACCTCCAAATAAAAACCTAAATAAAGTAAAAGATAGTATGTATGCTTTGATCTGATTTCTGACTCCAAGTATTGTCTCTGGAGATGAATAGCATTTTTTTTACCTAAATCCTTCAGAATTGTCCTGGATCATGGTATTGCTGAGTATAGCTAAGTCTATCACATTTGATCATTCCACAATATTCCTGTTACTATGTTCAATGCTCTTCAGGTTCTGCTTATTTCACTCTGCATCAGTTCACAGAGGTCTTTCCAGCTCTAAGAAAAGGGCTTTTTGGCCCAAAAAGGAAAGAATCAAACTCAGAGAGAATTGATACACAAGATAATAAAGGACATAGTAAGAGAATATCTAAATGCCTTTGATGAATTCTAGACATCTAGCCCAGATGAACTTCATCCTAGGCTTCTGAAAACTGTCAGATGTGATTACAGAGTCACTGTCCATGGTCTCTGAAAGATTATAGAGGACAGTGGAAGTTGAAGAAAGAAATTTTGAAGAAAGGGAAAATTGTTGAGCTTAAGCTTTGAATCCCTTAGCACCTAGTGCTATTCTGTGTTCATATGCCTGTGTCAACTACAGTATTTCAATTTCTACACTATAGTCACCTTAAGGGCACCTACTGCCACGGTGCATTGCATTTTTATTGTTCTTCAGCCATGTCTGACCCCTTTTGGTGTTTTCTTGACAAAGATTCTGGAGTTGTTCATTTCCTCCTCTGGTTAATTTTAGAGATGAGGAAACTCAAGCAAACAGGGTTAAGTGACTTGTCTGGGGTCACACAGGTACTAATGCCTGAAGCCAGGTTTGACTGTAGCAAGGTGAGTCTTCCTAACTCCAGGCCAAGCAATCTATGCTCTTGGTCACCTGGCTGCCCTGTACTGCATACAGTAAACATCTAAAGGTTAACTAGAATGGATAGCTTAACCTTTAATTAGCTTTAAATCCCAAGGTTTCAGATCCCTTTTCTCTCTTTCTTAAAACAAAAATTTAAAGGTCCCTCAACTTTACTAAGAATGAATCAGTCTTCAAAGCCTTCTCAAGCTTGCCCTATGGGGAAGAAGGAAGTGATCTCAGTTAGTATTCATTAGAAAATCAGCTTTTGATGACTATGTAGCATGAATTCCATGCAAATTTACTTCCCAATGAGGCCATAATGCCCATGTGATGCCACAGGAGCCCAGATTTTGCTCAGTTTATTACACTTGGGTTTTGTGAGGCACAGAATTCCCCACAATCTGCTCCTGTCTTTTTCCAGGATTCCCTCACATGGCTAGGAAAACATCTTAAACTACTACCTCAGGAACACGTGAAACCCTGCAGCTTCACAGTTCTAATCTATATGGCTCCTTCTCTCTCTCCAAGCACTGTATGCAGGAGTCTGCTGATAAATATGTAAGGACTGGATCTCTGAGGGGAAATGTAGCTATGGCACCTTTTTGAGTTCAATATGCATTATTGACATTTTCTCTGTCATTTTCTTAACTTTAAACAATCAACAAAACAATAAATCAAGTCCTCCGTTTGTTGAGCCCTAAGGTATAAAATCTCACACTGAAAATTTAACAATTAATTCTCTGGAGCCCAGTTCAAGCTGACTGTATACCTCTGCAAATGTAGTCTTAAGGGGAATACTATCCAAATACCCCTGGTGGAAATCCTGTTTTTTTCCTTCTAACATGTGTTGCTGTAGCCTGGGCACTATCTGAGGGAAGGTAGATCTGCTTGGAGTCTTCCTTCTTCTGTGACCCAGCTTCACTGCCTTTCTTGCTAATGTAACCCCCAAATCTCCTAACACTGCCATCAAGACTGCTACTGCCAGCGTTAAATCTTTGCTTAAAAATTGTTTTAAAATTCCCTACTGGATTGGCTAATATGAGAGTAAAGGAAAATTATAAATATTGGAGGGGGTATGGCAAAATTAGGACATTAATGCATTGTTGGTGGAGCTGTGAACTGGGACAACCATTCTGGAGGGCAATTTGGAATTACACCCAAAGGGCTATAAAAGAATGCCTACTGCCCTATGATTCAACTACCAGGTCTGTATCCCAAAGAGATTTTTTTTTAATGGAAAAGGACCTGTTTGTTCAAAAACATTTATAGTTGCTTTCTTTGTGGTGGTAAAGAATTGGAAACTAAAGGGATTACCCTCAATTGGGGAATGACTAGACAAATCGTGGTAAATGACAATATTGTGCTATAAAGAATGAGGAACAGGATGATTTCAGAAAGAGCTAGAAAGACCTTCATGGACTGTTGCAGAGTGAAAAAAGTAGAACCAGGAGAACACTGTATACAATAACAGTAATATTATAGAAGGATCCAATGTGATAGACTTTGCTACTAACAGCAAATACACTGATCTAGGACTTATGAAAAAGAATGCTCTCCATCTCCAGAGATGTTGGAGTCAGACTGCAAATGGAGGCATATGCTTTATTCTTTGCTTATTTGCAAATATGTTTTAGGGTTTTAGTTTTATAAGATTATTCACTTATAAAAACAAATAACATGGAAACATGTTTTGTGTGATAATACATGTAAAACCCAGATTGAATTGCCTGTCAGCTGGGGGTGAGTTGGGGGAATGGAGTGAGAAGAAAGAAAGAAGACAGTTTGGATTCTATAACTTCAGAAAACTCATGGAAATTTTTAAAAATTGTTTTTTTAATTCCCTGCCGAAGAAAGAAGATTCAGGAGAACCCTGTGCACAGTAATAGCAATGTTAGAATAATGATGACAGTGAAAGAATTGGCTTCTCTGATCAATACAATGATCTAAGGCAATTCTAGAAGTGATGAAAAAAATGATGAAAAAATATGATGAAAAGGTGTTATCTGCCTCCAGAGGGAGATCTGATGAACTCTGAGTACAAATTTAAGTATCATTTTCTCACTTTATTTTTCTTGCTTTTTTTCCCATTATGGCTAATATGGAAATATGTTTTGCATGATTTTACATGCATAATTGATAACATATTGTATGCCTTCTCCATGGGTATAAAGTGGTGGGAGAAGAATTTGGAACTAAAATTTAAAAAGAAAAGAAATGTTAAAGATAAATAACAAATCGAAATGTCAAAAGAAAAGAAAAAAATATTCCCTGCTATGGAAGAAAGTTTGCTCCAGTTTGAGAACTCTCTCCGAGGTCAGGAAGAGAACAACCTCCTTGGCACTACTTCCACCATTACGTTTCAGAACTTCGTGTAATCTCTCCAAGGATGGGGAGAAACTAATTTGTCCCTTTATGGCACAATCCATCTACTCACCCACACGCTTCCTCCGGCTGTATATCTTGGCAGGGGACTGATAGCAAATGAGGTTAGACTGACTAATAAGCAGAGAATGTACACATAGGAAGCTTGGGGGGTGGGGGGCCGTGCAGGGAAGGCAACAAGAATGGAGAAGTCACAACCCCTTCTCTGTATCCAAACTGAGGCTGGCTATGGCCCCGCCCCCACTGCTAGCTGCGCTGCTGATGCTGGGATGCTGCCACTGATAACTATCTGGTTGGTCAGGTAATCGAGTGGAGCTGCGGGATTCTGATGTGTCCGACTCAGCTTCTGGAACACCTTGCCTGCTCTGCTCTCTGCTGCCCTCTCCTGGTCCTCTGGGCCTGGGCTGTTCTCTACCTGCTGCCATTCGGCTGACTTGCCCCTCCTTTGTGGTCCTTTTCCATTCTAAAGGAAAGGTTTTTTTATTTTCATGGCGCTGGAGTTGTTTTGAGCACTTTAAGGGAGTTCAGATTGCCAGGAGGTCACAGAACTCGAAGCATTCTGGGCACGGGAAGCAGCCTGAGCCAAGGCAGGGTGCAAGCTGGGTCTCAAAGTCCCAGTTTGAGGGGCAGCCAAGAGAAAGCCCTCAGGCTTAGATTAAATCCATCTTTTAATCGGCTTGTATTTTCCCTGAACTGCTAGGCTGGGAGTTCAGTCTCTTATTTGAGAGTGAGAAAATTACTTGCAATGCTTCAACTCCCTAGATGCCAGTTGTAGCCCCTGCAAATCAGCACCCCCAGGATATTCAGTTAGCAAGACCCGGAAGGTCAGAGCAGAGTTAGTGGCTCTTTTTGTCCGGTACTCCTGCCTGTAACAAAATTATTACTTGACTTAGAATAATGATAGTCTTTAGATAGGGCTTTGACACTTACAAAGAACCTTCCATACAATCCAACTGACAAGCATTTATTTTATTTTTTAAAAACCTTACCTTCTAAATGACCAAATAAAATAATGTTTAAAGGAAAACAAACAAACAAACAAACAAAAAACCCTTACCTTCTGCCTTCTGCCCTAGTATCAATTCCAAATTGGGGTTAAGTGACTTATCCAGGGTCACACAGCTGGGAAGTGTCTGAGGTCACATTTGAACCCAGGACCTCTTGACTCTTTATCCACTGAGCCTGAGAAGTGTCTACTATATACAAGTGCAAGACTCTGGGGATGCCAATACAAAGGAGGAAGTTCCTGTCTTCAAGAAATTTTCATTCTCCTGGGAGCATGAAAACATATTCACAGATTTTAAAAATCACAAGCTAGGTTTCAGATCCTGAGGCTGCCACTAATTCCAAGATCACCCCTGTGAAATCAAGCAGGTTCTTTAACTTTTCAAGGCTTATTTCCTCACCTGTAAAATGAAGGGAGTGGAACTAGAAGAACTACAAGGTCCCTTCTAGCTCTAATCTATCACTCTAGGTCCCAACCTTAACCTAATTAACAAGTTAATAGCCTTCTGTCTTCACTTGGAAATCCCACAAAAACACACACATACAAAATGGAATGTGTTTTTACCATTAATCACATGCTTCCTAGAACCTACTGTACTGGTTTTTTGAATCATCATTATGAATGATGACGATCATAACTTAGGATATCACTGTCACCACAGTTTCAGACAACCCAACCTTTTCTCATAGATACACCTCTTTTAATATCCACATGAAATTGAAAGGTAGCTGCCTCATTTGCAGTTTTTTTCCAAATCTAGTTTTGGATAAAGGACTCAGGAGAGGGACTTCTGCTTTGTTTCCACCTGATCATTCACAAAACATTTATAGCTTTCTCTGATTCTGAGCCTGGTTCAAAAAATTTTTCAACAGTCAATAAGACTCTACTCACTACTGGACCAGTCTAAAATGTATTCTGTCAAAAATAAACAAATAAAAATAAAGTGTGCTCTATCATTCAAAAGATGACATTTAAAGGGAAGACCTTCAGTGATAAGCAAAAGAACTAGATTTTTAAATCATAAAATAAAAAATCATAAAAAACAAAAATTGTTGTTAGAATCTTAGAGACCCCCAAGGATCAAATAATAAGCAACTGACACCATGACCAAAAAACTAAGAGCTTTTCCAGATATCTTTTCCTATGTTTTAGCCTCTATTGAGTATACTTTGGCAAATTAAAAAGAAACACAAAAGAACCAGCAATGAAGGAAATAAGCTGTAGTATATGAATTTGTTGGAATGTTATATTGCCGTAAGAAGTGACAAAAGAGGGGGCAGCTGGATGGTTCAGTAGATTGAGAGCCAAGCCCAGAAATGGGAGGTCCTGGGTTCAAATATGACAGCAGACACTTCCTAGCTGTGTGACCCTCTACAAGTCACTCAACCCCCATTGTCTAGTCCTTACCACTCTTCTGCCTTGGAACCAATATACAGTATTGATTCTAATTCAGAAGGGTTAGGGTTTAAAAAAAAAAGACAGAAGTGACAAAAGAGACAATTTCAGAAAATCCTGGAAATGTGAACGGAGGCAAAAGGAAATGATCAGAACCAAAACAATTTATACAAGGACAATTGCAAAGAAAATCAACTTTGAAGGCTTAAATATTCTGATCAAAGCAATGGCCAACCATGACTACCAAGGAACTGTGATGAAGTACATTAGCCACATCCTGCAAGAGAGGTGATGGGCTCTACAGTGCAGAGAATGACAGTCATTTCTGGATGTGATCATTGTTTGTATTTTTTTACCCAGACTATATTTGTTGGCTCTGGGGGTTCATGGTTTTAGTTTTTTTCCTCTGTTTTTAGTGGGGTGAAAGAGTTAGCAAGATTATGCAAAAAGTGAGAGTCCCCAAAACCTTTTTATGTTTCAGTATGTTCCATATTATGCACATAACAGGAAGAAGCAGATTTGTTTGACAGTTTTGAATGTAAGGTTGAATCTGTTATTTATGTTTTTAAAAAGCAAAAAGAATCATTTCGTATGTCCTATGCAAATGGGGAAAGCTTTTTTAGTATTTAAACTCAGAATAATACAGTGACATAAAAAAAGAATATACCCTTGATACACCACAAATTAAATACTTTCATCCTTGCGAGGATTTGTGATCTCATCAAAGTGAATATTTTTTTCACTGAAACTGATTTCAAGTCATGGATGCCTGACTATAGTATAGGGTTCCTGTCTCTATACTCCTATAAATCCTCAACAGTGAGTTGGGGGTTAAGGAGGGGCAGGTAACCAACAGAGTGGGGGCCTTCTTCCAGTTTACTTGATACCAGTGGAACACCTTGGGCTACCCATCTGTTATCCCTCACTCTTGACACATGACTGGCCCACCTTCTTTGCTAGTCATAAATCTCTTCAAGGACATCCTTTAAGCAGCTTCTCCTGTAGCCAAATTAAATAGCTAGCTGAATAATGTATTTTATTAGTACTGATAAGAGATGATATACTCTCATTTCTCTATTTGTTTAAGTGTGCTTGGTAAGTAATTGTGCTGTATTAGGTCACAACCATCAATCAGAAGACCAGAGCTTTGTGCAACAAATGCCTAAGAAATACACCAGGGAGATCCCTGGCTTGGCAGGGTGCCAGCCTCTAGGAGACACACCCTCTCCCTAATAGCCTTTCCTTCCCAGGGGAGAGGATTCTTCCCTAGGAATCGGAATCTGAACAGGAAGTCTTTTGAGACAATGGTGACACCAACATTAGCTCAGATGGGGAATTTCCTACCTAATCACAATTCCAGGCTTGTGTCATGACTACAGAAAACTCCACTGGTGGAGCCCCTATCAACAATGGGATGGGGGAGATTTGGAGGGGACAGATCTGGAGACACTGGCCTTGGCAGAGATTCCATTTGAAATCTTTGTGGAATTCAGAACCCGCCAATGGAGCAACAGACAGTACATGGAAAGACCTTCCAATTGGTTCCAGGAGATTTTGTCAGCTCCCTCCTAATTTCAATGGGACAATTGTGGAGAGGCTAAATGGTCATTTTTCTGGCAAAGAAAGCTAAAGAAGGTTAAGTCATAGCCCTTCATTGTCAGAAGGTTCCTGGGATGTCATATAGTTGAACGCCATCATTTTACACATGAAGAAACTGGGAAACAGAGGACTTGAACATTAGCAAAGTTGATAGCATGACCCCATGGTTCCAGATTGCCAGGTGAGTTCTCTTTCCTTTAAACCATGCTCTCTTTCTAACAATGGACCTATTCTACCCATTAGGGAAGTCCTTCTTCTCCCATCTCATACAATCCACATCAAGAGAAACTTTGGCTTCTTCAGAAGGAAAGAAGCACAGACTAGTACAGAAGAGACCTCCACCTGTTAACACACTCTTGCCTGTCTGGGATGGCTTAAGTGTGGTTGTGCCCAAAGGCAGAAAGAAGCCCGTCAAGGTCCTTGCCAGCCTCAGAATCTCCTTGGCTACTCTTCAAATAATTTCTCCACGGATCCTGTGGACTCAGCAGGATGTCAGCCATTAGAGAGGCAGGACCACTCCAGATAACCCTTCCTGATGCCACAAGGACACTTCCCCTCTGAGGGACGCCGGAAGGGTGCTGAAACAGGTCATCAGGCTAGATAGTGAAGGGTATCTGGGACAGAAGGAAGGAAACAATCTTTTCTAGGGAATAGCAACAGCTGATGTCAAAAAGCAACAGTAAAAGCCAGGAGACTAGCAGAAGACGAAAAGAAGGAACTAATTTTGATAAGGGAAAAGGAAGCCTGAGATATTCTTGGGGTGAGGGCTGGGCCAAAGCAGATTACAAAGGAAGAGAACTTTGTCCCAGTTGTTCCTAAGTACCAATGTCAAGTTCCAGAGTAGTAGGGTATTGATTTCCCAACATAGTAAATGTGGATAAAATTTAAATTTTAACTCCTCTTGGGGGTATTTCTATTTTATTAGACTAAAAAGCTTCACAAGCCTAAAGAATGAATCTCTAATGGTGTCTACTCCATTGATGCTTAAAGCCAGTCCTGCTTAGAGGTCAAGGATGAAATTGGCTAGGTCCCAAGTGGTTGAGAGGTCACAAAGAAGTAGAAATTTGGGCTTAGAATAAGGCTTAACCGTAGTCACTTCTGGAAAAACTCACGTTGTCATGACACCAGTGGCATGGGCATTGTACCCCCAGAAACTCCTTTGCTCCCATATGACTCCCAACCCCAAATATCTGACCTTGAGGATTACCCTCTGATTGTCCCATTGATGTGAGATGGACAAAGAGACACACCTCATCCATCTGTCCTCCAAAATAAAAGAACCACCCCCATGCCTTTGGGCACCCTCCCATCCCCACCCCAACCCCTTGCTCCAGACTTATGTCCTCACTGTTGTAAAAAGTATAAAATTCCCAGAGTTGTTAGCACCTGGGGGATAGCTTTTCCATCCATGCTGTCCTCCCAAGGAGCAGCTTTTCCACCCAGGCTGTTCCACCTAGGAGACAGGCTTCCATCTATGCTGTCCTCCTGGCCAGATTCAACATTACCTTCTAAATTAATACATTTCTCCTTTTATTTTTAAGCCAAGTTTTGGAGTCTTGCCTTCTTGTAAAAGGTACCCTTCTTGAACTCCAGGGCTCACCTCTGCACCCCACAACAATTAGGAAAAATAACAGATAGAAAATTAATGTTTGGGTTCAAATCGGGCCTCAGACACTTCTTAGCTGTGTGATCCTGAGCAAGTCACTTCACTCCAGTTGCCTAGCCCTTACCAATCTCCTGCCTTGGAACAGATTTTTAGTATCAATTCTAAAAAGATAAGGGTTAAAAATGTTTAATTTTCAAGTGGGGATTGATAAGAAATATTGCAGGAAGGCATGATGAGCACTGGACCAGACAATCTGTCTCTTAATAGCTGGAGGACTTTGAAGGAGAAAGAAAGAAGAATTTATTTTATTAAGAATCATGACATGGGCACTGTACCCCAGAAACCCAGGGGAGCTATTATCAGGGAAACTCCCTTGCCTTTGGATCCTTGTGACTCTTAACCTAGAAACGCCCAATGACCCCACCCAGGGTCCTGAGATGTTTACCCTCTTTGTCCTCTAGATTTAAGGTGGACAAAGAGATGAATCTTTATGCCTCCAGGCAGACCCCAGTCAGATGACCACCTCATCCCACCAAATGCCTGAGGGACTAACAATCTCCAAGTCACATCCACACCAGGACATAGCATCTAAAGAGTATATAAACCCCAGAACTGATGTCATCTGGGGGACAGCCTCTCCATCCATGCTGTCCCCATGGAGGAACAGCCTTTCCTTTCATGCTGTCCTCCCAAGGAACTGCTCCCCACCTTGCTGTTCTACCTTGCTATCCTCCTGGCCACTCTCAACATTATTTCCTAAATTAATAAATAGCTTTTTGTTTTTAAGCGAAGTTTTGGAGTCATTGCATGCTTGCAAAAGGTATCCTTCCCGAACCCCAAAGGCTATCCTTCATGCCCATAACAGACCCCCCACCTGGGCAGGGACCACCCTTTTAATATCCATGGTAAGCCCTAGCTATGATTCTTTTCCCAAGCTTGATTGTATTCTGTCAGTATAGTTTGAACACTCCCATTTCTTTGTAACCATGGTACTGTCAATCAATCATCTTTCTCTGCCCCTGGATCCCCCAAATGGTCTATAGGTTCCCCAAATTCTTTTGTTCTTTGGAGTCATCATCTAGAGCGGCAGCACTCCCAGGGATAATATCCCCAGAGTCCAGGGTGTAAACCCTTTAACAATTGTGTTGTCAGACTGAGTAAAGGGTCAAATATTGGACTTATCCCTTTCCTGATTAAAGACTTGGATTTCCTAACTACTTTGGTAGTTCTGCGTTATTCCTATGTTAACAGTTATTATTTCCATTTTCTAGATGAAGAAACTGAGATCACCCAGAATCCCAGAGAGAAGGTGGCTCATTAGAGGGAGAAGGATGTCTTGATTGTCCGTGAAGTTCTTAATACCTCAGAGATAATGAGATGTTTAGATATTTTTCTCTGTGTCAGGAAAGATGAGACAGACTGAGCCAAAGGGTGTTTGGGGGATCAGGGAGTAGGTGAAATGGGACAAAGGGCTGAGGCAAGATTGAAGAACAGCAAAATTCTGAACGACATTGATCCACTATACACAATAGGAGCTTAATTTAATAAATTTGTTAGTAGATTGACTGAAGGTGGACACTTTTGCCTGATTCATGACCTAACTAAGAATCCTGGGACAGAAGAGTCCTTTGCTTTTCCCAGGATGCTGTTTATGATGCTTAAAAGGGAATGAACTCCAGCTTGACCAGTGACTGACCTATTAAGTGTTCTCTTAATAGTTTATAGTCCAGACCTGAGTGTATATTATTAACATAATAGTTGGCTTTTATAGTTTCCTGTTTGCGAGTGTGTTCTTTTATGTAAAAGTCAGCCTCACCTTAGCCCTTGAGTTCCCTTCATCTCCATTGACATGCTTCTGACCATGGATGTCCAATTTTAATGGCTCAACTTCTGGCCTTCATTTTTTGCCAGTGGCTTGCAAGGCGTCACAGGAGAGGGACTGGCTCATCTTGCAGAGAGTAATTGGGTCAGTTCTAGGAAGGAAGGTGTGACTCAAGTCTGAGAAAGGAGAACCACAGCTTCCTGCTAGCAAATAACCATCAGATGACTGTCTAGTTTCTAGATCACCTTCCTTCCTGCAGATACAAGTCAGGCTTAGAAAAGAGCAACTAAAGAAAAAAAAATCTTATTAGGTTTTGGGGCTGAAACCCTTCCAGGGCAAACTCCCTAAATTAATAAGTTTCTCTTTTTTGTTTTTAAGTTAAGTTTTGGAGTCTTGCATTCTTACAAAAGGTATCCTTCCTGAACCCCAGGGGTGCACATCTGAACCCCATAACATTACTACTATCCAGGCTGAGATCATTGAATACTTGAAGATTTAGTTGTTTGTTCAGTTCAGTTTAGGACAAACTAATAATCCTATCTAGGGTAAATCAGAGGTACCTAAGTGGTTCATGAAACAACTTGTCAACATAAATAAATATGTATATATATATAGTAGTCTCTCGGTGACTGAGAATGACTATTGTCTTTGTGCAGTTTCATCTACGGTGTACCCTCATGTGACTTTAGAGTCCAAAGGCTGAGGCACACAGTTTGTGGCACACGGGGCCTGGGACGCCAGTTGTTACAGGAGGGGCGGTTGTGGCCTGGTGTCGGCATTCACACGCAGCAGCAAGACGTCAACGTCGCTCATCTTCAAAGGTGGCGGCGGCATGGTGAATGTGGGTTCGCCAGCTGCTTCTGTCAGAGGCAGAGAGTTCTAGTTGCTTTGGTGTCATGCCAGCCCACTTCAAGTTGGACTTTAGCTGATCCTTGAATCTTCTCTTTGGTCGGCCTTGTTTCCTGAGTCCAGCTGGCAGTTCACCATAGAATACCTGTCTTGGTACTCGCTGTGGGTCCATGCGGATGACGTGTCCAGACCGTCGTAGCTGGGTTTTGAGGACCAGGACTTCGACGCTGGTGGAGTTGGCTCTGTCGAGGACTTCCTGGTTGGTGATTCAGCCTTGCCATCGGATCCTCATAATTGACTGGAGGGAGTGTTGGTGGAATTGCTCCAGCTGTTTCATGTGCTTCTGGTACAGTGTCCATGTCTCACACCCGTACAGGAGCGAGCTGAGGACCACTGCATTGTACACTTTGAGCTTCGTCGCAGTGCTTACACCGCTGTGTTGGAGGACTTTGCAGCGCAGCCGCCCAAGTGCCTGGCTGGCCTTTTGGATCTTAGCATTGACCTCGTGGTCTAGGGACCCGTCGTTGGCGATGGTGCTGCCCAGGTACTTGAAAGTGTTGACGTTAGAAAGCTGCGTGCTGTCGATTGTAATGCACGGCTGGTTCGTTGGCCTCCCTGGTGCAGGTTGGAACAGCACCTCTGTTTTGCTGAGGCTGATAGTCAGGCCAAACAGTTTTGTTGCGGTGGAGAACCTGTCCACAATGGTTTGGAGATGATTTTCTTGGTGGGCCATGAGAGCACAGTCATCTGCAAAGAGAGCTTCCAGGATGAGTCTCTCTGTTGTCTTTGTTTTTGCAGTCAGGCGGCGAAGGTCGAATAGTGAGCCATCCAGTGGGTATTTGATGTAGAAGCCCAGGTCTAGATCCATCACAGCATGTCGTAATACTTGGGTGAAAAATAGGTTGAATAGTACCGGAGCGAGGACACAGCCTTATTTCACGCCATTGGAGATGTTGAAGCGATCAGAAGTCTCTCCACCAGATAGGACTTCCCCTGTCATGTCGACATGAAAGAGCTGGATCAGTTTGATGAATTTTGCTGGGCAACCGAGCTTGCTGAGGATCACCCACAATGTGTCCCTGTTCACTGTGTCGAACGCCTTCGTCAGGTCTATGAAGACAATGTAGAGACTCAGGTTCTGCTGAAGGCATTTTTCCTGCATTTGCCTCACCGTGAAGACCATGTCGATGGTGCTGTGATCTGGTCGGAAGCCACATTGTGACTCAGGCAGGTTCTGCTCTGAAACAGATGACAGGAATAAGAAGGTTCAACGGCTGAGAGGGCGACGCAGCGAAGCACTGTGGAGTGCTCAGGGTGTGTTGGAGCACAAAAGACAACACAGCCATCCAATGCAGCTGAGGAAGTCTCCAGGTGTAACGACTTTTCATGCCACTGGACCCAGGCTTCCAACGCCGAGAGAGTGGGACTGTCTCTGTGCATGACTTTTCCACTTAAATCTCTTTCACGCACAAGTATCATCTATCCTAACCCCGTCCACCCTCTTCAAGACCTGCAGTGATGGGGGAGTGATGACGCAACAGGTGGAGGTGACCACTGGCAGTTGTAGTCACGTTCCTGCACGTAGGCGGCCCATGGACCAGTGGTCTCTCGGCCCTGTAGGGCAGCAGGGATGTTCAGCAGCATCCTGGGTGACTGAGCAGCCCTCTCTAGGACAGCACTGCTCACCCTAATCAAGGGAAGGGACTAGAAAAAGTGTCCCAAACATTGCCTGCCCTACAAACACCCGGTCAGCACACTGCGGCTGGCGGGTCATCCCCTTTAAGCGGTTGAAATCAAAGAAAAAATACAAAGAAACTCCTACTAGGAGCATGGAACATCAGAACATTACTTGATAGAGAGAATACCCCAAGACCTGAGAGAAGAACAACTCTAATCGGTAAAGAACTGGCGCGATATAACATCGACATCGCAGCCTTAAGTGAATAAATATGTAGAGCTAGATATAGTTAACAACTAAAGCAGTGCAATTCCTAGGTAAACAAGGCAGAAAGACAGACAGATGTGTTAACTGGAAAAAAACACAGAACTATTAAATAGTCAGAAAAAACACACTTTAATTAAGGAAAGGGGTTCAGTGCTTTCCTTAAGGCCGCCACACAGAGCTGGGCACTATACACTCCTGCAGAGTCCCAAGACTCTGCGGTTGCTCAGGTCAGATTCCTGGGAGTGACACCATGCCAGATTGGACAATTCCAAGGAACAAAAGAATTTGGGGGGTCTATATACCATTTGGGGAGTCCAGAGGCAGGGAAAGATGATTAGCTACAAGGAAATGGGAGTGCTTAAACTATAAGGACAGGATAAATTCAGGCTTGGGAAAGGAATCATAACTAGAGGCTAGGGTGTAAGGGAAGGGGCTGCTTACAATGGATAATAAAGGATGATTCCTGCTCAGGTATGGATCTTCTTTGGGAAAGGTTCTAATACAATAGGGAGACTACCTATGACAAAGAGAGTCCTTTGTCATTCCCCTGAGGGTCACCCACTCAGTCTGAAACTGCCAGCCTGGGATTCCCTTCAGGGTAGATTCCCATGGGAACAGGGATCAAGAACAAACTTTGGGGTCTCCAACCTACAAGCTAGTCCTGAAACTTGGGGTTCACCAGATCCCACTTGGCCACAAGTTTGGGATTCCTAGATTCCATGTTGACAGGTTCAAAACCCACCTTCAAAATCCTTACTAGGTCTGTGACTTTAGGCAAATCACTTAAAACTTCCTTATTTAAGATGAGGGGCCTTGGGCATCCCTTGGAGCTCTGGAGCTAAGATCTTATCTTTTCTCCTGCTGACAAAACATTGTACAATTCTGCCTCACATCTTATCAATGTGGAATCTAGAAGTCCCCAAGCTGGTACCTTAGAAAGATTTGGAGATTCCCAGTCCATCCAGCCCTGAGGTGAAAGCCTCTGGTTTGAGCCTGTTCCTGTGAGAATCCACCCTGAAGGGAATCTCAGACTGAATAATGGACTCTATTGTATCAGAGACTCTTTCCCAAGAAGACCCACACCAGAGCAGGAACTATCCTTTAGTACCCATTGTAAGCAGCCCCTTCCCTTAGACCCTAGCCTCTGGCTATGATTCTTTTCCCAAGCTGGATTGGATCCTCTCTGTATAGTTTGAACACTCCCATTTTCTTTGTAGCTATAGTGAAAGATGAAAATGCCATTTCATTCTTGCCTCCAGGAGACTCCAGAGACAACCTGTACCAGGTTCAAGAATTTGAGGGGGTAAGAGGAGGGGTGGGAGGATGGGTTGTTGCTTTGATTATCAAAATAAATCAGGAGGTGATTTGGATTGGAAGGCATTAGCAGTGGGTGAATCAGGAAAGGCTTCATGAAGAAGATTGGATTTGAATCTTGAAGACAAAGATTCTAAGAGTCAGAGGTAAGGAGAGAGACAGTCGATGTGTACCCCTGGAGTTTCCCTCTTTCTTCTGGGCACCAAAATGTTATGGGCGGGAAGGATACCTTTTGCAAGAATGCAAGACTCCAAAACTTAGCTTAAAAACAAAAAGAGAAATTTATTAATTTAGAAAGTAATGTTGAGAGTGGTGAGGAGGATAGCAAGGTGGGACAGAAAGAGGGGGAGCAGTTCCTGGGAGGACAGCATGGACGGAAAGGCTGTTCCTCCATGGGGACAGCATGGGTGGAAAGGCTGTCCCCCAAAGGACATCAGTTCTGGGGATTTTATACTTTTTTACAACAGATGCTATGTCATGGTGTGGACAGGACCTATAGAGTGTTAGTCCCTCAGGCACTTGGTGGGGTGAAGTGGTCATCTGACTGGGGTCTGCCTGGAGGCATAAAGATTCATCTCTTTGTCCATCTTAAGTCTAGAGGACTATCAAAGAGGATAAACATCTCAGGACCCTGGATGGGGTCATTGGGTGTTTCTAGGTTAAAAGTCAGGAGGAGGCAAAACAAGGGAGTTTCCCTGATAATAGTTCCCCTGGGTTTCTGGGGTATAGTGCCCATGTCACCAGGACAAAAGCTTGGAAATGGGAAAAGGAATATCAGTGATTAAGCCAAGGCCCTCAGGCCAAATCCAGTCCACTGACTCATTTTTGCACAACCCACTAGCTAACTATGGAACTAACCATGGGTGAAGAATAGGTAGACCTTAGCATGGACCTAGTAGGGAGAAGGGAGGGAGAGGGAGGAGGAAAGAGGAAAGGAGGAAAGAAGAGTGAGGAGGAAAGGAGAAAAAGAAAGGAGAGAAAGAAAATGAAAGGAGAAAAAAGGGAGGAGAAAGGGAGGAGAAAAGGAGGAAAGAAAGATAAAGAAGAGGGAGGAGGAAAGAGAGGAGGCTGGAGGGAGCCATCTGAGGGTCAGTTTGTTGGGGGGTGCTAGAGGTGAGCCCCCAGGGTTCAGGAAGGATACTTCTTACAAGAATGCAAGACTCTGAAACTTGGCTTAAAAATAAAAGGAGAAATGTGTTAATTTAGAAGGTAGTATTGAATCTGGCCAGGACAGCATAGGTGGAAGCCTGCCTCCCAGGTGGAATGGCATAGATGGAAAGCTGTTCTTTTGGAGGACAGCATGGATGGAAAAGTTGTCTCTCCAGAGGACATGGATTCTGGGGTTTTTATACTCTTTACCGCAGTAAAGAGGTGACTCTAGAGTGGTAAGCACTGAAGCAGGGATGGGTAGAGGTTTGCCTGAAGGCATAGGGGGTGGCCCTCATAATTTGGAAGGCTGATGGATGTCTGAGATACTACTTGATGATATCAAGGCATAGCCTGGAGGTATCTCTCTGGTCCATCTCCAGTCTAAAGGATGATCCAGGCTCCAGGTTAGATGTTTTGGGATAGGAGTCATCAGGATAGAAGGGAGTCAAGGAATTTCCTTGCTTACAGTTTGCCTGAGTTTTGTGGGTACGATGCCCATGCCAAGCCTAATTTTAGACAGACATCCCTAGAAATTTGGTTACCAAGAGTTAAATTCTTTTAACCACAGCAACTTATACAGGCTATTTCCTAAGGCCATGTCAATCAATTAACAAGCCTGCTATGGCATTCAATAAGCATTTATTAACTGACTACTGTATGCCTACAAGTGCTGGGAACATGGAGAAAAGCCAAATACAGCCTCTCAAGGTGCTCTCAGTCTAATCGGGGAAACCCCGTTAAAAACTACCAGATCCGAACCGCATGATTATCTCAATAGATGCAGAAAAAGCCTTTGATAAAATACAACACCCATTCCTACTAAAAACACTAGAAAGCATAGGAATAGAAGGGTCATTCCTAAAAATAATAAATAGTATATATCTAAAACCATCAGCTAATATCATCTGCAATGGGGATAAACTAAATCCATTCCCATTAAGATCAGGAGTGAAACAAGGATGCCCATTATCACCTCTATTATTTGACATTGTATTAGAAACACTAGCAATAGCAATTAGAGAAGAAAAAGAAATTGAAGGTATTAAAATTGTCATTGAGGAGACCAAGTTATCACTCTTTGCGGATGACATGATGGTCTACTTAAAGAATCCTAGAGATTCAACCAAAAAGCTAATAGAAATAATCAACAACTTTAGCAAAGTTGCAGGATACAAAATAAACCCACATAAGTCATTGGCATTTCTATATAATTCCAACACAGCTCAGCAGCAAGAACTAGAAAGAGAAATCCCATTCAAAATCACCTTAGACAAAATAAAATACTTAGGAATCTATCTCCCGAGACAAACACAGGATCTATATGAACACAACTACAAAACACTTTCCACACAACTAAAACTAGACTTGAACAATTGGAAGAACATTAACTGCTCATGGGTAGGACGAGCCAATATAATAAAAATGACCATCCTACCCAAACTCATCTATCTATTTAGTGCCATACCCATGGAACTTCCAAAAATGTTTTTTACTGATTTAGAAAAAACCATAACAAAGTTCATTTGGAAGAACAAAAGATTAAGGATATCCAGGGAAATAATGAAAAAAAATACAAAGGAAGGGGGTCTTGCAGTCCCAGATCTCAGACTATATTACAAAGCAGCGGTCATCAAAACAATTTGGTACTGGCTAAGAGACAGAAAGGAGGATCAGTGGAATAGACTGGGGGCAAGCAACCTCAGCAAGACAGTATATGACAAACCCAAAGATCCCAGCTTTTGGGACAAAAATCCACTATTTCATAAAAACTGCTGGGAAAATTGGAGGACAGTGTGGGAAAGATTAGGCTTAGATCAACACCTCACACCCTACACCAAGATAAATTCAAAATGGGTGAATGACTTGAACATAAAGAAGGAAACTATAAGAAAATTAGGCGAACACAGAATAGTATACATGTCAGACCTTTGGGAAGGGGAATACTTCAAAACCAAGCAAGAATTAGAAAGAGTTACAAAATGCAAAATAAATAATCTGGATTACATCAAATTAAAAAGTTTTTGTACAAACAAAACCAATGTAACCAAAATCAGAAGGGTAGCAACAAATTGGGAAACAATCTTCATAAAAACCTCTGACAAAGGTTTAATTACTCAAATTTATAAAGAACTAAATCAATTGTACAAAAAATCAAGCCATTCTCCAATTGACAAATGGGCAAGGGACATGAACAGGCAGTTCTCAGCCAAAGAAATCAAAACTATTAATAAGCACATGAAAAAGTGCTCTACATCTCTTATAATCAGAGAGATGCAAATCAAAACAACTCTGAGGTATCACCTCACACCTAGCAGATTGGCTAACATGACAGCTATGCAAAGTAATGAATGCTGGAGGGGATGTGGCAAGGTGGGGACATTAATTCATTGCTGGTGGAGTTGTGAATTGATCCAACCATTCTGGAGGGCAATTTGGAACTATGTCCAAAGGGCGATAAAAGACTGTCTGCCCTTTGATCCAGCCATAGCACTGCTGGGCTTGTACCCCAAAGAGATAATGGACAAAAAGACTTGTACAAAAATATTCATAGCTGCGCTCTTTGTGGTGTCCAAAAATTGGAAAATGAGGGGATGCCCTTCAATTGGGGAATGGCTGAACAAATTGTGGTATATGTTGGTGATGGAATACTATTGTGCTAAAAGGAATAATAAAGTGGAGGAATTCCATGGAGACTGGAACAACCTCCACGAAGTGATGCAGAGCGAAAGGAGCAGAACCAGGAAAACATTATACACAGAGACTGATACATTGTGGTACAATCGAAGGTGATGGACTTCTCCATTAGTATCAATGCAATTTCCCTGAACAATCTGCAGGGATCTAAAAAAAATATATATATACTACCCACAAGCAGAGGATAAACTGTGGGAGTAAAAACACAGATGAAAAACAACTGCTTGACTACAGGGTTGGAGGAGATAAGACTGAGGAGAGACTCTAAATGAACACTATAATGCAAATTCCAACAACAGGGAAATGGGTTCGAGTCAAGAACACATGTGATAACCAGTGGAATCATGCGTCGGCTATGAGAGAGGGAAAGGGGGTGGGGGAGGGGGGGGAGGGGAGGAAAAGAAAACGATCTTTGTTTCCAATGAACAATGTATGAAAACGACCAAATAAAATAATGTTTAAATAAAAAAAATAAAGAATGCTTGCCCTTTGATCCAGCCATACCATTGCTGAGTTTGTACCCCAAAGAGATAATAAGGAAAAATATGTATGCAAAAATATTTATAGTCTCTCTCTTTGTGGTGGAAAAAATTGGAAAATGAGGGGGTGTCCATTAACTGGGAATGGCTAACAAACTGTGGTATCTGATGGTGATGGAACACTATTGTGATGAAGGGAATAATGAACTGAAGGATTTCTTTGTGAAATGGAAAGACCTCCAAGAACTAATGTAGAGCTAAAGGAGCAGAACCAGGAGAACATTGTACACAGAAATAGATACATTGTGGCACAATCAAATGTAATAGACTTTTCTTCTAGCAGCAATGCAAAAATCCAGGACAATCCTGAGGAATTTATGAGAAAGAGCACTATCCAGATCCAGAAAAAGAACTGTGGGAATAGAAAAACAGAAGAAAAACATATGAGCGATCAAGTGGTTTGATGGGGGTATGACTGGGGTTTTGGCATGAAAAGATCACTTTATGGCAATTATGAATAATATGTAAATAGGTTTTGAACAATGATACATGTATAACCAGTGGAATAATTTGTCAGCTCCAGGAGGTGGGAGGGAAGAGGAGTAGGAAAAATCATGAAACCATGGAAAAATATTCTAAATAAATAAATTATAAAAAGAAAAAAGAAACCAAAAAAAAGATTACTTTAGGACAGAAACCTTTTGCTGAACAATGGAAAGGGCTGCAGCATAGATCAAAATTTAATTATTCCAATCTCCACCCTACTCAGGGTAACAGGATTTAGGAAGGGCTGCAGCAAAGGATCAAGATTTAATTATTTGAGAATATGACCTTCAACAGACATGTGCAAAGCCACAGACCTCTGGGCGGTCCTGGGTTAAGGTAGAGCCACCATTGGCACAGGGAAGACATGGGCAGTGATTGGTAGATGTGAGAACTGAGGGGAGGGAACTTGGATGGTTTCCTTAAAGATAGAGGGGTCTGAGGACTAGGAGTGGTTGGTTGGAGAGGTTTTGCTTTGAGAGGTTGTGCTCGGAGAAGCTTGCTCTGAAGGAAGCTGGAGGTGGAGGCCCCCGAGACTGTTTCTCCATTTTGGTCACGTGAGTGATAGGGACTGATCTCTTTTCTTTGCCTCAGCTATCTAAGGGCTTGGGCCTTTTGGCCCAGCCTAAACAGAAGGGGTATTTAAGCCCTATTCCCTTCTCTCCCCTTTCTCTCTCCCTCTCTCTCTCTATCTCTAATACCTTTCTTCCTCCTGTTTGTAATTAAACTCCATAAAAGGTTGACTGCTGACTTGAGTTTTCATTTAGGAATTACATAGCTGAATTCCTTGGCGACCTTAAATTAATATATATCAGTCTTTTAAAGTTATTTCCTTGTCACACTACTGTACCATTGGGTTACAGGAGGAAAATGTATATATAATATCTATAAACTGGATTTCAAATAAGCATGAGGTGATGTTGGGGGGAATGCAGAGGTGGCTACAAAGATCAGGGAGGGCTTCCTGGAGAACGTGGCACTGGATCTGACTCTTAAATGGATCTAGGGCCCTAAGAGATAGAGGTGAGAAACAAGAACATAGGCGGGTGATGGAGTGTCATATTGGAGGAATAGCAAAGCTAATTTGGCTGGACCGCACAGGAACATAGACTTAGAGCTCAAAAGTGACTTAAAGGCTTCTAGTCCAACCCCTCCGTTTTATAGATGAGGAAACTGAGGCCCTGGGGATTAAAATGATTTGCCCAGAGTCATAGGAAGGGGTGGCCATTTAAGTTGGAGGAAGAACTTGCACTGAAGAAATCATGGATTCTGTCACCTAAAGAAGTAGGAGAGTGAATGGTCACAGAAGAAAGGATGAAAGTAGATGCATAGGAATGTGGGTGGACACACTAGGATTTGGAGCACCTTCTGAGAATGGAAGATCAAGGTTTAAAGCATTATAGAGCTTTGGATGATGATAATGGATGATGGTACTATGGCTTGTAGACAGAGGACCTGAGATGAAATCCCATCGTTGATGCTAGTGCTCTCATGCCTGGACTCCTTTTCCTTGTAAGTTGCCCAGTCATCCTGGAGAAACCTCTGCCCTGGAGCCCTCCTCTCCTGATTGGCGACTCCTTTTTTGGGACCACCATTTTAGAAAGGACTTCCAGGCATGATCTTGCTCACCCTTGGACTCCCTTCTTCCTCCTTCTCTTCCTCCTCCAGTTGCATGACCCTCATGTAAATACAATGTTATTCCTGTACCATTTTCCTGCTCCTTTTTCTGTTTGACTTCCCTCATAAGACTATAAGCCCCTTGAAGGTAGGGATCATCTTCTTTAAAACCCTACCATGGGATTGTTGCTAGAGTTGTGAACTGGTCCAACTATTCTGTACAGCAATTTGAATTATGCCTTAACAGCTATAAAACTGTGCATGCCCTTTGATCCAGCAATATCACTACTGGGTCTGTATCCCAAAGAGATAAGAAACATGGAAAAGGACCTTTTTAAAAAATATATTTATAGCTATTTTAGTGGTAGCAAGAATTGGAAATTATGGATGCCCATTAATTATTGGAATGGCTGAACAAATTTTGGTAGATGATGGTGCTGTAAGGAATGGTGAGCAGGATGATTTCAGAAAAATTTGGAAAGACCTACATGAACTGATGCAGAGTAAATTGAGGAAAATCAGGAGAATGTTGTATGTAGTAATAGCATTGCTGTGTGATAATCAACTGCAAAGAACTTAGCCATTCTTAGCTATTCAATGATCCAAGACTTCTCCAAAGGAATTGATGAAAAATTCTATCTATTGCCAGAGAAAGAACTGATGGAGTCTGAATACATATCAAAGTATACCATTTTGTGAGGCAGCTGGGTGGCTTGATAGTCAGGCCTAGAGCCAGGAGGTCCTGGTTTCAAATTTGGCATCAGATACTTCCTAGCTGTGTGACCCTGGGTAAGTCACTTAACTCCCATTGCCTAGCCCTTCTTCCTTGGAACCAATACACAGTATTGATTCTAAGATGGAAAATAAAGATACTGTGAAAGAGAATTCTTTACTCTATTGTCTATAAGTACCTTACTATATTGTGAAAACAGGATTAACTCTCCTTTGTCTACCTTTTGATTGAATCAACACAAGCTTGAACTAGGTGGAGGAGTTCCCAAACCACTTAGTTAATTCACTCCCTACTTAGTGCTAGAAGAGAAGCCAGAAAGACTGGAGAGCTCTAACCCAGTCAGAAACTTGTGAATTCTTTTTAAGAGTTCATATTCCCAGAAACTGTGAACCTTTTAATGAGTATTCATCCCTCCAGAAGGTGTGAACTGGTTCCCACAAACACTGCCTCCTGGGCAATGCTAGACAATTTGGAAGCTGTGATTGGCCCCTTTGAAGAGGGGAGGAGTCAAGAAGCCACTATAAAATATTATATATTGGTTCTAAGTCAGAAGAGCAATAATGGCTAGGCAATGGGGTTAAGGGACTTGTCCAGATTCACACAGCTAGGAAGTATCTGAGGCCAGATTTGAAACTAGGATCTCACATCTCTAGGTCTAGCTCTCACACCACTGAGCCACCCAGCTGCCCCCAACTTCTAGTCTTTTAAAGATTTTTTTCTCTATTTTTCCTAAACAAAATCAATTAAACAAACAAACAAACAAACACCTCTCTGCAAACTTGATAAAGACTAAACAATCTACACAGGAGTATGAAATGATTGACTTGCAAGATTCACCAAGCTTTTACTTAGCAAGCATGATCTCATCGGATGCTTGCAACAAGCCTATGATCTAACCTTTGTCCTCCTCACTGCCACCGCCCAAGGGAAGTCACCAGTACCCCTATCAAGCACACAGGCTCACAAGGTTTAAAATAGAAAAGTATTGCTTATAAGGTACTGGTAACTGATAAGACTTTCACATGAATGTCCAGAAAGTAACAATCCCTTCCACTGAGCAAGCTCCCCCCCTCTACCCAAGCTTTGCTGAAGATTCCACTTGGGGGAGGGCAGTCAGAACCCCCTCCCCCCAGTCCTCTCTCTGGCTTCTTTTGAGGCTGCTTTGTGTGAGACATGTTGCTTGCTTTTAGCAGCTCTTACCATCTGCTGCTCTCAGCAGGTGTTGGGGTCCCTGCCCTTCTCAGGGCTTCCATCTGCTTTCCTTCTTTATCTCCTACCATGTGGAGACTGTCTCCCTGCCAGTACTGTCCTTAGCCCGCTCTCCCTGCTGCTCAGATCTCATTGTCTCCTCTCCTCTGCGCCAGGACGCCCTCGGTAGGTCAGTGGGGTCTGCTTCCCCTTAACAATTGCTGTTTCTTTCTGCAGAACCTATTCGGCTCTCTAAGGTTCAGCTCTCCCGAAGCAGATGGCTCTCATCTTCTCTCTGGCCATTTCTCTTCCTGAGACTCAGTTCTTTCACCTGGTCTGTATGAAGACAGATCTTCAAATTCTTTGTAGCTCAAAATCACCAACATTGCTAGTCTTAAGCCTCCTTTATATAGGGTTTCCATGCTGCAAAGCACACAGAAAACTTTCCTTCTTAGCACAGTGCAGATCTCCAGTCCCCAAGCAGGTTTATGATGAGGCTAGCCTGCCTTCTCTATTCCCCTTGGGTGTTGGACTATGGGACTAGGGGAATTCATCTCCCAGGCATTAACTCTTTTCACTTGGCCAGGGGTCAAGGGAAGCATTCTCACTGCCTGTTTTCCTAGGACACTTATTAGGTGACTTAAATCATACAAGTATGCTTCAGGAAGGGAACAGGGGATCCCCCAGAATGGGCACCCAGAAACTACTAAGAGGGCGAGACTTATAGTCCCTGATAAGAAAAGGACATAGGTTGGTCATGTAACGAGAGCAAGAGATAAGAGATGGCCAGCCCAAGAACTGTATCAATACCTATAATGTTAAAATATCTAGAAGAAGGGCTTCCACTTCCCTGGGCAGGCAGCTCCTTTATGGAGGATTTTTGGGAAGTTGTGGAAAAAGAATTGAAGAGAATGAGAGAGTGGATAGGTTGTGATCCATACCAATAAAACCTTGTATGTACTTGAAGTACTCCTTGGGAAACATGAGGAATAAAGTATTATGCAAGAAGATGTAAGTTTAAATGGCAGGAACAACATTTAGTAGCTATATGACCTTGGGCAAGTCTTGTAATTTCTTTGTTCCTTGGTTTTCTTCATATGTTATTGGGGGTTGAATTAGATGGTCTCCAAGGTCATTTCTAGTTTTAAATTCTATCAGACTATTCTGAAAAAGGAAGGAAGGAAGGAAGGAAGGAAGGAAGGAAGGAAGGAAGGAAGGAAGGAAGGAAGGAAGGAAGGGAGGGAGGGAGGGAGGGAGGGAGGGAGGGAGGAAAGAAAGAAAGAAAGAAAGAAAGAAAGAAAGAAAGAAAGAAAGAAAGAAAGAAAGAAAGAAAGAAAGAAAGAAAGAAAGAAAGAAAGAAAGAAAGAAAGAAAGAAAGAAAGAAAGAAAGAAAGAAAGAAAGAGAGAAAGAGAGAAAGAGAGAACAAAGGAAGGAGGGAAGAAAGAATGGGGGATGGAGGGAAGAAAGAAGGAGAGGAAGGGAGGGAGGAAGGAAGAAAAGAAAGAAGTGAAAGAGGGAAGGAAGGAAGGAAGGAAGGGAGGAAGGGAGGGAATAAATAGGGAAGAAAGAAAGAGAAAGAGGAAGGGAAAGAGGGAGGGAGGAGGGTGGGAGGAAGGTAAGAAGGTAGGTAGGTAGGTAGGTAGATAGTTCTCAAAGAATTTGGAAGAGATTGCTTCTTTCTTAACCTTCTAAAAGAGGGCTAGAAATTTCCTGTTTAAAATTTAGTATCTTAAACTGTCCAATGTCTCTGTGAGGTAATTGAGGGGTGAAGAAGGAATCTGTACTCATGGGATGATAGATAGAATTGTCATATAGAAAGAAACCATTCAGCCCAATCTCTTTATTTTATAGATGAAGAAACAGAGGCCCAGAGAAAGTGCCAAAATTCACACACACTTCAGAGGTGGAATTTGAACCCAGATTTCTCTGAATTCTTATTTTGCTAATAAGTAAATCCAGCCCAGAGAAATTAAATGGTTTGCCCATCTAGTCCATGGTGAAATCAGGTCTCATACAAGGTCTTCCAGTCTCCTTGGTCCAGGCCTTTTTTCACTAGACCACCCAAGCTGTTATTCTCTCTGGCCACTTCTGTAATGCCCCCAGAAAAATCTTTGCCAATGTGAATTCCTGAGTGCATGAGAAAGCATTCATTCTAATTACCCACTTCATGCTGACCATGTTCTGAGTAGTGCCAGAAGGAGCCAAATTAGTTGCCAACAGAGCTTGGAAACTCATTCACTGCTAATTCTAGGACAACCTCCTGGAGAGCAGTGCAGATTGAAACCCACTTCAGGAAGGGGCTGACTGAGCTCCTGGGGAAGGATGCTAGAAATCATCCATGGCGTACTTTCGCACTTCTCACCTGGCTTCCCTTCTCCCCCCATCCTCCACAAGCAAAGAGGTTGTTTTCAGAGAACTGACGAGTTTCAGAAAGCCTAGCCAAGTCCAGCAGATGTTTGGGGTGGTTGGTGGGGGCCTCATTCTGTTCTACAGCTGAGCTAGTTGGCATTTCAAACAAAATGCTTCACCAGCTCTTCCTGTCAGGGCTTAAAAAAAAAAAGAAAAGAAAACAACTGTAGCTAATTTGTTTTTCTTTTATTCTAAACTAGTTTGAGAATCAGTCACTAGATGGGAATGCTACTCATCTGTGCTGTTTAAGGTTTGAGGACCCCTGGGAAACAACTTGACCCTGATTCACCTTTTCCTTGGCACTTCCCAATCCTGTTTGGGATAAAGTTTGTGGAGGAGAGGGTTCCCATGTGTTAGAATGAAAACTGGCATTAGCAGGTGGTAGGGCTACATGTGCTAGAGGGTATAGGTGACATCTTACCTAGAGGGTGAAATTAGGGAGGTTCCAACAACTTCCATCTGATTGAAAATACTTTCCATTTCCTGTAACTTGGTAATTACTCAAATATTCATATAGATTTTGATCTCATCAACATGGATGTTCCCTCCAGTGATTCAGAGCATAACCCATCTTTGGCTGCCCATCATGTGTGACTTGGCTCTTATTCTTATTTTATAGACTCTACCACAGGAAGACCACACAATGTGGGCTATTTAGTCTTCTCACATTCTGACTACACTGCCAAGGTACCACCGGAGCATTCTGGCTGTCTACTTGTCATCCTCTTCCATTGACACATGACCAGTCCATCTTCTCTTCTGGACAAAAATTTTCCTGTTGACATCTTTTATTGCTCCTTTCCTTTGGGAAGGACCCAACTTTTAAATATCAACATCCTACTAATTTTGATATATGACTCCAAGACATGGAATACAAAAGTCTAAGAAGAATTAAAAACAAGAATCACACAAAGGACAGTCTTCTAAGAAGAGGCACAAAGTAAGTGATAGTAGGCTGCAATATCTGTTACCCTAAAAAAACAACTACATTTCCTGGGAGCCCACTGACTTCCTGTCATTATGTACTTCCTATAGACAGGGAATAAATTGAGTGGGCAGTCCTCCTCCTCCCTCTGGTATGATGAGAGCAAGCTTGGTGGTGGTAAGGTGGGCATTTGAACTGGCTGATCAGCCATGGGCACGTGGTCTTTTATTTTTGTATCCCTTTATTCCTTGATTTCTAGTGATCATTAATAAATCTCTTAAAAATATAATATTTTATTACTGAGATTTAATTTTAACTTTTACAGTTCTTATTTGTTACATACTTTTTTTGGCTTTCCTTTTTAGTTGTGGAGGGAGGTAAGAGGGAGAAAATTGCTTAATCATTGAAAAGAGTAATTTAAAAAATTAAAAAGAAAGAAATGATCTAGCTTCGCCCCCACATTTTATACACTTGAGATAAGTAAGTCAGGGCTGACTTGTTTTTTGACAGATAAGAAACTTGATACCGAAAGGGAGGTACCCAGGGTCATAGAGCTATCAATGACAGAGTTGAAACTCCATCCCAGATCTCCTGACTCCCAGTTCAGTGTTCTTTCCATTAATTACCACAATTGCTTGTTCCCTCCTTTGGCTTAGGGCATTATCTCTTCTTAAAATTCAAATGTCTTGGCAAACACACTGTGGTATCATCGAACGTAATGGACTTCTCCATTAGTGGTGGTGTAATGTCCCTGAACAACTTGCAGGGACCCAGGAGAAAAAAACACCATTCATAAGCAAAGGATAAACTATGGGAGTGGAAACACCGAGAAAAAGCAACTGCCTGAATACAAAGATTGAGGGGACATGACAGAGGATAGACTCTAAATGAACACTCTAATGCAAATACTATCAACAAAGCAATGGGTTCAAATCAAGAAAACATCTAATGCCCAGTGGACTTACGCGTCGGCTATGGGGGGTTGGGGGGGGGAGGAAAAGAAAATGATCTATGTCTTTAACGAATAATGCTTGGAAATGACCAAATAAAATATATTTAAAAAAAAAAAAAAAAAAAAATTCAAATGTCTTGGGAAGGATTACAAATACTTTAACAGGAAATGGTATAGATCCACTGCTTAAGAATCAGTTTGGATAATAGAAAGGGAGGAAGGCCAGTCAGGAACACAGGTAATTTCTGATCCAAAGAAGGCAAGCTTAAGGAGGCTTTGGTGTAAGGAGAGAGCAGATAGTTTGGGAGATAGCGTGAGGACACTAGATGTCTGGGGAATAGGATCCACAAGAGAAGAACAATGAAAAGGAAATAGGTTGGGTCCTGCTAATAGACAAACTTCATTGGTCAAGGGCTAGCCTTACACAGGGACATCCAAGACTATTGCCAATGGGAAAAGTGAGAAAAATGTAGGTCCCGACCCTTAGATGGGGCCAGTCAGAAAGTACAGTAACCATTACATGGGCACATTTGCCTGTTGAGACACTGGAAAATTCCTCCTTCAACTCAGTTTGAAAGTTACTCTTTCTCTCTGGGCAAAACAGCTCAAAGTCCCAGGAGACCATGATAAGAATCTGCATTTAGACTAGTTTCTTTTTTGTGCACAGTCATAGTTCTAATCCATGAGGTTACTGGGATTCAAGACCTCCTAACAAAAGCTTGAAAAATAAAAGCCCTTCTGTATTTATTCTTTGCTCACTGCAAAAGAAATGCGTCTCTAGCATCCATACTCCGCCATTGTCTCCATTCTAACTCTCCTTTGCCCACCTCAAGGCAGAGGCTATTTAGGTAGAAAATATGGAGAAGGACTTTTATACTCTCCATATACAGACTAGAATCCATGATCAGGTTGCCACAAGTACATGAGGGAGTGAGTGGGCACCATCTTAACATTTTGAAGCTTTAGCCAAATTGAACCCTTGTGTAATAGAGATGAAAACGCTGTCAGTGTTCCTTGGTGTCCCTGGCATTCCCCCAAGGATGACCACTAGGTCTTCTTATAAACAATGGAGCTCCCAAAGTTTCAAAACATGACAGGCTTATTTACACAGTCAGGGTTACCAAAAGGCCAAATATTGGAGACCACAGAGTCAAGAGATGCTTTCCTAATGGTCCCATCCTCTCCTGAGACTCCCTAGAATCTCCAGATCTTCCTATTTCTCCTCTGAATGGTGCTCCAACTTGGGAGGAGGCCAGGACCTGCTCCTCTTCATTGGCATTCTTGCATGGCAATGGCCTTTGGGCGAAGGTTTTCTCCTAGTTGCTGTTTCTTTTCTTTTTTTCTTTAAACTCTTACCTTCCATCTTGGAATCAATACTGTGAACACAGCTGGGAAGTGTCTAAGACCAGATTTGAACCTAGGACCTCCCATCTCGAGGCCTGGCTCTCAATCCACCGAGCCACCCAGCTGCCCTCTAGTTGCTGTTTCTTGATGCTCCTTTTCACTCTTGCCAGGGGTCAGTGCCTTCGGCTGCTTTTGGCTCTGGTCAGCTGCTTTACATGCTGATGATCCCCCAACTCCTTCTCCTACCAGGTGGCTTGGCTAACATTTTTCATATGCTTCATACCCTGTTTGACTCTTCTTTCCCTCAGTTTGTGTCAGCATCTCCTGATGCATCTCTTGGATTCAACACCTATGCTTTCTTTCATTTTCTCTTTCAATCTCTACTTTCTTCTTTATTATTTTATTTCCCTCCTACTTTCTTTAGATGCAGCTAAGTGGCATACTGCATAGAAAGCCAGGCCTAAAGTGAGGAAGACTCAACTTCATGAGTTCAAATCTGACCTCAGACACTTAGTTGTGTGACTGTAGGCAAGTCACTTAACTCTGTTTGCCTCAGTTTCCTCATTTGTAAAAATGAACTGGAGAAGGAAATGGCAAACTACTCCATTATCTTTGCCAAGAAAACCCCAAATGGGGTCACAAAGCGTCAGACACAACATTTTCTCTCAGGCAACTGGACTAGGCAATTTGAATGACCTCAGGCTGCTTTTGGGAGCTCTTCAGAAGGGAGAGGGAAAGCTCAACTGGTTTGGGAATGGGTGAGTAGGACCTTCGATTTCACCTACATGGACAACTCCTAGTGTGGCAAATCCTTTCACCAAGGTAAAAGGGCTTCTCATCTGTAACTTATAGTTATACAGAGTTGATTATGGGCACTGAAGGTGCTCGTATAACTTGCCCATATTCATACAACTAGTGGGTGTCAAAGGCAACGCTTGAAGCCAGATGTTTCCAACTGCAAAACTAGTTGTCTGTCTATCACACTATTCTCTATGTTAATTCCAAATTATGGGCAATAGTCTGAAGTGGTCAGGGAGGAATTCATGAACAAAGTGAGATCCGTGTGATGTCTTAAAGAAGAAATGGAATTCAGCGAGGCAGAGGGGTAAGAGGCATTATAGCTGAGGGAAATAGAGGCAGGATAAATGGGATATATTCCTGGGACCACAGATCTAGAAAGTGTTTAAACCCTGACTCCGGCGGCATTTGAATGTGGAGTTTCAAATGGAGCATGATTTTATTTGGGGCCAGTGATCTCACAGCTCCTTCCCAGTGTTAGATTAGTTCCTTTGCATTAGAGGAGAGGTAAGGCTCGCTGGGAGAGAAGCATCATATTTCTTCCATGATTGAGCATTATTGATTATTCATTGTAACCTGAAAGCAATTAATTGATTGAGTGAATTAATTTAAGCAACTCCTTTTATCAATCTCCTGGGGAAATAGCCATCCTTCTGTTGGTGTTTATTTTATATGGTAATTTTAGTAATGTTATGACACTGAAAATGGATTTATGGGAATTTCATTCCTGAATTATTGTCCAATTTAATGAGATGGGAACTAATTCTTTGCATGTGAAAGAAACTAGGGCAGAGGAAGGGCTGGTATCAGCTGCTCTACAGCTGGATGGGGGTGCCTGGAATAATATCCCAGGCTTTTTGTCTGTTTATGCTTAGAGATTAGGGAGGCAATATACCTTCGGAGGTTGCCCAGCTTTTCCTTCCTTCCTTCCTTCCTCAGGTTTCTTCACCTGGATCAGGTGCAGATGAAGGCCCTTTCCTGGTTTCCCTTCCCTGCCCGTCTGTGGACCATCAGTGAACACCTGTTCTAGCCACCATAGAGAGGGTAGCGTGTTTCCTGACCTCTCCAGAGTCCTGATAGCATGAGCACAGGAAATGAAGAGGGTGAAATTTGACCAATGTCTTTGATCCTGCCTAATTCCTAAATCCAGCCCCAGGATTCTTCTGTAATGAACCTCATGATTCTGGTCATGACTGATGACTTGGACTGTACTCTTTGTCCCTGAAAGAGGAGTCTTACAGACCACAAGAGAAGCCAAATTGAACTGACAACCAAAGGGCTTCTCCATATTTCCTCCAAGGAGCTCAAAACTCATTTCTTCTCTTCCCTCTGAGCCTCTTATTATTCACTTGGAATAAGGAATGTGTTCATTCCCTCCAAAACTATAAGGCACTGCCCTTGGAGTGAGGAAGACTTGGGTTCAAATCCCACTTCAGTAAGTAATAGGGCAAATCACTTAATTTCTCTGTGCCTCAGTTTCTTCATTAGTCAAATGAAGTTTTCTTGATGACTTTTACAGTTCTTAGCTCTAGAAATATGATCTTAAGATGGATTGCTTTGCCAAGGACTTTATTTGTTCACCCAAAGTCAAAAGAGAGCAGATTATGTACTGCCACTCACACTCCATTCCACTTTCCATTGTTCTTATTAATGTGAAGGCATTGTTAACTTGGAAAAACACAACTACTAAAGTAGTCAGAAAAACCAAGTCTTTAATCAGGAAAGGGATAGGTCCAATATTTTGGCCTTGTCCAGAGCCCAGCGCCAAAAACTTTGACAGGGTCTACACCCTGGGATGCCTTTTGGGAAACTGAGGGACAGGGAAATATGACTGATTGACATTACCATGGCTACAAGGAAATGGGAGTGTTCAAACTACACAGACAGGCTGGAGAAAGAAACCTTAGCCAGAAGCTAAGGTATCAGGGAATGGGCTCTTACAATGGACACTAAAAGGATGGTCCCTGCGCTGGGTTGGTCTTCTTGGAAAGGGTCTCTGATACCATGGGGAGACTACTAAGACAAAAAGAGGACTTAGCATTTGTTTAGTGCCCCCTAACTGGGATCATCATTTACATAGGGTCCATTCTTCAGTCTGAAACTGGCAGTCTAAGATTCCCTTGGAGGTGGATTCTCATAGGAACAGGGCAAACTTGGGGTTTCCAGCTTTCAAGCTGACTAAACTTGGGGTTGCTAGATCCCAAATAAAGACAGACTTTGGGGTCCCCCAGATTACAAGTTGACAGCATTCTCCACTAGAACAGAGTTCAGCCCATTCCTGGCTTCTTATTCTGTGCTATTTGGCCATCAATCTCCATTGAAGATCCTCATAATGGAAGCTTCCTTCTAGTGTTTTCACTATTTCAGAGGATAGTACACAGACTATCCATTATCCCAAGCTCTAGCTATATATGCAACTGATGGTCTACTCACTTTTCCAGACATGCTCATCAATCAATTAAATACTCAACAAGCATTTATTTAAGCACCCATTATGTGGCAGATCCTGAGCTAAGATCCAGTGACAAAAGCAAAGCCATCTTTAAGCATGATTTCTTTTTAAAATGTCTTTCTTTTCCTTTCGTCTTTGGTGAGGTGCTGCAGCCACCTTCCACCCACCATGGGCCTCTCTATTGTCTTTCAGATCAGCCACCATTTTGATCCTCCCCAGACTGGGACATTTGGTGACTCACAGTCACAGCATCACTGGGAGCACTTTGGGCTTTCAAAGATGGGCTTTTGCAACAACAAGCCCCCAGCTACTACTAAAGGTACTATAGGATTCCCCAGATGCCCATATGGTTCTTATTATAGGACTGTAATTAATGTTTGTGTCTGATTCCAGGAAAAGGGATAAAAACAAGGAGCACAGACTAAACCTGAATAGTGCCAATAGAGTACACAAGAAATATTAAAGTGAGACTCGAGGTTGCGACGCTTAACTTATGTTTAAGTTGTAGGACTTCCTTGTATCTACACTCTTTTCGAAGTACTCAAACAAGTACAAAGCTTGACTATCATGCTGGCTCCTTATATCCCTGAGGAAAAAAAAGTCAGACGAGGGAATGACATTTCCCCATCAAAATAGAATTCTAATTCTTTTCTTCTTATATTATGGCAACTTCCTGTAGTCTTGGCTACAAATGGCTAAGTGAAATATTACTGCATTCTGTCCTACATACTTGTGGGATAGAAATTTCTTTAAACTGGACCTATACAAGGCCTATTTTGAATTTTTCTTATTTTTTTTCTTATTTTTCTATTATTTTGATAATTGACACATACACCCCCATAACTGAACATTGCATTCTGAGCTAAACTTGATATTTTTTTAAATACTTACTTCAGGGGGGATTGTATTTTAATTTAAAATCTAAGAATTTTTTTTATTTTTGAATTTTTTTTGTTTGAGATTGTATTTTTATAAAAATCCAAGAATTTTGTTTAAGATTTTACTTTTATAAAAAAATTCAAAGATTTTGATTCTGTTTGAGAAAAGATCTTCAAGAAAGAAGCTTGAAACTTTTATATCCAAAGAATGAACTGTTGCAGAAAGATGCCAAAAACCTACACTTCATCAAGAAGATCAAGAATGAACTTTGGATGTGATTGATTGGACTGAACTTTTGATTGAACATTTATTGTAACTGTACACATTTATGCCAAAAGGGACTGCCCCTAATTTGGCTTTCTGTCAATGCGCCTAGCAAAACATTGGTTTTGCTTTCTTTTCTTTTCTATTTCCTCTCTCACTATTCTAATTTCTCTTAGAAAATTGAATATTGTGTATATCTTTAGTTAGAAGTGAATTTAGAACTACAAAATGATTATGTTAAATGATCAATGGGGAGACTAGTCTCCCAATGATCATCAGGGGGGATTGTAAACCTTAAAATTTCTTAGACTTATAAATGTTGGAAATTTCACCATTGGGAAATTTCATACTTGAAAAATTTCCTATTGATAGTGGGAACTCTATTGGAATGTGAACCCCATTGGCATGGGAGGTTCCTCCTCCTCCCTTCTTAAGATTACTTTAGGACAGAAACCTTTTGCTGAACAATGGAAAGGGCTTTGACCTATGCTTAAGCATAGAACAGGAATTTCTTTGAGTCATGATTGATTTTAGAATTGATACAATAGAGATACTTGGAATGACAGAACCAGGTCTTGGAAAATAAAATTTCCACCCTACTCAGTCCTAACAGGATTTAGGAAGGGCTGCAGCAAAGGATCAAGATTTAATTATTTGAGAATATGACCTTCAACAGACATGTGCAAAGCCACAGACCTCTGGGCGGTCCTGGGTTAAGGTAGAGCCACCATTGGCACAGGGAAGACATGGACAGTGATTGGTAGATGTGAGAACTGAGGGGAGGGAACTTGGATGGTTTCCTTAAAGATAGAGGGGTCTGAGGACTGAGGGTGGTTGGTTGGAGAGGTTTTTGCTCTGAGAGGTGGTGCTTTGAGAGTTGGCTCTGAAGGAAGCTGGAGGTGGAGGCTCCTGAGACTGTTTCTCCATTTTGGTCATGTGAGTGATAGGGACTGATCTCCTTTCTTTGCCTCAGCTATCTAAGAGCTTGGGCCTTTTGGCCCAGCCTAAACAGAAGGGGTATTTAAGCCCTATTCCCTTCTCTCCCCTTTCTCTCTCCCTCTCTCTCTCTATCTCTAATTCCTCTCTTCCTCCTGTTTATAATTAAACTCTATAAAAGGTTGACTGCTGACTTGAGTTTTCATTTAGGAATTACATAGCTGAATTCCTTGGCGACCTTAATATATATCAGTCTTTTAAAGTGATTTCCTTGTCATACCAGTATGCTGTCCATCTAGCCTGCCTAAAAGATAATCATCATCATCATGATATTAATTGCTGACACGAATATAGCACTTCAATATTTGTAAAGCATCTTATAGGTATTATTTTATTTGAGTCCCACAGCAATCTGGAGAAGAGTCGTAGGTATTATTCCCATCTTACAGATGTGGAAGGTGAAAGATATCCATGATGAGACACTAAGTCAATGGGTGGCCTGTCTATTTGCATGAAGTAACAATTTAATGGATTTAATGTGGAACTGGCTTCAAATCTTGACTTGTCCTTAGATAAGACACTTTACCTCTCCCTGGACCTCAGTTTCATCATCTGTAAAGTGAGGGAATTGGATTCAGTAGCCTTGTAAGGTCTCTTCCAGCTCTTAAATCTATGATCTTTAGTTACAACCCTTTCATATACTGTACTTTGATTATGTTACAAAGGCTTAGCTGGTAAGGATTTAATAATCAATTCTCTGGGATGGGGATAAGGGAGAACTATAGGCATATACTTTTAGTTTACTCTTAATTACTAATTTTTTCTCCATCATTTTTTAAAGTTTGGAAAATCAAAGAATGCTAAGCCCTGCTTTGTAGCATTTACTGATTTCCAAGGTCTAGATATTCACATTGAAAATTTAACAATAGGCTCTCACAAGATTCTTCAAACTTGATTCCAACATTAACTGGATCTACTAAGATAAAATTCAATAAGTATAAATGTAAAGCCAGGTTAAAAAATCAACCACCTAACAACAATAGCAACAATAATAATAGCTAGAAATTATGTAGAATTCTATTTTGCAAAGCACTTTACAAATATTCCATTTTATCCTCATAACCCTGAGAGTTGGTACTGTAAAATGGAGATTTGAACCCTAGGCTTCAATCCCCAGAAGTCCTTGGTACTTCCTAGAATTCCCTATAATCTCCCCTGAGGTTTCCATCTGGGTGAGATCACAATGAGTATTTAATCTGGCAGTAACGCCTACTTCACTCTCTTCCAATGCAATGGGCATGTAAGCTAAGCTCAAGGGTTCTGAATTTGGCTAATCAGTCATGGTTACGTGAGTTACTTGTATCTTCTTTATTCCTTAATTTCTAATTAATCTTTAATAAACCTCATAAACTATAATATTTTATTATTAGAGTTTAAATTTAATTGTTACAGTGATGGTGACCAAAAGGTATTAGAGAAAAACTCAATTTTTTTTTAAGATAGTCTAGATAATGTCTTTTAAGCCGTGTTTCTCCAAGGCTTTTCAGCAAAGCCTCTTGATTTAGCTTGCTCCTCCTGACCTTCTTGACCAAGATCACTCACCTGGTCCCGGCCCTGCCCACCCGGCTCCTGCTCCTGCTGCCTGCTTCTGCACTCCAGCAATCCACTCCTGCCTGTAGTCATTTGTTCCTGACCTGCTTGACCCAGATCCCTCTCCTGGTCCCACCCCAGCCCTGGCCCCAGCTGATCTCCAGCCTCCAAGCCAGATCACCCCAGGCCAGCCCCAGAACCCTGGTTGCTGCTAGCTGCCCCAGTTTCTTCAGGACTCACAAACAAGCTGATAAAAAATGGGGGTGATCTTTCCTTAGGGTACAATTAGCATCCATGTGGCAGGGGACCAAAAAGGGGGGGGGATGAGGAGAAGGAAGAGACTTTTCCAAACAGGAAGTTACAAGTATGGTGTATTCTATGGGAAAGCAATGCATTTCCTATCTCAAAGGATATTTTTTGAGTGCACTGATTCTTTCATTTACCTCACCTGAGATTCAGGAGAGAAATTCATCTCCTTGCAACTGTGTGCCATGTGGGTCTACCCAATTTGAGATTAAAACCCACCCTTACTATGGGAAGGCAGCTGGGTGGCTCAGTAGATTGAGAACCAGGCCTAGAGAGGGGAAGGTCCTGGGTTCTAATCTGGCCTCAGACACTTCCTGGCTATGTGACCCTGGACAAGTCACTTGAACCCCATTGCCTACCCCTTGCCAATCTTCTGCCTTGGAACAAATTCCCTAGTTTTGACAATAGGCATCTCAATGGATAAAAAAAAAATAAAGAAAAGAAAAATCAAAGAACTTTAAAGAGACTGGAGGTTATATTTTTAAGACTTTTTAGACTCCAATGTTTTATAAAAAACTTTGTATTTTATTGCATTTTGCTGATTATTTTGTTTAAGATTTAATTTTGTTGGTTTTAAGTTCATATATTAATGCATTCAATACTATTCTGTTACACTGAATCATTTTAATGTACTGGGTTTTAACTACTGTTATATTCTGTTGCTTTTTCCCTATAACTAAACTGAACAAATATTATTGAATAAGCCCATAAAAAAAAAACAGCCTTTTTTCTATTTTGGCTTTGTAAATTGTCACATAGAGGATGGATGGACTTCATCAAAACTGGTTACAATTGTATAACAATCTTTGGAAAATTTAATGAGCTAAATATCTCACTGATTTTAAGGGGTCTTTAGACATGATTTTTAGATTTTTTTCAACAACACTGATCATTTTGCCTGACTCTTACAGGAGGTAAGGTCCATTTTAGTAGCTGAAGTGAAATACAATTATAATCCCCACCTCCCACATTTATAAAAATGTGAAAGGATAGGACATCACAGTCTCATACCAAGGGAGCTGGGAAGTTAATCCCAGGGCATTGTACTCCTGGATGACTCCCAAAAGAGGAGCATCTCTCATTTATAGCTCTTCAGCTCACTTTACTTCCACCAGAATGATCTCAAGATTTCTTGATGATGTTCTAGACCCAAATAAGTTTTACTTTGTTTAAACATGTATTTGCCAAGGTTGAGAGATTTGCTACATCTGTAAGACTTGTGACAAATATCCATTTTCCTTAAATGTCATACAGCAGACTCATGTGAAATATAGAGTTTGTTTGCTATTGTAATTAATTGGGCTATTGAGAATTTTGGGATTTTGAACGACTGTTCTTTATAAAAAAAACTATTCCTTTGTGAAATTCATTTACTCGTACTCACAGTGGATCATGGCCAGGTATGAAGAGGAAATGGATCCCATTTTTGGTGAGAAAGCCTTATATTCTATATTTCCTTAGCTGACACAGTGTGTCAATGATTATAAGCTATATTTTTTATTTTTAAAACTCTTTTATTATTATATTTTTCTTGCATGTGCAATATACTATTTCAATCTTTTTATTTTTTCTCTTTTTTAATATCTGAAGCACGTCACCAGTATTAAAATTTTCTTTAACTTTTTGATTTAGCAGTAATATAAGTTTAAAATATATTTGCTATAATGTCAATGCATGCCCCAAAAGCTTGAGACTGTAAAAATGATGCCGCTAATTATTTTTTAAAAATTATGGGACTTTGCTTAATGATTCTGTCTGATTCCAGGACAAGATAATACAAAAAGAGCCAGTGCATAGGACCAAAAAAGCACAAAGCTAAACTGCATAGTGCCAATTGAGCACAAGGTCAGAGACCAACCAATCCTGATGGGGTTGATGAAAATTCTAAGCCAATACAAAGGACTTGAACCTAGTATGAGACTTGAGGTTGCGACGCTTGACATACGTTAAGACGTAGGCCTTCTTTGTATCCACACGCTTTGTGAAAATGCTTACATCCAAGTATCTCAAATTTGGCTCCTACCTGGCTCCTATAATCTAGTTCCTTTTTTATCTTTCATAATGTGGCAACTTTCTGTTGTCCTGGCTACTGACTGGTTAAATGCTTAATTGTTTAGATCATTTTAATTGGGCCCTGATTCAAGGACCTGTTATAGATTTATTTTTCCTTTACTTGGAATTTTTATACATAAGACTTTGATAGTCTATATTTCATCCAGAAATTATCTTTTTTATTTGGATTTTTTAATATGTTTTTGATTTCTTTTACCAATTGATTTATCTACCTTATAACTCAGCCATGCATCCCTAAGTGATCCCTGTATTTTTCAATCATCCTCTTCAGGGGGGGAATATAAAATTGTTATTATTTTTAAATTGCAAAACTCAATATCAGGAAAAAACTTCCCAACTATTAGAGCTGTCCAGTCATGGAATGAGCTGCCTAGTGTATAAATGGAGATTTTGAACCTTAGACTTCATTCCCCAGAAGTCCTTTATATTTCCCATAATTCTCTATAATCTTTCCTGAGTCTTCACATTAGGGAAATCACAATTGGTATTTAACTGGCGGTAATGCCTCCCACGCTCTCTTCCTTTGCAATGATTCAGCAAGTATGGTGGGTAAGGTAGGGATGGCTGAAATAGCTAACCAGTCATGGGCATGGTTTTTATTTTGTATCCTCTTTATTCCTTGATTTCTAATGATCCTTAATAAACCTCACAGAATATAATATTTTTATTAATTTTTACACTAGAGAGGTGGGAGGTTCCCCCTCATTGGAAGTCTTCAACAAGATGGTAAATGAGTATGAAAAAAATTGCTGGGTATGGTATAGTGGGTATGTAGGGTGGACTAGAAGGCCACTGAATTCTTTTTTTTTTTTTAAATAAAAGTTTGGAAATTGTTACCATTTTTTTTGTCTTGGAAATCTAAGTGGTGTCATTACACTTATCACATTTATTTATAAAACACCCGGTCCTGTTTACTCTCTGAAACCTATAGCACATATTTTAGAAAGAAAAGCAATGGGGTACAGTGGATTTATAGTCAAATTCATCTCTCACATTCTGTGATTCAGGACTCAGATAGATGATTCAGAGATGAAGGCTGGGGGACCAGGAAGTGTTTGATAAAACATTTTTGCTAGAGGATGCATTGCTTTTGCATGTATCAAAAGGGCCCTATTAACAGTGGGGAGGGAAGGACTCACCTAAATGCCTCTGCATTGGTAACAGTCTAGTTTATGATCTTTCCCATTCTTTCTTTCACTCTTAAAATTAACCCCTTAGTGCCTTTTAAATTATGTTGCTTCCTCCCACCTTCTAGAACAGTGATGGCAAACCTATGGCACAAATGTCAAAGATGACACATAGAGTACTCTCCACAGGCACTTAGCCATCCTCCCTCCTCCCCTATCCCTCTGCCCAGAGTTTGTTACTAGAAAGACAGAGAGACTACAGTAGAGCTTCTCCCTTCCCTCTCTCTTCAGCATGCCTGATGACATTTTCACATTCCTTGCCCCTCTGCCAACAAGTTCAATGGGGGTGGGGGGTGGGGAGTGGAGGAAGGTGAGTAGCTCACAGGTGGCAGAGCTGGAGGGGACCAGAGCACTTGGACTATTTTCTTCCTCTTCTCCACAAGAGCCTCTCATCACCCACCCCTCTGCCCAGCAGCCCAATGGGAATGCTTCCTCCTTCCCCTGTCTAGGGTAAGGGGGGGAGACTGGCACAGCACTCAGTCTATGGGGTGGGGTGGGGCATGGCCTGGCACTCTGTCTTCTTAATATATTGGGGTGAGGTCTAGTAGGTTTTCCTGATGTTGTCTTCTTTCTTCTTTTTGCACCCTTCCTTATATGTTAGAAACTTAAGTGGTAGAGTTAACGTACTGATTTCACTATCATTAATGAGGATATTTCACTGTATTTCTGGCAGCTCTGTTCTATCTCATATTCATTTGGTGTCATTTTTTAGGTTTTAGCTAAGATGTTCTCAGAATGATCTATTTTAGATGAGTCTTCAACTAAACTCTTTACAGGCTTTTCTCCACAAAGAGATACTACTCATAGTCTGCCATTTTCCTCCTTTGGGATACTCTGCAAACTTTTGTCCTCTATCTTAGCTGCCATCTATCAAATTCACACTTGCAGGTGGTTGAAGAACTGTGCTAGTCTTGACACCCACTGTCCTCTTTTCTTGCTGCTTTACCAAGGTCACCAAGGAAGTGGAAAGGGGCTGCAGAAAGAGACTGTTTTGCATTTTTACACGTTGCCTTGGCCATGACATTTAACACCTGGTGACTCACCTATTCATGAAGTTTGTGGTTGAGCCCATTATTTAAAGGATTTCTAGTGTGGTTGAATCAGCCAACACTTATTCTCCAATAAATCAACCAATTAATCAAAAAAGATTTATGAAGCACCTACTATATGCTAGTTACCATTCTAGGTGCTGGGGATAAAAAAAATGAAAAGATGTTCAGTGGAGTGTTGGGTTGTGGGACAAATGGAATAAGTCTTCCATGTGATGGACTTTCTCATACTTGAAGATAGCATTCATATCTCCCTTTGGGGTACTTAGGTGGAACAGTGGAGAGAGTGCTTGCCCCAAAGTCAGGGAAATGTAGCCTCAGATACTTATTATGACCCTGAGTAACAAACAGAGTACTGCCCTGATGCAGGGTATAGTTTATTGGGGAAAGGCAACAGTTCATATCTCTAGATATACATATATACATTACACATACTTTGTTGTTGTTCAACTCTTCATGATCTCATTTAGCATTTTCATGGCAAAGATACTGGAATGGTTTTCCATTTCCTTCTCCAGCTCATTTTACAGATGAGGAAACAGGCAAACAGGGTCTAAGGGATTTGCCCAAGGTTGTAAATGTCTACAACCAGATTTGAACTCAGAAAGATAGGAGTCTTCCTGACTCCAGGCCTGGTGCTCTACCTCCTGTACCACTTCTCTGTCCACATACCTATATGTGTGTGTGAATACATAAATATATAAGGACATATCTACACATTTATACATATAATCTTCCATTTCCATAGGGACAATATTCCTAGAAAGAGGAACAAAAGTAAAAAAGAAATGTAAATGTTAATACATTAAACCTGTGGAGAAAGGAGGTTAGGTTCCCTCAACCACCTAAACTGTAATTTTTTGCTAGATTGCTGAAAATACACTTTTCTGCATACAATTCTTAATAACAAAACATTAATTCTGATCATATGTACTTTTCCTAGCACAGTAATCATGAAATAAGCCAAAAAATGCAGTACACAAAATAAAATTGGTAACATATGAAACATTTTTTCTTCCTAGTAATTCCCTAGAATTCTGTGACTTCTTGTGCTAACATCTTAATTTTTTAAAAAACCCTTACCTTCCATCTTGGAATCAATACTGTGTATTGGTTCCAAGGCAGAAGAGTGGTAAGGGCTAGACAATGGTGGTTAAGTGACTTGCCCAGGGTCACACAGCTGGGAAGTATCTGAGGCCAGATTTGAACCTAGGACCTCCCATCTCTAGGCCTGGCTCTCAATCCACTGAACTACCCAGCTGCCCCCTAACATCTTAATTTTTTTTAAACCAATGATTTCAGACAATAATAATTTTTTATAACATGAAATCTGTAGTAACAGAACTTTTCTCCTTTTCACAAATATAATGACAGATGATTCATAAACACCAAACTTGGGTTGACAGTTGCTGCAGGCATTTTGCAACACATAATTCCTGTTTTAAAGGCAAACAATGAAAATATGCAAAGACTGCACAGGGAATTCTTTACAACAGTAGGGTGAACATGCTGTGAGATCAGTGCAACACCTAGAAGGATAGCAGCCACTTCACAAACTTGCGCTCATTGAATCTTACATTTTTTTCTCTACCCCACAACACCAAAGTGAAAATGAAGGTACTAATACAATCAGAAATGCTGAAAGTTTCAAAAATAAAAAATGGGAATGTTGAGGATTGGTTGTACTCTATATACATATATAGACACAGAGAATAAATATAAGGCAGTTTAGGTAGGTCAAGCACAGGGGGAATCAGGAAATGAGTTCAGTTTGGAAGGGTGTAAAGGATTATGAGTGGTGGAAGTGAGGTGAGAGAGAATTCTAGGCATGGACAAAGGCACAGAGATTGGAGATGGCAGCCATCCAATGGGAAGGATTGAAAAGATGAGCTTAGCAAGGCTTTAGAGTTTTGGGAAGGGGAATAAGATATAAGGCTGAAAAAGCAAATTTGAACCAAGTTGTGAAAGGTTTGCAAAGTCAATTTAAAAATGTTAAACAATAAACAATTAAGGAAGGACTAGTGTTGATTGAATAAGGGTCTGACTACTATCACAACCTACTTGAATAAATGTAGGCATCCCTCCAAACAATAAGGAATAACTATGTGGGACTCTTGTGATTAATGTTAAGGTCCTTCCTTTGATGTTGGGCCCATCTATCTGTTTTCCTGCTTCCTCTATCTTTGCTTTTCTGTTTCTTTTTTTAAACTCCTTTTTATTTTCCTGATTGTCTTAATAATAATAATAATAATATATGCTATATGTTATTAAAGTACTTTAATCTCCTTTCCTCTTCCCTCTGTCCCTAAACTACATACATTTTTTACAGATGAATAGACAGAGGCCCAGAGTTTTGCAGTGGCTTCCTGTAGGTCATCATTGGACCCAGGACTAGTGTTCATCTGTCATTGGATTATAGGATTTCTGAATGAGAAGGGGCCTTTTGGTGTGTGTTCTAGACTCCTCTGATAGTCTGGGAAAGCCTATAGACTCTTTCTCAGAATAATGTTTTAAATTCATAAAACAGAATACATGGGATACAAAGAAAATCAGTCATATTGAAATGAAGGGGGATTTTTTTGGGTTTATTTTTGTTTTTTTCATTTTTCTTATCCATAGACCAAAGATCCCAGGTTATAATCTTCAACCCTCTCTCACCATCAAGTGCTCTTGACAGGACCACACTGATGCTAACCCCGAATCAAAACCAATGGCTTGCAAATGTGTACATAAACACACATATGACATCCACTCACTATACATGCATACCCACTTGTATGCACAATACCCATGAGGAGTCATCTTTATATATCTATACACATTATATATCTATGTCTTTATATCTGTGTATGCATACACTCACCCCATTTTCTAAAGTAGCCCTCGTAATGCAGCAGCAGACTCTTCAACACATGGGCATAGTTGTCTTCTTCAGATGTGTGGGATCAGCTAGGGAAGTCATAGAACTCTTAGACCACCCACGACTCTGGGAATCAGTCTGGCATCAACACTCCCTCAGCTTGCTTTGTGGGTTGTAGAAGAGATGGGTTAAAACTCTTCCTTTTGTTTTAATATTCAGCGGCCCCAAACCAAGGCTTACGTGAACATGGATGGGGGCAGGAAGGATGGATGGTGGGAAGGAACATTTTCCTCTTCAGAAAATATGTGATTAGAAATTAGATGATTTCTAAGGTCCTCTTAGCCCTAAAGATTGTGATATGGTGATGCTGGCTCCTTTTGGGGGCACCTTTCAATACATTCTATATCTGCTGTGTAACTGTCATTCTTTTTCTCTTTATACTATCTTCTTTTATCTGACTCTTTGCAAACGTAAAGGAAGGCAAGTAAAAAAAATGAGTTGTGGGTAGCAAGGGCAGGGAGACAGAAAGATTGGATTCTAATCATGGCACCATCATTGGTTGACTTTAAGCAAGTCATTTTACTTGCTAAAACCTTATGTGAAATAGAGATAATAATACAGGTTTTACATATCAGATTGGATTAATGGGAATAAAATGAGATTATAGGTAGGAGAGTACTTTAAAAAATTTGAAGTATAAACCAAGTATAAGGTATTATTATCAATGGTGCCAGCATGGGTTTGGCCAAGAGGAAGGGGTTGAAGGAAAAATAAGAATCATTCTGATTTCTTTCTTTTTCCCCACCTCAAATCTAATCAATTTACAATCATGATAGGAAGCATCCCTCTTAATTCCAATGGGTCTCTCAGAGGTTTTGTCTCAGTCTTTTCCAGGAAAGCATTCAATAAACACTCAACAAATATTTATTAATAAAAGGCAGCCTCGTATATTGGAAAGAGCGCTGAAATGAAAGATAAGAGGATCCAAGTATGAATTTTGGTTCTACTGCTTCCAACTTATATCATGTTGTACATATCACTTGATAAAAATAGCTGGCATCAACACTTATAAAGTATTCCATAAACATGAACATACCTTAACAGTAACCTGTGAGGTAGTTGCTCTTCATGTTATTTTTCTCATATTATAGATGATGAATCTCAGGTTGAAAGGCATTATCTTTGAGATGTACGTCTTGTAAAGCAATTTCTGGGTCAGAGGACTGTTGTTGTTTTTTAATTTTATATGTCTCCCTGGTGCCTAGTGTCTGGCATGTACCTGTTTAGTACATGCTCTTCTTTTAAAAATTTTTTGTTTATAGCCTTTCAGAAGAATTCATTTCATCTCACAAGAGAGGCATACCCATCAGCAGACTCCTGAGGATTGTAAAGGATAATTTTAGCGTTGTGACTTAAAATCTAAATTTAATTGGTTGCCAGGGAAAATCCCAAATAACAAAATACCCAAGTCAGCTGGAAATTTCATGGTGATTTAATTGATATAGTGGAGGAGATTAAGGAGAAGGAAGAAGGAAAGGGAATAGGTTTTCTCCTGCCTGGGTAGTACTGGACAGGAAGATTAGGAGATCTAGAAAGTAAGGTTTTTGAGTGTGAAGGAGGAAAGAATCCACCTGAACTCCAAAAGGGCTCAGCCAAGATGCCTGAACCTGAATCAGCTAAAGGGCAAACTCATCACCAAACCCAGATAAATAACTGCCACCACTCCAAGATGTTGGAACGCCTATCACGCTGCCAGCCAGAGTCATCTCTCTAGGGAAAGAGAGAGAGAGGGAGCAAGTTATGTGCCTTATAAAGACAGTTTTACATCATTTTCCTGCATCTCATCTGTACCAATAATAGCTTAGCTTGACTTAGGACAGCCCAGGGGTCTGTCCGCTATTTCTGCACATGTCTGTTGAAGGCCATTTCCTTTGATAATTAAATCTTTGAGTATGATGCAGGCATCCTGACCTTGCTAAACTGAGTAGGGTAGAGAATGTATAGTTCCCAAGACTTGATTCTGTTAAACCAAGTATCTCCATTGTTACTAATCAGGGAATAGCTAAATCAGATCTTCTAAAGTATGGTCTGATTAGGGTGGAGTAGTTTGAAAATTCACAGGACTATGGGTCAAAGATAAGGGGTTAATATGGTAACTAGGTGGCTCAGTGGATTGAGAGCCAGGACTAGAGATGGGAGGTCCTGCATTCAAATATGACCTTAGATACTTCCTAGCTGTGTGATCCTGGGCAAGTCACTTAACTCCCATTGCCTAATCATTATTGCTCTTCTGCCTTGGAACCAATATACTGTATTGATTCTAACATGGAAGGTAAGAGTTTTAAAAAAATGGGGGATAAGACTGAGAGTAAAGAGATTTATTACTATGCCCTTATTGATAGCAAATACAGCTATCTACGGCACAGATTTTTATAAACTTTCAGGCCTGCTTAGAATACACATTCAATCAGTAGCATCCTGGACACCAAATTTTCTGTTTAAGTCAATATAATCAGTTTTGATGGGTAGGGATTTTTGCTTATAAACCCAGTTCTTTTCTCTTCCATTCCAGAACATCATATTCCAAGCTTTCCAGTCCTTCAATATGGAAGCTTCCAGATCCTGTGTAATCATGACTGGGGCTCCATGATATGTGAATTGTTTCTTTCTGGCTGATTTCAATATTTTCTCCTTGACCTGGGAGTTCTTGAACTTGGCTATAGGAGTTGTCATTTGGAGATTTATTGCAGGAGGCAATCTGTGGATTCTTTCAGTTTCTATTTTACCTTCTTGTTCAAGAACATCAGGGCAGTTTCCTTGGAAATTTTCTTGTAATACGTTGTCTAGGGTTTTTTGGGAGCATGACTTTCAGGTAGTCCAATAATCCTTAAATCGTCTCTCCTGGATCTATTTTCCAGGTCAGTTGTTTTTTCAATGAGCTATTTCACATTTTCTTCCATTTTTTCATTCTTTTGGTTTTGTTTTATTCTTTCTTGATGTCTCATGAAGTCCTTAGCTTCTATTTGTCCAATTCTAATTTTTAAAGACAGAATTTCTTACATGATCTTTTGATCCTCTGTTCCCATTTGGTCCATTCTACTTTTGATGAAACTTTTTTCTTCATTGGATTTTTTTGCCTCTTTTTTTCAGTTGACCAATTTTGCTTTTTAAGCTGTTATTTTCTTTTTGCATTAGTTTCATTTCTTTCCCCCATTTTTCTTTGATCTGACTTATTTGATTTTTGAATTCCTTTTTGAGTTCTTCCAGTGCTTGAGACCAATTCCCATTTTTCTTTGAAGTTTTGCATGTGATTCCTTGAATCTCACTATCCCCAATGGATTCTGGACTTTGCTCTTTGTTGCCATAGACATTTTCTAGAGTTTGGAGTTTCTTTTGCTGTTTGCTCATTTTTCCAGCATTTTTCCCCCTTGTAGACGGGAAATTCTGAAAGCTACTGATTCTGTCTCCTTTGCTACTGGCTTGTAGGGCTTGGCACTGTGAGCTTATTTGCTGTGGGGATCACGCTTGAAAGGATCCAGTGCTATGGACTTCTAGGTCTAACTGTGCTGGTGCCAGGGCCTGAGACTTCAAGGAGTGGGTCTGAGGTACTCTTGTGTTAATGTAGCCCCCTAGAATTCCAAAGTTGGTCTATGTATAGGTTTGGAATCTGGTGCAGTAAGTTGGGGGTGAGAGTCAGCCAGCACACCTTTGTGTGCAGTTTTGCTTATCCCATGAAAAACAATTCTCTCTGCATATCATTCAAGTTGTATTTAGTGGGAGAGCCCCCTTATTCTTTCTTGCTGTTGGTTTTTTACTCCTGTCATTTTGAGGCACTTTTTAAAGATTGGTTTAGAAGGATTGTCAGAGTGGTTTCAAATTTCACTGCTACTAAGCTGCCATGTCGGTTCTACCTCTCAATCAGTAGCATTCTGAAGTAGCTAAGGAGATAAAAGTAAAACATATCAACAGGATAAAAGAGGGAAGAGAAAGAGAGAGATGATTAGCCAAGGATGAAGAGTATCTGAATTTAGAGCAGGAGGATTTATCATCAGAATAAGTAACCATTCCTTGTTCAAGGTCACGAAACAAGGGGTAGAGAACAAACATTTTTATAGTTTTGAAAGCAGACCTTTTAGAGAAATCTGCAAGGTCTCTTATCTAAGAACAACAATTAATTGTCACAACAAGGGGTAAAACCATCTACTTTTATCATGTCCTTGCATGGGGGGTTGGGGTTTTCCAACATAGGTCTACCAGGTGGCTGGGAGATTTCTTCATTCCACCAGATGGCTAGAAGATTTCTGCATTGACAATTCATTAAGATATTACAAAATAATTGCAGTTCCTATTTCCTCCCAAATCCCCAAGACAAATTTTAAGTTCCATCTCTCCCAAAACAAAATCCATTTTTTTTTCTTTCATAGCCTTTAACCTTTCTGACTATCCTCAATTTCCTTATCTATAAAACTGGGATAATAGTTCTTGCATTATCCATTTCAAAGGGTGGTTGGAGGAAATAACTCTGTAAACCTTAAAGCACCATATGAATTTGAGATGTCATTATTTATTAAGTTCTTGCATTGTGCTACACATCATTGAGGATGTGAAAAAGATAAACAGGACTCCACTTTCGAGTTCTCACCAGGAAAGACCCAAGAACAAAGTACCTGGGAAAGTCTGTAGAAAGAAGGGATAGTTCTGACTGGGTAGAGACTAAGTGAAGGCATATTATTATTTTTATATTGATATATTTTACTTATATAAATATATTTATATTTAATTATGCTGAGCCCTAAAGGAGAGGATTTTAATAGGTAGAAAAGGGAAAGAGAATATTCCAGGAATAGGGATAGTTATAAAAAAGGACATGGAGATCAGTGAGAAGGAAGAAGGGAAGAGAAAAAGAAAGAGAAGACTAAGTATGGGATAAGCCTTGGGGGAAAAAAAGGCTGAAGGCATCATGGAGAGATTTGGATTTGTCAAATTAAGGAATTGAGACCTTAGTTGGTAGGCAATAAGGAACTATTAATAGTTCTTGAGTTACAGGGTTAGGTGATGAGGGTTGTGTATTAGATTAGTCTGGACAATTGGGGGAAATTGGGAAAATAGATTGGAGCAGCCAGAGTTTAGAGGCAAGGAGATCCTTTAGGGGGACAGGAGCAATAGAGTTCAGGCTGGTCTGTACCAGGCTGATGGCAGTTGGAGAAGGGGAAAGAAGATGGGTGGGACAGAAATATTCATTTGAATCTCTGGAAGAGATATTTCAATGCATTTTGTCAGACTATTCTGCCTGGAAAAGCCTCTCACCCACCTTCTTGGACATCCACTCTTCAGAGTGAAAATTTTGCCTTGGAAGGGAGGGTAAGATCATTCTTTAGGGTGGGGATGTAAGGAAAGACAGCTGGTTTCTTCCTTTCCCCACTGTATAAGATTCTCCTTTTATGAAAAGCCAGAGCCGGGCTTGCCAATTTCTCCAGTAGTTATTCTGCTTCTGAAAGGCTGAAGAATATTAGTGTGCAGTAATTGAGCCACCTTGTGGTCATTTCTAGGAACTGCATCTTTTCAGAATCCTGATGCCAATTGGCCTTTATTCAGCACCTATTTCATTTTTTGTTTCTTTTCTCTTCCTTTCCTTTCCTCTTCTCATTAAAAAAAAAAACACAAAACAAAACCCTCACATTCTGACTTAGGATCAATGCTAGGTATCAATTCTAAGGCAGAAGAGCAGCAAGGGCTAGGCAATTGGGATTAAGGGACTTGATCAGGGTCAAACATCTAGGAAGTGTCTGAGACTGAATTTGAATCCAGAATCTCCCATCTCCAGGTCTGGCTCTCTATCCACTGAGCCACCTAGCTGCCTCCAGCATCAATTTCTTTTTTTAAAAAAGAATTTTAAAATGTCTATTAATTTTAAATTATTATATATTATTATAGTAATACATTAATATTTATATAGATGAACATATTTGGCATATTAACATAATTATATATTATTGTATTGTTATATATTATTAAATTTAAATTACTAATTAAATTAATTTGTTACATTAAAATGCCCCGTTAACTGCATCCTTCCCTTCTCTCTCCCCATTAAGAGAAGGCATGTTTGGCAAAAAGATATTTGTAGATATAAAACTATGTCTTAGTTCCCTTTTTCAGTTATTTCTCTGGAGGTGGACCTGTATAAGTCATTCTTCAAACAGTATTTCTGTTACTGTATACTATATTCTCTTGCTTCTGCATGTTTTATTCTTCATAACTTCATAATCCACATCAGGATTTTTTCATGAATTTTCTGGCTTAGCACATCTTTCTTTTCTTTTTTAAAATTTTATTTCTTTTATTTTCCCCTATATTGTTCATTTTTGTAAGTGAATAATCTTAGGACCCCTCCCCCCCAACACTAACTCAAATAAACAACCTAAAAACCATAGCTTCCATCGGCATTCAATGGACATTCCTTCAGTGGACATTCATTCACTCTATTCTTGGGGCAGATGGCAGCTATAGGCGGGTCCCAGAGAAGAGAAACTAAAATGTGTAAGACACAGCCCCTCTCCTCAGCTGCACACCCAGAATTCAATTCGACAAAAGTTCATGAAGTTTCCACCAGGTAGGATAGGCACTAGACCCACAGACTTCAATCCCCAGAAGTCCTTGGTATTTCCCAGAATTCCCTCTAATCTCACCTGAGTCTCCACCTTGGCGAGATCACAAGGAGTTTTTTTAACTGGCTCTCTGCCTCACACGCTGGCTCCTCGGCCATTTGCAAGATGTCGGAAGTAAGCTATGAGTGGGCTAATCAGCCCATGGCACGTGGTTTTCTTAGTTTGTATTTCTTTATTCTTTGATTTCTAATAATCTTTAATAAACCTCGTAAAACATAATATTTCTATTACTAGAGACTAATTTAATTTTTACAACAGAGACAAAGTTTGGCTATACCCGCGTGGTCCCGTCAGAGTGGGGAGATGTGGGAAGAGGAGCTGTAAACATGGAAAACTAGGGCTGAAGAAATCCTGGGGGAAGCAGTAGAGGCAGGAGGGAGGGATTCAGGAAGACTTCAGGGAAGAAGGGACAGCTGCAATGACTCTTAAAGGAAAAGAGGATGGAGACGCGGGAGACATTTGGAAAATTGGGAAGCTCTTCCAGGCATGAAAGTTCTTGTGTTGTTTCTTTTTCTTTCTTTTTAAATCCAGTGTATTGGCTCCAAGGCAGAAGAGTGGTAAGGGCTAGGCAATGGGGGTCAAGTGACTTGTCCAGGGTCACACAGCTGGGAAGTGTCTGAGGTCAGATTTGAACCTAGGACCTCCCGTCTCTAGGTCTGAGGCTCAATCCACTGAGCTACCCAGCTGCCCCCTCTTGTGTTATTTCTAAACCTGCCTCTGATATGGCAACCAAAGGTTTACAATTCTGTGCTGGCCCCTTAGGTTGTCAGAGTCGGTCTGCGTCCTCGGTTTACAATAAAGGAAATTCTGTTCCAGGGTTTCATAGATTTTTTAAAAAATTCTTATAGAATTTTAATAAGAGTCCCCGATTTCATGAAAATTATAATCTAGGAGGGGTGGGAATCACAAATGCAGGTCACTATAAGTACAACAGAACACTGTGTTTATAACAGAGGCACAGTGCTGTGTGAGCTCCAGTCATCACTAGCAGGAATGGATGGGTCGGAATAAGATTCCAATAGGCAAAAAGAGGAAATACTCCAGAAGAGAAATATGGTCTCCCTCCTGGATGAATGGAGATTTTGATCCTTAGTCTTCATTCCCCAGAAGTCCTTGGCATTTTCCAGAATTCCCTATAATCTCTCCCTTGTCTCCATGTTGGTGAGATCATGTTATTGGTATTTAACTGGCAGTAAAGCCTCCCATAGTCTCTCTTCCTTTGCAATGATGCAGCAAGTGTGGTGGTAAGGTGGGGATGGCTGAAATGGCTGGCAGTCGTGGGCACGTGGTTTTTATTTTGTATCTTCTTTATTCCTTGATTTCTAATGATCCTTAATAAACCTCATAAAATATAATAATTTTATTATTAGATATACATTTAATTTTACACTCCTTTAGGATGGAATTTATCAGGGCTGGTGCATGTATGTGTGAGAGAGAGAGAGAGGGAGAGAGAGAGAGAGACAGAGACAGAGAGAGAGAGACAGAGAGACAGAGAGACAGAGAAACAGAGAGACAGAGACAGAGACAGAGAGAGAGAGACAGAGAGACAGAGACAGAGACAGAGAGAGAGAGAAAGAAAGAGAGAGAGAGAGAGACAGAGAGAGAGAGACAGAGAGACAGAGAGAGACAGAGACAGAGACAGAGACAGAGAGAGAGAGGAAGAGAGCTGGGGGACTTTCTGGGGATAAAAAGACTATCTCCATCAGGGAGCAATTTATAGAATCATCCCTTAAGAGCTGGAGAGGATCTTAGTGTTCATCGAGTTTAACCCTTTTCTTTTAAAAAAGAGGAAACTGAGGCCAAGAAGAGTAAAATATTTTGTCTAAGCTTAGAGAGCTAACAGTGTAGAGTGGAGTTACATTTGAAACCAAGTCCTCTAACTCACTGGAGAAGGAACCAGCAAACCACTCCAGTATCTTCGCCAAGAAAACCCCAAGTGGGCAGTGTGGTCCAAAAGAGTCAGACATGGCAGAACAGCTAAATAGCAACAATAACAATAATAACCTCTCATTCCAAATCCAGTATTCTTTCCAAGATGCTTTTCTTTGAGGGTTTTTTTTAATTTTAATCCTTACCTTCCATATTGGTTCCAAGGAAGAAGAGCAGTAAGAGCTGGGCAATTGCAATCAAGTGACTTGCCCAGGGTCACACAGCAAGGAAGAGACTGAGGCCAGATTTGAACCTAAGACCTCCCATCTCTAGGTCTGGCTCTCAATCCACTGAGCCACTCAGCTGCCCTCAAGAAGCTTTTCTTGACACCCTCCCTCCCCATTCCTTTACTAGACTCTTTCCTCTGTGATTATATATATACAGTGGTACCTTGGCACATGAGTTTGATTCATTCCACGGCCAAGCTCATAATGTAATTTTCTTGTGTGTTAAATCAAATTTCCCCGTTTAAATTAATGGAAATGCAATTAATTCCATTCTGGACCCCCAAAACCACATGAATTTTTTGTTTTATAAGCTCTTAAATACAAAAATGTTCTTTATGATTGATAAGTAAATATATTTATAGATAATGAGAAAGAAAGTAAAGAAATAAACTTACTTATGAAATGTTAGCAATATCAGGTGAAGATGCTGGTGGAGAAGGTTTTCATTTCAGGTGCTATTGCTTAACACCACTTGTCCTCTACACATATAACACTACATTTAAATGTAAAATTGACGTTATACATTATTTTATGATGTGTAACTTTATTGCTAAACTTATTTGCTTTTTTTTTTACTTTACTTAATTATCATCATTTTCTTCATTGAATTTTGACTGTTTTTAACCACACTTCCCTCCATTTCACTTAGAGGACGTTTCAACAAAAACTTTTCCATGGAAGTTTGTTTCTTCCTCCCTTTCAGAACATTTTGATAATGTGTGAAATAAGTGTCATCGCACAGCTCCAATGCAACTTCTTCCTGGGTGTGTCTTTTCAGTAAACTGTTTAAATTTGTCCCAAATCCTCAACATTTCCTTAATCTGGTTTGTACTGATTACCTCATTTATCTTGGGGCTCCTCCCCACTAATTTCCTGCAAAATCTCCATATGCGGCTGCTGCTGTAACTCCTTCAATTCCTCCATCGTCAGGACCCATGGTTTAAAGTTAAGAAATTTGCCCAAAATACTGATAATAAAGACAAAAACAAAGAAGAAAACAAAAGCAGTTCAATACAGATGCTTGCACAGCCAGATAAACATTGAACTAAATGAGTTAACTTGTGAAACAGAACATACGGCAGGCTAACTATTAGAGGGTGGCAGAAGCTCCTGTTTCAAATATCTGCTGGTGACTTAAAGCCAAAAATCCCAATCTTGACTGCTTGTATCTCAAATTGTTTGACTTAAGGTGCTTGTGTGTCAAGGCACCACTGTATACTGTTATTTATTTTATTTTAAACAGTTCTCCCCATGTTATTTTATTCAATAATCCCTTGAGAATAGGGACTGTTTTTTATTTTTGATTGTATCTCCAATGCTTAGCACCATTCCCGGCACATAGTAGGTGCTTAATAAGTACTTGACCAACTGTCTGAGAGGAAAGAACAAGATCCAGAGCATCTCATCAGACTAGAGTACAGTTGTTAGAAGGAAACTGGATGTTGATTCTACTCTTAAGTATTCCTTTATTTGATTTGGAGTTGCATGATTTCAGATGAGAGTCCTAAGGAGCAAAGGGCAGGCAAGGAAGGAAAAGCATTACCACTAGTCTGCATGGGTCAGTAGCAATCCCACTTGATTCGGAATCAGGGACAGGAGGATCAGAACCCGGGGTCTCCTTCTTACTAGCTATGGGATATTTTAGCTTCTGAATCTCAGAGGAGATTACTGCAAAATGAGGAGGTTATACTAGAAGAACATGAAAGTCTCTTCTAATTTGAAAGCTGTGATCCCATAATCTTTGGTACTATTGCCACAAATCCTTGGAAGAAGTGCAAGGTGACATTAGATAATCCATACCAAGATGATAACATGCAGATGAAAGCCAGCCAGTCTCTATGCCTACTCAGATGCCTAAAAAGGACTTTGACTGACGGGATCCCTACCATTCCCAGAGTAGCCATTCTGGGGATGTGCAAGTAACTGTCCTCAAGAAGCTTACAGTCTAGTTGGGCACACAAGACTAAAACCTAGGAAACATCAAGAATCACACCAGTCAACACAAAAGGCTTGGTGTCAGCCATTCTTTACAGTAGCTAGTTGTCTAAAGAAAGGAGAAATTAATGAATACAGAGAAAGCTGCCTGGAGAAGGGAAAGCTTGAGTTGTCTCCTCCCAGGGATATTCCCAAAGAAGCATCAAGCCCCACAAACATAAAGCTCTAATGGTAGAATTTTAGGTTCTGTAACAGGCAGGAGTATAGTGGAGTCAGCTCAGACTTGCTCAAGGGAGTCAATGATTTATTTTCGGTACAAGCATTCATACTACAGAAATCAAATGCTACTGACAAGGTTTTTTTTTTTAATGTAGACTTGAGAAAGTGATGAAGAAAATGTTAATAATGCAAATTAAATTTAAAAGTGTCATGGGTACTTTTTTTTTCCCCTTTGGAGGGCTAGTTGTTAAACATATACCAGTGTAAGGATAATTTTAGGGTTGTTACCGAATCTAAATTAATTTTGGTCACCAGGGAATATCCTAAATAAAATACCCTAGTCAGTTGGTGGTTTAATTCATATAGAGGGAAGGAATTAAGGAGAAGAGAGAGGGGAAAAGTATAGGATTTCTCCCACCTGGCCTGTGCCAGGGGGAGTTCAAAGTCCTCCGCCATGAGGTCTCTGAAGAAGATTAGTGGCTTTCTAAGAGGATAGTGTTTGGAAGGTAAAAGAGAAAGAATCAGCCTAAACTCGGATAGAGCTCAGTAAAGATGCCTCACCTGAACTAGGCTACTTAGCTTCTCTCAGTATAGTATCAAGGAAAACTCACCGCCAAAACTGGACAATAGTAGCCGCCATGCCAAGATGCTGAAATGCTCAGCATGCTGCCACCAGCCACCTCTCCACTGCCAAAAAGAGGCTGGAGAGAGGAAGTGACGCAAAATATATAGATGGTTTTTACATCACTTTCCTGTGTCTCACATGTACCAATGGTAGCTTAAGCTGGACTTAGGACAGCCCAGAGGTCTGTCAGTTGTTTCTGATTTGTCATTTGCTAGCACATGTCTGTCATAGGCCATTCTCCTAAATACTTAATCCTTAAGTATGGGTGTATACATTCCTGTTTTTGTTAGACTAAGTAGGGTGGAATAATGTAAAGTTCACAGCAGTACACACTAGGTGCTTAGTAAATGTTTACGAATCAACTGACAGCCCTAGTGATAGGCTAGTGGAGAGATATTTTGAAGTGAATTAGCTTCCTGAAATTCTTCTAACCATATCAGGTAGAAAATGCCATTAAAGTGGTTAAATGCTAGATTATTTTTCAGAGGGGAAAATAAAGTCTTCCTTTTTCTTTACTTCCTCCCTCTCTCCCTTTCATTTTTTCTTCTTTTCTTCTCCTCCCCATCTTTAGAAACATACCACGTACTGGGCATTAGATGAAGTAAACTTTGGAAGTACCTTCCAAGATGTCAATTTGAGGAATTCAGTCATTCCAGAGGTATCTGGGTGATACAATGGATAAATTTCTGGGTGTGTAGTCAAGGGTGTATCTTGAGTTCTAATCCTGCCTCCTGCACCTATTAGCTGTGTGACTTTGGAAAAATTACTTACCATCTCAGCCTCAGTTTCCTCATCTCAAGCCAAATTAGGATATTTGGACTCAAAGTTTTCTAAGTTGCCTTCCAGTGCTGAATCTATGATCCTAGAAATAGAAGCAAAGTATGAAGACAGATGAGATGATGGTTGAGAAGTGCTTTGGATGGAAAGACTCCCATAAACACTAAGCTTCACCATTTTAATCATCGTCTTTAAATGATATCACTTAGAAGCCTGAATTATGCTTATTCTCTTTTTCTTTTACCCTGGACTAGTCAAGTGTCCCAAAGGGGACAAGTCAGCCCCTATAAATCTCTTCTTTGGGCTCTGTGGCTAATCAATGATCATCTCAGCTGTCAACTCATTTTAAATGTATCACTTACAATGATTATGTGATTCAGCAGCCCCACACATTTAGCTGAAGTGCTTCCAGATTACCAGTCATGCTGATTTATAGCCAATCTTTGACACCAAATGCTAGAGATGGAGTTGAGATCAGTGAAACAGTGAATTCCCCTGAGGTGCTTATTTACAGAGCAGCCATCAGAGACTCAGTCCTGTAAGCCTCTGAGCTACTCAGCCTCCGGCATAGCCACCTCTAAAAACTGCTTTACCTGAAATGCCCATGATGCCATCACCTCCCTCCTCCTGGCTACTGTGGGAATGGCAGAGAGAAAATCCAAAGATACCAACCAGTAGCTTGAGTTCAGATTCTAGATCCTCAAGTAAAATTGTTTTAGAGTTGAGGCTTTAAACCCGGGGGGGGGGGGGGGTCCATCAACTTGTTCTTTCTTTTCTTTTTAAAATAAAAAATATTTCAGAATTTGTTTAAAAAAATTTTTTTTAATTTCAACAACTGAGAGCCAAGCCCAGAGATGGGAGGTCCTGGGTTCAACTCTGGTATCAGACACTTCCCAGCTGTGTGACCCTGGGCAAGTCACTTAACCCCCATTGCCTGGCCCTTATCACTCTTCTGCCTTGGAGCCAATATATATTATTGATTCTAAGATGGAAGGTAAGGGTTTAAATATATATATATATATATGTATATACATATATATATATACACATTCATATATATATATAATTCTGAGGAAGGGTCCATAGGCTTGATTAAATTGCCAGAAGGGTCAACCACACAAAATAGATAATGCTCTCCTGGGTAGAGGGATCTTCCTTTCCCTTCCCTGCAATTCATCCACAAGGAATTACTGAGCACCTACTAAATGCAAGGGCCTGGGCTCTGCGGATACAAAGAACTGTACGGCATGATTATATACTCCTCTTAAGTGACATATCTGATAGTCCAGATAATCACTGACTAACCAAAGAGAAGATGGATGAAGGTGAACTGGCCCCCTTTGGGAAACTGACATTTTTTGAGCTTAGAGGAGGTGGCACAAAAGACAAGCAGCAGCATAAAGTACCCTTCGATCGCCCTCATAGGATGAATTCATTTGCAAGGGTGGCCATAATGGAAACTTCCTCTGCCATGATGGGGGTCAGGGAGGTGCCATCTGGTTTAGGGCAGCTAAGAGGGGGAGATGTCTGGCAATCCGGTAGCTTCCTATTTCAATTAGTTGTTAGTGAAATTCAATGCTAAGCTTAGTTGTTTCTTTGCTGCTGGGGAACCATAAGGGCTAACAGCATCCTCTAATTTAGCACCTGGGGGAAAGCCCTATTGACCCCATTCTACTTGTGGCACCACTTGGCTAGTTCAGAGTCAATGGGGAAAGGAACTGTCCAAAAGTAGAGCAGGCTGCTTAGAGAGAGCAGCTACAATGGAGGTATGATGATAATAACAATAGACCTATGTAGAATTTACATAGTACTTTAAGGCTTGCAAAGAACCTTAAAAAGATCTCATTTGGTCCTCATTTCCTAGAAGTAGGTGCTGTTATTATTCCCATTTTACAGATGAGAAAACTGAAGCAGACAGAGATAAATGACTTCTCAGGATTATACAGTGTCTAAATAAGGATTTGAACTCAGGTCTTCTAACTCCAGGACTAGCACTCTATCCATTGAAAACAGTGATAGAGATCCTTAGCTGTCCTTAGGATACAAAATCCAGAGAGAGAGATCCTGATTAAAATATTTAGAATGCTGCCCTTTGGGTCAGCAAGACCTGGACCCAAATCCTACCTTTGACACTTATTAAGGGTGTGAACTTTGGCAAATCCTTAACTTCCCTGAACTTCATTTTCTTCATCAGCAAAATGGGGATGATAATACTTATAAGCACTCAGAGTTGTAAGGCTCAAGTGAAATCAAGTATATGAAGTGTTTTGGAAACTTGACTAGGCTATGTGAATGTCCATTGTTCTAAATTACCAACCAATAGCCAAGAGGCTAATGCAAATGTTCTTTAATGAAAATGTGTGGGACAATGCCCCCTTCTCTCTCTCTGTAGAGAGGTTTTGTCCTGTCTAGATCTCGAGTGGCCACTGTTTGAAGCTTGTCAAGACTGTCCAGTTTTGGCCTGAGAAAAGGTAAGGAAGCTACTGAGGACTGGCAAAGACCAAGGACTTATCCTGTTCTGGCTATAGGGAGAGATACTGGGAGACATGATGAGTTTACAAGTGGAAGAAAGAATTGACGTGGCTCAGTCTTTCCATCAGAGGGGAATTAGCTTGGCATGTTGAGCTGGGCTCTATTTTAGTGTCAGCTTCTGGGCCAAGACTCAGGATGTAACTAGGGAATGGGTGTCTCTGAGAGAGTACAATCAGTTTATTAGTTACACTAGCAATAACCAATATATCAGTAACCAAAGACTTTGAGTGGGAGCTGAAAGGGTCTTTAATTTTTATTTAATTTAATTGTATCTTTAAAAAACCCTTGCCTTCTCTCTTAGAATCAATACTGTGTATTGGTTCCAAGGCAGAAGAGTGGTAAGGGCTAGGCAATGGGGGTTAAGTGACTTGCCCAGGATCACACAGCCAAGATATATCTGTGGTAAAATGTAACCCAGGGCATTTTATCTCTAAGCCTGGCTCTCTATCCACTGAGCCACTTAGCTGCCCCTACTGGCGTCATTTTTGTATAATTGCCAACATGGCAGGTACAATTCAGATACATGCTATTGGGAATGCTAGCACAAGGAAAGTCACCAATCTGGACTGACCACAGACACCAGTAAACAGCCCTTTCCCCCTCTCTCTGCCATCGTGTCAAAAGAAATGAGGAAAGTCCAAGATAAATACTTCAGATGACTATTCCATGTCTTCTAGCCCTTGCTGGTATCTCTCTAGCAAGTTCTCTACTAACTGACCAAATGGTCTTTCCACCAAATCATAGCTGGTCTAGCTAGCCCTGAGCCATTCATATCTCTCTTCTTACTGGCTGGTCCACTTAATACATCATCAGCAATAATGATGCAATCCAAAACTTCCCAAATCAATACACTGAGAGGACAGTGGTTGATAGATGAGCTTTTGGCTTACTTTACCCCAAACACCCCACGCCACCTCTTCAAACCATATTCCCATTCTCTTCACTCTCTTCTTTTATCCCAGCTAAACTTTATTTGTGAGAGCGTAAGCCTATTCAGGGCTTTGCTCAAAACAAAAAAAGTAGATAGTGACATTTTCAATGTGATCATTTGCACCTTGGAAATCAGCAACCTACAAATCAGGGCTTGATTTACTGATTGGTAGACTGTCTACACCTAAGAGAGCAATGCAGAATATGTACTGATGCACAATGAATTTTTCTTTTCTCATTAAACATTTGTTTGGGGGGGGGTTACTGATTTTTTTTAACAACTAATCTCATTATTTGGTTTTTTAAAAAAAATATTCTTCTTAAATTTTGAGGTCCAAATTTTCTGTTTGCCTTCCACCCCACCCATTGAGAAGACAAGCAATATATCAATTATACATGTGAAATCATGCAAAATAGATTTCTACATTGGCCATATTTCTTTTAAAAGCAAGACAAATAAAGAAACTGAGAAAATTACACTTCACTTTGCACTGAGAGTTCATCAGTTCTCTCTCCAGAGATGTATATATAGCCTTTTTTCTTCATGAGTCCTTTGAAATTATCTTGGAGCTCTTTCCAGTTCATATAGAAATCAGTCAGTTCATCATTTCTTATCACACAATAATATTCCATCAACATCATATACCACAATTTGTTCAGCCATTCCTCAATCAAGGGACAATCCCTCATTTTCTTATTTTTTTGCCACCACAAAGAGTTCGGCTATGAATATTTTTGTACAACCCTTTTTTTATTACCTCTTTGGAGGTATAAACCTAGTAGTGGTATTGTTGGATCAAAGGGATTAAAGCCCTTTGGGCATAATTCCAAATTGTTCTCCCGAAGATTTGGACCAGTTCATTATTCCACTAGCAGTTCATTAGTTTACCTATTTCCCTCCTTATCCCCTCCAGAATTTCTCATTTCTGATAGGTATGATTTGGTGCCTCAAAGTTGTTCTAATTTGCCTTTCTCTAATCAATAGTGATTTAGAGCATATTACCATTTATTAGCTGCAGAATGGATCTTATTTTTATAAATTTGCTATCTCATACTCAATAAATATTTGAGAAATGAATCCTTTATCAGAGAAATATGCTATAAAGTTTTTTGATATTACTTCATTGTCTATGATACCTTTTTAAAAAATTTTTATTTTTTAAAATTTAGAATATTTTTCCATGGTTACATGATTCCTCCCACCCCTTTCCTTCCTGCTCCAGAGCTGACAAGCAGTTCCATTGGGCTATACATGTATCATTTGTTCAAAACCCAATTCCATGTTATTCATATTTGCAGTAGAGTGATCTTTTAACATCAAAACCCTAATAATATCCCTGTTGAACTATATGATTGATCATGTGTTTTTATTCTGCATTTCTGTTTCCACAGTTCTATCTCTGGATGTGTACAGTGTTCTTTCTCATAAGTTCCTCTGGATTGTCCTGGATCATTGCATTGCTGCTCGTAGAAAAGTCCATTACATTTGATTGTGCCATAATGTATCAGTTTCTGTGTACAATGTTCTCCTGGTTCTGCTCCTTTCCCTCTGCATCAATTTCTGGAGGTTCTTCCAGTTCACATGGATTCCTCCAGTTCATTATTTCTTTCAGCACAATAGTATTCCATCACCATCATTCCCAAATCGATGGACATCCCTGCATTTTCCAATTTTTGCCACCACAAAGAGCGAGGTTATAAATATTTTGTACAAGTCTTTTTCCTTTTTATCTCTTTGGGGTACAAACCCAGCAGTGATATGGCTGAATCAAAGGGCAGGCATTCCTTTAAAGCCCTTTGCACATAGCTCCAAATTGACCTCTAGAATGGGTAGGGTACCAATTTTGCCACATCCCCTCTAACATTTACCACTTTCCTTTGCTGCATATTGGGCAGTCTGATAGGTGTGAGGTGGTACCTCAGAGTTGTTTTAATTTGCATTTCTTTAATCAGGAGGGATTCAGAACACTTTTCACATGATTATTAATAGTTTTTATTTTTATCATGTGAAAACTGCTTATTCATGTCCCTTGATCATTTGTTGATTGGGGAATGGTATGATACCTTTTACCATAATGTAGTTTCCCTGATTATCTCTTTTAATTAAGTTTATTTTTGTTTTTTCTTTGTCTGAGATCATGATAACTATCCATGGCTTTTTTTAAAGATCAGCTGAAGCATATGAGATTCTGCTCCAGCCCTTTATTTTAACTCTCTGGTTGTGTGTCTTTCTGTATCAAATGTGTCTCTTGGCTCTTTTTATTTTTAAAACCATTACAATCTGTTTTAGATCAATACTAAGTATTATTTAAAGGCAGAAGAGAAGTAAAGGCTAGGTAATGGGGGTTAAGTGACTTGCCCAAGGCCACATAGCTAGGAAGTGTCTTCAGTTGGATTTGAACCCAGGACTTCCTGTCTCCGGGCCTGGCTCTCTAGCCACTGAGTCATCTAACTGTCCCTCAGTGTGTATCTTATAAATAACATAATTTTGGATTCTGGTTTCTAATCCATTCACCTATCTGCTTCCATTTTATGGGTAAACTTATCCCTTCACATTCACAGTTATGATTATTGGGTATTTCCCTTCATCACAATTTTTGTTTCTTCCTCTCTCTCTCTTTTTTATTCAGTCCCTCTTTAAAAGTCTTTTTTTGTACCTAACCACTGCCTCCATTAATCTTTCTTCCCTTTTATCATCCCCCCATCCCTTTCTCTTATTCTTTTTCCCTTCTGTTTCCTTGTTTGGTAAGTTACATTTCTATACACTATACACAATTGAAAGTCTGTGTGATTATACATACATACATACATACATACATTTTATATTCTCCCCTCTTTGGATCAATTCCAGTGTGAGGTTCAAGCATTGTCCACCCATCCCCATTTTCCCCTCCAATGCAAAAGCTCTTTATTGCATGCCTCTTTTATGTGAGATTTCCCCCATTCTACCTCTCCCTTTCCCCTTCTCCCAGTACATTTTTCTCTTATCCCTTCATTATTATTATTTTTGAAGATCATTCCAACATGTCCTCTGACTCTGAAAATTTCTTTTAACTACTAATGATAAATTTCTTAGGAGTTAAATGTATCATTTTGCCATATAGGAATGTAAATAGCTTAACATTATTGAGTCTCCTTTGATTACTCTTTCATGTTTATCTTTTTAAGCTCCTCTTGAGTCTTCTGTTGAATATCAGATTTTCTGTTCTGCTGGTTTTTTATTCAAGAATGCTTGAAGTTCTCTATTTTACTAAATATCCATTTTACCCCCCTCAAAGAATTGTACTTAGATTTTCTAGGTAAATTATTTTTGGTTGTAATTCTAACTTCTTTGTTTTCTGGTATATCAGTATTCAAAGTTCTCTGCTCTTTTAATGTGGATGCTGCTAAAGCTTTTATGATCCTGATTGGGGTTTAATATTTGAGAATTGTTTCTTTCTGGTAGCTTGAAGCATTTTCTCTTTGTTCTGGAATCTCTGGAATTTGGCTATAATATTCCCGGTAGTTTTCATTTGGGATCTCTATTAGGTGATTGATGGATTCTTTCAAATTCTGCTCGACTCTATGGATCTAAGATATCAGGGCAGTTTTCTTTTGTAATTTCTTGAAATATATCTTGGCTCTTTATTGATCATGGTTTTCAGGTTGTCCAACAATTTTTAAATAATCTATCCTCAATCTATTTACTGGGTCAGTTGTTTTCCAATAAAATATTTTATATTTTATTTTCTTTTTTCATTCTTTTGATTTTGTTTTATTGTTTCATGATGCTTCATGGAGTCATTAGTTTTTACTTGCCTGATTCTAATTTTTCAGAAGTTATTTTCTTCAGTGAGCTTTTGTACTACTTTTCCCATTTGGTCATTCTGCTTTTTAAGAAGTCCTCTTTTGTGAAATTTTGTACCTTTTTTTTTTACCATTAGTTAAAGTCTTTTTTCAAGGTATTAATTTTTTTTTTCCCTCACTTTCCAAAATTTTTCATAACCTAAATTACCCAGCTCTTATCACTCTTCTGCCCTGGAACTAATACTTAGTATTGATTCTAAGACAGAAAATAGGGGCTATTTTTTAAAAAAAGAAAAAAAAGAAAATGAAGGGCAAACACTTTATTACTTTGCAAATGGACAGACAACCCATTGATTTAGTATATCATTAAGGATATCTTTCATCTTCCCCATATGTAAAATGGGAATGATATTTGCAACTCTTCCTCAGGTTGCTGTGAAACTCAATTGAAATAAGAAAGACAAACAACCACCTCCACCAAATAAAATAACATATTTAAAGCACTCTTCAAACTTTAAAGCAGTTTATAAGATTCATTATTCCTGTTAATGGTCAACTGTTATGAAAAGAGAGTTAGTGTGGTAGTGTTGTATAGTGGCCAGGGCATAGATATATCAAGACCTAAGACACCTTGTTGTATGAAGTGCTGAACAAAAGGCATTTAGTGAGTGTTAACCTGTTCATTGTACCTCTCATGTGTTATTAGGGTTTAGAGACTGGGATAGGAGATCTGAGTTCAGGCCAAGAAAAAGACTTTGGTCTTCATAAGAGATTACGATTACCTTACTCAGGAGAGTTTCTTGGAGTTTAACTTTGGCAGGTGAAAGGTGAAATGATTGGGAAAACAAAGGCTCAAGCTTCCAAGCATTTTGATTAATTAAGCAATACATGCCAATTGCCTAACACATTGGAACCTGGTCCTTTCCTCAGCTTAGGACTGGACCCCCAAAATAGGGGAAGACAGAATTTTATATATTAAAAAAAATCAAATAGAAACAATTAATTAAAAGAAACAACTAACTAGTTACAACATGAGGTAATCTGATTTTGGGGAGGAAAAATTAGGGGCTTTCCAAGTTGGAAAGGGGAGAGTTAACTGGTACAATTCCTTAAAATCAGAAAAAGAGGTGTCTCTGCTCTCTCCTAAGTGTTTGTGAACAATCAAAGGAACATGGGAATAATAACTGATTAATTGGTATGGGGCCAGTTTTTAGATAAGATGAGTTGCTTGAGATGTACAATTGCGAGAAAACTCCTTGCAGCAATCTTAGGATCTGAAAGGCTATCTAATCAGTATGACCTAGTTCTGTGTTGGAAAACCTATGGCACATGTGCCAGAGGGGACTGCTTTCCTCCCCCTTTCCACCACGCCTGAGGACATTTCTCACATCTCCCATCTATGCCCAGTAGCCCAATGGGAGTGCTTCCTATCTCCCCTGTCTGGGGTAAGGTGGCGGGCTCAAATGTGGTGTGAGGGTGCAATTTGGGCACTCAGTCTCTAAAAGGTTTGCCATCACTGACCTCGGTCCTTAGTTATGGGTCTCTAAACACATTGTCCAGTTTTTTAGCCATAAAGGGCTAGGTTCAAACAGTGCAATATGGTTTGGTTTTTTTTCCCTCCCAATTCACACAATTGAATAAGTTTTCTTACAGGACAACTGAATAGAAAGGAAACTGAGTTATATCCAGAATTGAGTAACAAACTATACTCAGTGTGGTTCACTCAGTTCCCATAATTGACCATGTGCTGTCCTAATCCTTTCAATTTTTTCACAGCTGTGGAGGAAAAATTTTACTTAATTAATTTTAAATATTTTAATTAATTTTAAACTCTTACTTTGTCTTAGTAACAACTTTAAGACAGAAGAGCAAGGATTAGGCAATAGGGTTAAGTGACTTGCTCAGGAACACACAGCTAGGCAGCATCTGAGGCGAGATTTCAACCCAGGTCCTCTGAACTCTAGGTCTGACTCTCCTACTGAGTCACCAAGCTACAAGGTTATGTAAATAGACACTTTCAGGCTGGTCAGGACAAGATGAACCTTACTGATTTTTATCTTAAAGGGAGCCTCCATTGCCTTAGAGATCCTTGCTCCACCAGAACATTCTGATGTGACCTCAGAGAAATATGATATCCCATTGGGACAAACCTGATCTTTGGCAAGTCCAAAGACCTACGAGGTTAACACGTTCTTCCCCAAATCACCTGCCATCTCGTCCCAAATAAGCAGTGACTGAACAACCTTCCCCAATAAGCTCCTTTTGCTGCTTGTAATGAATGTCACCCTAAAGCTGTGCAAAATCCTATTTATATGAAGCCCATTTTGCCATCCTCTTGGTAACTGCCCATCCAAGCTTGCTGATCCTAATTAAACTTGTTATGATCTACTCTTATCTCCTTATTGACCTCTTGGCAAATGAACCAGGTGGAAGAACTTACTTTCTGGGAGGATCTTAGAACCTCTGGGTTGAGGAATTTCCCAGTACAACAAAGGCCTTGAAAACAGGTTTCTTTCTCTAGAAGAACACCTCATAATGAGGCTTAGGATGAGTCAGGCTCTTCCTCTCTCCATCAATTATAATGCTCCAAGACAGATAGCCTAGACCTGGGTGTGCAGGTAACAGCTAGCATCTTACTTTCTCACCAGCAATGATCTGAGGACCCCTTGGGAAGCAAGGATATTCCAGCTTAAAAGGAGAAACCCAGGAAACCATCTTTGCCACACCATCATTCCTCCTCCTCCTCCTTCCCCCACCCCCAAACTGTGTTGGATGTGCACTTGGAGATTTGTAGGACCTTCATCTCCAGCTTTCCTCCGTCATTGGCTATACTTGAATCAACCTCATTGGGATAATACATTGTGTATGTAGGCTTCTCTCCCCCCCCCCCCCTTCGTTTCCTTCTGTGTATGCTGATTTACCACAGTATCATACATTTCTGACAATTGCAGGGATTAAAATGGGTGGGAGAACTTAAGCAATGCTTTTCATTAAAAATCTCTTTTTCCACTGCTTTTCATTTTAAGAAAAGTCCTATTAAATTCAAATGAATGCCATCAGTTCAAAGTGGTGCCTCTTCAATGTGGATAGTTTTAACCATATTTGGTACCAGAGGACCTGGGTTTGGATTTTGACTCTGCCACTTATTATTTGCATGATCTTGGGAAATTAAATTACTTCCATTCCTATATTCTCAGTTCCCCCATTTTAAAAACGAGTGACTTGTATGGACAGCAAGATAGCACAGTAGACAGAATGCTAGTCTTGGAGTGGGAAGGACCTAGGTTCAAATCTAGCCATAGATACTTTCTAGCTGTGTGACTCTGGGCAAGTCACAGCCCCAATTATCTATCTAGTACTTACCTCTTTTCTGCCCTGGAACTGATACTTAGTATGGATTCTTTTTTTATTTTTTAAATAAATTCTTACTTTCTATTTTAGAATCAATACTAAGTATCAGTTCCAAGGTAAAGAGTGGTAAGGGGTAGGCTGTTGGGGTTGAGTGACTTGTACAGGGTCACAAAGCTAGAAAGTGTCTGAGGACAGGTTTGTCCTCCCATCTCCAGACCTGGTTTTCTATTGGTCATGCTGCCTAGATGTCTCCTTAGGATTGATTTTAAGACAGAAGATAAAGACTTTTAAAAAATATGGGTTGTAATACATAGTGGATTTCCAAGGTCCAATACATATTTTAAGAGACCTTGAATTCTGGGAGTTGATCAAGATAAGGGCTTCTAGTCCTCTTTTTTCAGTTTCACTTAGAATCAAATAGTACTCAATTAAGTTTCAGGTGATTAAGCACAAACTTTTCTATAAAAGTATTGTTATTCTCTCTGCCATCATTTTAGCCACTGGACCTGAACCTTTCTGAGTCACTCATTCTTCTAGACCACATGAAAAAGAAAAGCAAGTCCCCTGAAAATTTATGATAGAGTATAATTCAGTGCTGGCATGTGATGAGCTAATTATTATTTCGCAGTGCTTAGCTTCTCTGTTTCGATGAAATATGACAGGTGAACTCAGAAGTATGACTAGAGAGCAGGCAGGGCAGCTCTGTTTGGAGTGAAAGGCAAACAGAATGATGGGAAACAAAGTTGACTCTGGGAGGATGGGGTTGGGGCAGGAGGTGGCAAGAGCAAGAGATTGAGCTGGCAGGGGTGGGGAGTGCAAAGGAGGGTGTCTGGAGCAAAGCTAGATAACTCCCTCTCTTCTCCACCATCAGACACAAACACATATTCATTCACATGTCCATGCACACAATTTTGGGGAATGTGGTCGAGTTTGGGAAGAGAGCTTTGCTTTGATAAAGCATCGCCTGATAGGGACACCAAATCAATAGGTATTTATAAAGAGTGGAGCCAACACGTTTATAGATGACCCAACCTCTGAGTCTTCTCTGGTTTCTCTTTAAACTTTTTTTGTTTCCTTTGTTTCCCCAATGCTGATTTCCGGGGCCCCAAACCTATGCTTTGGGGAGACGAGGCTGTTTTCAAATACTTCCATCAGTGCTGGTGTTGGGAGTGAGTTTTAGTTCTTAGGACAGATTGGTACACAATTAAGAAATGGATGCAACGTCTTCTTTCACTTTTTCTTGCCCCTTTTAGGGTAGGGAAGGCTTTGCAGGTTCCTAAGTGTCCTCAATAGTACCATCCATCAAACCCACTTCAGCCCTACCTTTCCTGGAGAAAGCTCTAATTCTTTTTCTCTTTCTCCTCCCACCCTCAATTAGATTTTTACTCAGATCTTCAGAAACCTGACTTCCAGTTAATTTGATAAACTCATGTGTGAATTCAAACCTGTTAGTGCTGTGGGCTTTATTAGCTGTTCCTGTTTGCCAGAAAGGGATACTCTGAAAGGGCTCAAAAGCCTTGAATGCCATAAATCACTCCAGGAAACATAGGAAGTGATTCTTGGGTTGGGGGTTCTTTAGGAATGAATGGAACAATTCTGCCATGCAGTAAGCCAAGATACAGAGAGTCCTAAACTCTTGGGGTCTCATGGCCAGCTTCTTGGCCAACCACAGCTTGGTGGGGGAGAAGGCAATAAGCATTTATCAAGGTTCTATTCTGTGCCAGGAACTCTGTTTAGTGCTTTTTACAAATTCCATCTCCTTGCCCTTCAGAACAACCCTGCAAGGTAAATGCTATTATTTATCCCCATTTTGTAGTCTAGGAAACTAAGGCAGAGATCACACAGCTAGATTTCAGGCTTAGCACTCCATCTACCATATCATCTAACTGATTGGTAGTACAGGAGTACTAGACACAGAGTCAGGAAGACAAAAGTTCACATTTTGCCTTACTGGCTAGGTGGTACAATGGATAGCGTCAAGCCTGGAGTCAGGATGACCTGAGTTCCAGTCCAATTTCAGATACTTACCTGTGTGACCCTGGGCAAATCACTTGCTTTAGTTTTCTCATCTGCCAAATGAGCTGAAGAAGGAAATGGCAAACCACTCCAGTACCTTTGTTAAGAAAATCCCAAATGGGATTGTGAAGAGTCAGAAATGACTGAACAATCACCATTACCAGCACTACAAGCTATGTAACCATGGGCAAATCATTTAATCTTGGTGAGCCTCAGTTTCCTCTTTTGTAAAAAGGGTGCTGCAAATGAAAACTATTAAACAGTATAAGCTAAGGGCAGTTAGGTGGCCCAGCATAAAGTCGGGTCCCGAGTTCAAATGTGGCCTCAGACATTGCCTGGCTGTGTGACCACTCTTCTGTCTTAGAACTGATACTATTAATTCTCAGGGAGAAGATAAGGATTTTTATAAAAACAACCAAATCAAACAGTATATATTAGCCAATTGTAATAATGGGTAATCCCTTTTACTGTGGGGGATGAGATAGGCATGTGCTAACTCTTGGGGAGGAGGGGGCAATTAGGAAAGGTCTTGGCTACACCTGAGCAGAGCATTAAGGAGAGTATGTGTTCCAGGTGTGAAGTAAAGCCCGTGTTGAAAGGCAGAGAGAGAAGATGGCAGGTTGGGCATGAAGGACAGTAATTAGGCTCATCAGGCTGGACTAATGTGTCCATAAAGGAGAGTAATATATAATAAATCTAGGAAAGGAAGTTAGAGGGACTGGAACCTTATTCTGCATTGGGGAGCTACGGCAGCTTCTTGAATGATACAGTAAGATCTGTGCTTTAGGGATATGCCTTTGTCAGCTATATGGAGGATGGACTGATGAAGGGAGAGATGAGGCAGGGAGCCAACCAGGAAGCTGTCACACTAGTCCAGGTGAGATGTGCTAGGGATCAGAGGTAAAATAGTGACTATGAATGGAGATGGGGGGGGGGGGGCAGATGTGACAAATACTGTGGGATGAAAGCAACAAGATTTGACAACAAGATTTTCTGTGATGGGGGTTAAAGAGAGGGAAGAGTCTGTCTTTGGGCCATTGGAAAGATGGTGGTCCCCTTGAAAGAAATAGGGAAGTTCAGAAAAAGGATGGGTTTAGGTGGAAAGGTAAGTTTAGTTTTAGATATGTTAATTTTGAGAGATCTATGATGCATCTATTTGTAAATGTTCAGTTTGCAGAAGGTGATATGGAATTAGAGGTTCGGAGAAAAGAAGGGCTTTATTTAAATCTGAGAGTCATTTGTACACACTACATGGGAGCTGATGAGATAGCGGTGGGATGGGACATGGATAATAACTAGCAAAATAGATTGGAGTCAGATAAATAAAGAGAGCAGAGTCACAAAAACAGAGAGGGATGTTAAGAGTGCCAAATGCTTTTGGAGAGTCTCTAGATGATCCAGTTATAAAACTGGATAGCCCAGCATAGCATTACTGGTTCTGTTTCCTAAGGAGATCAGGAAAAAAGGAAGTATTTATACAAATATTTATAGCAGCTTTCTTTGTGGTGGCAAAGAATTGGAATTTGAGAGGATGCCCATTGATTGGGAAATGGCTAAACCAATTTTATATGATTATGATGGAATACTATTGCACCATAAGAAGTGATGAGTAGGCTAATTAAAAAAATTGGAAAGAACTACAGGGATAATATAATGAGTAGAGCCAAGAGAACATTATACACAGCTACAGAATTAATATTGGGAAAATAGTGAATGTAACCACACCAGTGAATGAATTTAAAAATGAAAACACAACTTAATTTGTATGAATATGTTGTTTTCCTGGATTTTTGTGAGGTGGGGAGTAGAGGGGTAGGAGTCTGGATACTTGTGGATGGGATTAGGTATGTATGAAGAAAAGTAAAAAACATTTAAGAGATGTGATTTCATTTATATACAATCTTCCTTTTCTTTGTATATAGAAATTCTTATTTGGTTTTCTAAAATTTATATATTCTTTACATTTTATATGTGATATGAATATACTACATGAATGTAGATATAACATAGATATAGCTATATATGATATGAAGCAAGAACTTCAAGAATTGCATACAAATATATTCTTTATTAAACTGAATTTAAATGAATGAGAAATGAGGAAAAGGTCAGTGGATTCAATAATGTAAAAATTATTGGTAACTTTGGAAGCAGGGAATGCAGACAATTTTTAGGGGTCTGGCTGACAGACAAGAGAGGAAAAATAGTAAGAGTAATTTAAGAACATCGTAAGGTCAAGTGTTTATCGTGGAGGAGACCTTGGCATGTTTGTAGGCAGCAGGAAAGGAGCCAACAGAGAGGAAGAAATGGAATAGTAGAGGGGGCATAATTGCAAGAGTTGGGATCAAGGGTATAAAGTGAGGCAAAGTTAGTTTTCTTCCTTAGAAACTGGAATAAAGGGAAGAGATCAAGGAATGAGAAGTGGTTTTGAAGAGAAGAGGAAAGTAATGGTATGTGGCCTCTGTTTTCTCTGTATGAGTCAATGTTCTTTGCTGAGGATAGGAGGGGAGGCTTATGAAAAGAAACTTGAAATAGCTTCAGAGAGGAACTGAAAAGTTAATTAAGGAAGAGTGAGAAGCACAATGAAGACAGTTAAGATGAGAGAACAAAGACGTGTAATAGATCTGGACAGCATGGTTGTGTGACTTTTGTACCACCCCTATACAGAAGAATAGGAGTAGTAGAGGCCAGAGAGGGAGTAATTCAGGACTGGGCTCTGACAAAGCAGAAAGTAATGACACAACAAGTTTCAAGAACAGAGGAGGTGACATAAGGTCGAATAGAAAGGGAGGGAAGTTAAAGCCAGTGCAGAAGGTTTGATGGCCTGAGGAAGAACTGGAGGTCATGGTGAGGATGAAGGACAGATTTAGGAAGGAGGCAGAAGTAAAGACAGGCTGACAGCAGGTTGAGATAAAGGAATTCCAGAACTGAAATTCTGGAATTCAGCCTATGGTTGATGGTGTAATCAAGGGTGTTTCAGCTTCTGTGTATGCATCTGAAGTGGGATAGAAGTTATGAAGCTGGGAATTAAGGACCAGCTGGAAGGCCAGGATGTTTGAAGTAGCCTTAACATGGTATCTTAAAGTCTCATAAGACTTAGGATGGACGAGAAAAATGAGCAAAGTTCTGTTACTGAGAGAGGAGGAAACATGACCTAGAAAGAGAACAAGTTAAAAGAAAGCTGATTGTCCTTTCCTACATAATGTGGTTTTTCTTCTCCCTTGAAGTTCACTTGCTGCCTGTCCATGCCCTGCCAATTTCCTCCTTTTATTAGTATTTATTTCTGACCAATCAACTTAGAGAAGTTACAGGTAGGCAAGTGGATCACTGGTAATAAATTATTTTTATTACATATGAGGCAAAATTCTTTTTTTAATTTCATTTTTTTCATCCATGCACTTATTATGAAGAGCATTTTTCCATGGTTACATGATTCATGTTCTTTCCCTCCTCTCCCTTCCCCCCCAGGAGCCAATGAGCAATTAATTGCTCTGGATTATACATGTATCATTGTTAAAAACCTATTTCCATGCTATTTGCAGTAGTGAACATTTAAAGTCAAAATCATGAGGGAAAATTCTTATTAGTGATAATTTTGGACAACTGTTTAATTGCTCCTTTAACTTTCAAAGCCATCTAATGTTCTATGGCCATAAGGGGCAGAAATGAAAGGTTGGACAAAAGAGGATACTTTGGGCATCTAAGAACTGGGCAATGAATAACAATGAACCAAAGTATCATAGCTCTTTCAGGGAGTGGGTAGGGGTGAAAAAAATGAATTTCATTTTGGATATAATTAAGATGTCTGGAGGGGGGCAGCTGGGTGGCTCAGTGGATTGAGAGCCAGGCCTAGAGATGGGAAGTCTTGGGTTCAAATCTGGCCTCAGACACTTCCCAGCTGTGTGACCTGGGCAAGTCACTTAACCCCCATTGCCTAGCCCGTTCTATTCTTCTGCCTTAGAACCAATACACTGCTTTGACTTTAAGATGGAAAGTAAGGGTTTAATAAAAAAAAAAGATGTCTATGGGACATCCAACTCGGTATATTCAACAAGCAGTTCTAAGTGTGAGACTCTAGGTCAGGAGACGAGATTGGAATGGGCACTGATGACTTCATCAAATAAAACAGTTGATTAAGAGAAGAGGACCCAGGGCAGAGCCTTAGGGATCAAAGTAAAATGGAGAAAGGGGAGAAGTGAAGGAGTGTGTTTGGAAAGGGAGAACGCTTTCCAACCACCTCTGTGGAAGGTATCAAATGCTGAGGTCTACTTTTACAAGACTAAGGACAAGAATAAACTCTGGGGCTGGAGGTGACTTGCAGTATATGTATCTATATGAAAACCACGTGCCTCACTTCACAGATCCTTAAGTTCACTGGTGTGGATTGCAACTCTACTCGACAGTCTTGAGAATTCTTTGTGGCTATCATGACCTGCTGATTCACCTTATAAAGGTAGGTAGTTTCTGATCTGGACAAACTGATTCTTGGATAACAGATATTAAGGAATGACACAAACCACAATGAGATTTTTATCAAAGTCCTATTATTTTTTTGTGCTTGTTTTTCCCTCACCCAAAACTATACTCACATTTTTTCTCATCTTATTCATGGAACATTCTAGTGAGCCTGGATGTGGGAGAGAATTTGTTTCAGATAGAGAATCAGAACTGGGATCAGTACCCGTATGCCCAATCAATTCCTTTTCCAGTATTAACTAGCATATTTCCAGGTGGTTCCAAGAAGATCCATTATTTGCTTATCCACTTAGGTTATATCAATGCCCTCTATTTTTCACTATCTCCATTTTCACTCTGCCAAGTCAGTGAAAGCCCTTTGAGCTCATCAACTTTTAGACATTCCTACACTGAAAACTATGAAAAAGACTTCCTGAACTTCAACAAGACACGACAGAATAGTTGCTTACAAATGGAACTTCTGCTTTCTGGCCCAAGTCTTTGTAAAAGAAATCAGTCAATAGTTATGGATATTGACTATATTATCTTCTCCACATTTCTTCCATTTTACTGACCTTTCCTCCCAAGTGTCTTCTTGGAAATGTCATGTTTTGTTTGATACTATAAAAACTAAACCTTTTCTAAGAACACCATAGATTTTCATAAAAACATGAAATTAATTTCTTAACTACCATTCTGTTAAGAGAATCTAGATAAATCACTAAGCAGCTATTCCAATGGCCACTGAGAGAATGAGTTTGCACTTAGATAATAAAATCCAGGGAACTATCCAAATTCTTTAAATAGGATTTTTAAATTGAATACCGAGAAAAGGCTAGATTGTGGAAAGCTACGTTATATTGCACAGATTTTTTTTTTGGCTGAAATGAGACCTTGTCTAACAATCATCAGGTGAACTGAAAGCTTGAGAGGTTGAAGAAAGTTCCTATTATTTCCTTTTCTTTTTCTGTATAATGGCAGATTCATTCCTTCTTAAACCAATGCTAAGTTTTGACATGATGGATGACACACTGTGTTTACTTGGCGTCATAAAACTCCTTTATAGAATACAAGATGGTATAAGAGTATCTTGGGCAGAAAACCATTTTATCTTAGCTAAACCAGACTGTTTGTTTGTTCAGTCACAGATGGTTTAAAGATTTAAGTTTAAAATTAAGATAAAGTTTAAAGATGATGGTTGCTAGGCTGGAATCAACAAACTGGTTACTTGTGGAATAAGGGCAGAGTTCTTGGAAGGCAGGATGAATAAAAAGGATTCTCACTTGGTGCAGGCATAGAATTGTCCCAGTTCAGACTCCTCTGATTGCTTGGGTAGGTGGCACTCAAAAGAGTAATAATAAGCAAGTAGTATTCTAGTGTAGGACCTAGAGTTTTGTGACAAGCTGTCTTGCCCACTATAGCTCTGTAAACTCAATCAAAGTTCCCTAAGTGGATTAGGTTAAATTGACTAGGGTCAAGGTGCTAATGGACCTTGCAAAGAACCAGTTTCATTCTGAATTCTTTTCCAGTGGCTGACTGCTGCCTTTTCATTATGGCAACAATGACCGCAGAAGCTACAAAAGGCCCTATGATACAACACAATATTTTTCCTGGGAAAAGAGAGTCCTAGAAAAAGAAACAGCTATCATTGTTGCCTAACAGCCCCTTTCAACTAAGATAATCTGTTTTGCTCTCTCTCAAACAAAATGCCAATTCCCACCTTCATGCCTCAGTTCACACTATTCTTTACCTGGAATCTTCTTCCTGCTCACCAATTCATGTCAAATACTTCAAGCTCAGGCTTAAAATTCAGTTACTTCAAAAAGTTTCCTTGGACAACTTTTATCATGTCCTCTACATATACACTTTCAAAGTTCTGTCATATTAGGCCTCTGTTTATTTTAATTTGTAGTTTGCCCAACTAGACTGAAAGGTGCTCAAAGCCAATGACTGTGTGTCATTTACTTTTGAATGCTTCGAAATATACACAACTAGTGTACTAATATTATACTCAATGAATGTTTGCAAAATTAATTTTTCCCACTACCTAGGAGCACTAGAAAGAATATTTTTTCAAATATGAAATTTAGCAGTTAAGTCAAAAACCTGTAAGAATTATAGAAATAAAAAAAAAACCTTAAAAAAGAAGTCATTGTACAAAGGTGAATTTAAACATCTTACACATTATAGGACCAAGGGAAAGTCTTCCACAGAAAAATCTAAAACAGTTACTTCTATAACAATGCCTTTGGCTTTAGGCACAGTATAACAACAAATGGGAGAGTGCCAAAAAGAGAAAAGACAGGGATTGATGATAAAAAGAATTATAAACAATCTTACTAACCATTTACAAATGCAAGAAGTTATTTCCTGAAAGGGGTAGATACCCAACTAAAGGAACCACTTTTCATATAAAACAGAAATCCTATACTATAAAAAGATATTGGATTATCAATTAGGTATGTCCCAAATCACTTTTCTTCAATAATACGCAAACCTTGCCATAGCCCTGGGAAGAATATAATATACCATCTTTATTTTATTAGGTCATGGTTTCATATTTTAAGGGAACAAATACCTTAAAAAGTTAAAAACAATAAAAGCCTTTAGTAATACTGGTAGTAAATTTGCTTTATAAGCTAGGCATGCTATATCAGATTTTTCCATCATGGTGTTAGGTTTGAAGAATACAATTTTGTGAATCTGTGAAACAAAAAGCTATATTACAAATCCTTTTGTGAGAGAGATGCATGTGCACACTCTTAAAATATGAGCATTAAATACAAATATTTAATTTGCATTAAAATCTATAAAACAAGAATCCAACTGAATCTCAAAGTAACTATAAGATACTTAAAAATAAGATCAAATAAATAGGCTTGTTTTAGAATTAAAGAAAGCTAATAAATAGTAATTATTGATCTCTCTTCTATTTAATTTTCAGTCTTGATAAAATTTACATGAAATCAACTTACAAATAAAGCATACGTAGAGAATGCAACATTCAACATAAATAAAACAGTCTAAAGCAAAAGAAAAAGAAAAACAATTATTTTATTTCTTTATACCAAGACTACAAATAGCATTTGAACACTTCATTTATTACCCAAATTAAGAAATTATACAATTTATATTGATACTGGTAAAGATCTTACAAGCATCATTTAGTCTTTCCACATTTATAAGTATATTGCTAGTTACTGTCAATTATATATGACATCCAACATAGACTCCAGTGACAGTAAAATATTTTCGGCAAAAGAGATGACAAAGAAACTGATTATAAATTCTGGTGATTACCCACCTCCCTCCCCTATCTAACCTTTAAGAAGATGCACTTTATTTTCACATGGATGTTTTGAGTTGTTGACTGTTTTTAATCAGCTAAATTAGATATGAACACAAATCTTGAACCCATAAAGTGCCTTTTTATTAAGAGAATAGCTTCTTTCCTCTATCAAAGGAAGATGCTTCCCTGGCAATCAAATCATATTCAGCAATATGTTCCTCCCACCATCCTGTCTAAACAGCAGCACTCAATGCAGCAGCTGAAAGCAGAAGCTGCTAAGCCACAAAAATAACAATCAGTTGTTTCTATAGCCCAGAAATGACAACTGAAGGGAGCAAAGTTCTAGAAAGAATATGACAACAGCAGGTTACAGATACAAAAGAGAAAGTCTGTTACTTCGGTTCAAATGATTTTTAATAGATGTTACAATGGATTTTCTCTCAAAGTCATTACTATTGTAGGTAGTGTGTATGTCATGGGGATAGGATACATACCAAAAGAAATCTGTACAGGTATGAGGCCAGAAGGGGGAAAAACAGAACAAAGAAGTGTTTATACTTCACATCTATTAATATAATGTCCAAATCATCATGATGCAGCCCAATGTAGTACTTAAAATAAGCATGCTAATCCCATTTCTGGAAAATGGTTTCAAAAGCACAAATAAAATATTACCAATGTTACATATTTTTCAATCTTACCACTTCAGGAGAAGGCAGCAGAAAACAGATGCGTTTAAATTTCAGTTGCAACAACTAAGGATTGTAAACAATTCAACCACGTGAGAAGCAATAAGGGGGGGCTTAATGGTAAGCATTTTTAATCTTCTAGGCCCAGGATGTCTGCATACATCTTCAAGATGGCATCTGCCCAGCTCTATCCCATTAAGCAACGTGCCACATCTTATAACTTTATTGCTAGCTCATAAAGTTATCTCTATTTGAACAGCACAGAGTGAAAGCTTCATCTTTGGTTATTTCACTGTATACACTGAGTTTGCCACTGTTCTTAAAATGTGCTCTTCTTGGCAACATAAACACTAAACCAGCCACTTGCACACAGCATTGGTTATTTTGAGTCACTGGAAAACGGCGTCCATGTAAATAAATGAGTTACTTAATAAAATCATGTGTGTTTTAAAAAATAAACTTAGGAGGACATCTGGTAAGAAAGAAGAGCTGCAGAAACCTAGCCTGAGATCCCTTGGTTGGCTTGGTAGGGGCACTGCTTATGGTGGAGGCACTGCTTTGTTTCTTTCTGCAGAACATTGGATTTAGCTTCTACACAACTCAGCTTAGCTCAAATCCAGCAGCACATTCGATGGCATACAGGAGCTTACTACGGAGAAGGTTCTCGTCATAAAACTCAGGCAGCTTCAGGAGGTTCATGCAGGTACTGGCAGTGGGAAGTCGGTCTAGGTCAGAGCCCCCATTGTGAATGCAAAATGCAGGATACAGCTCCTGAAAAAATACATGAAGTGAGAAAAAGTTGTTTTTTTTTAAAGTTTGTTTTAAAATCAAAGCCATTGAAAGTCAACAAAGAAAATGTGCTTGAATTGTTTGTTCGATTAGCCAGCAGTAAACATTGCATTCACATTTCGCAGAGAATATTTCATTTCCTTGGTGTACTAATCACATCTTAAGGGGTAACACTGCATGGTGAAAGAGCAAAGCAACAGACCTGGCTTTGAATCTTGGCTCTACCACTGACCATGATGAGCAGATCACTTAACCTTTCAGTGTCTGTTTTCTTGACTATAAAATAGGTATACTACTACTTACCTCAGTGGGTTACTGGGAGCAAGGTGCTTAATAAACCTTCAAGCTCTAGGAAAATATGAGGTCTTATCATTATCATCATCTCTCTCTGGGCACCTTTATTACATTATTTATAAGGAACGATCTTGCATTCAAGGACACAGTAAGGATAAAAGGATATGGAGGGGGCAGCGAAATGGCTCAGCACACTGAGAGTCATGCCTAGAAGTAGAAGATCCTAGGTTCCAATCTGGCCTCAGATACTGACTAGTTTTATGATCCTGGGCAAGCCACTTAATCCCCAATGCCTAACCTTGACCAATGGTTCTAAAACAGAAGCAAGGGTTTAAAAATAAAAAGGATATGGAAACCACTCTGAAAGAAAACTTTATGTAGAGACTCAGCTGAGTCTTATCCACAAATGTCCCTCTTCCTTTTTTTTTTTTGGTAAATCAAAATTTTAAATTTAATATAGCAACCAACTAAAAAAATTCTAATGAGCTTGCAAATACCATAATTTTTACATGATTTATATTATCAAATAAGCGTATATACAACTTCAACAAAGCAACAAAACATTGTTTGCTTCCTTGTTCCTTTCTAAATCCTTATTTCTTTAAATTATTAAAAATATTTGTTTTCTAATTAAAATTGTAGCCTAAGTACATTACTGTTCACATCCTGCTTTTTAACTGCTGCATTTTGATTTTTATATAGTAGTCAAATATGCAGAAACCCATTACTGCCTCAAACTATTAAAAACAATCCAAAAGAACAATTTTAAATAGCAAAATAGGCTGCCTTTCATTTTTATAATTTAGATTTATTAAAAGGCTTAATAGGGCAAGTCAGGTAACCTTAAAAAAATCTAGAAATTCCATAAATGACAGAGAAGATACTAATCTATACTGGTAGAGGAAATCTCCTTATCTGAGAATTCCCTTTACTAATGAAATAATAGGTCCAGTCACTGTCACTAGTTGTAGTCACTGTGCATTTTTCTTTAGAAAGTGTTTTTACTATAAAATAGTAAGCTTATTGCTGCTGTACCTTACCATACTTCCATATAAGCAGGATATATTTAAAAGGAGCATGGTTTCTATATCAGTAATTAAAATGATCTGCCACTGAAATGGATACAATGAAAAGAATCTAAAAGGTTTCTTAAATTGAATCACATTTCATTTTCCTAATGACAGTCAACAACCTAATAAACTTTCTCTTGTCTATTTTCTTGTCCTGCTGGGACCTAGATGAGGATATGGTCAAATCTTTCCAAAGAGCAGAAAGCATGGTCAAAAGATGTTTGCAGAGATTTTTCTTGAAAATGGAGTTTTGCTAATTGGCTCCAGGAGGAGGGAAGGAGAAGGGGAGGGAAAGAACATGAATCATGTAACTATGGAAATAGTCTAAATTAATTAAAAAATAAATTTAAAAATGGAGTTTTACTTTTTTCTGAAACCCCTCAGGAAGATAAAATATGGGGGAAAAGCATCTTTCTAAAGTCTATCTTTTTGGGAAAAAGCAGTATGAAATAACAAATGTATTTTGTTTTGACCACAGCAAATATTGATAGATTAAGATAAAAATTCAATTAGGATCTTCTTTTTAGACATTGGTGGCAATAGGGTGATCCACGATTACCATGACTACAAAAATTACTTTCAGGAGAAAATCTCTTCCAAAATTGAGTATTTTTAGAGTTATGGTAAACTTTAAAAAATCAACTTCATATCTAATTTGTTAGGCCAATAACAACAAAAAGAGAATCATTTACTCAAAACCAAGTCAGTGAGTAATAGGGACTGATCTCCTTTCTTTGCCCCAGCTATCTAAGGGCTTGGGCCTTTTGGCCCAGCCTAAACAGAAGGGGTATTTAAGCCCTATTCCCTTCTCTCCCCTTTCTCTTTCTCTCTATCTCCAATTCCTTTCTTCCTCCTGTTTGTAATTAAACTCTATAAAAGGTTGACGGCTGACTTGAGTTTTCATTTAGGAATTACATAGCTGAATTCCTTGGCGACCTTAAATTAATATATATCAGTCTTTTAAAGTGATTTCCTTGTCACATGTGTTGAAATGCCACAATCTCAGTCAATGAACAAGTCTGCTATGGAGGAAGGAGATGTACTTAGGCCAATGGATCATTTGAAGGATTTTTTTAGGTCTAATAATTACTTGTTCCCAATCTTTTTTAACCCAGGACATTTTAACCTACTCACTGGTGTCTTCAAATTTTGGGATTGGTGCTTCCCTTCCCTGTTAGAAGGCATCCAGATCTGACTGTTATTTGTCTAAAGTATGACTGATATTGGGGAATGGCTGAACAAATTGTGGTGTATGATGATGATGGAATACTATTGTGCTGTAAGGAATGATGAACAGGATGACTTCAGAAAGACAGTATGGAAACTGATGTGGAGTGAAATAAGCAGAACTAGAAGAACACTGTACACAGTAATTAAAATATTGTGGGATGATCAAATGTAATAGACTTTGCTACTAATAGCAAATCAATGATCTAGGACAGTTCTGAGACATGAGAAAAAATGCCACCCACATCTAGAGAAAGAACTATTGATATAGAAATGCAGAAGAAAACATATGGTTTATCACTTAATTTTTTGGGTACATGATTCTGAAGATTACTCTTACAAAAATGAATAATATAATAACCCAGTGAAATTGTTTGTCATCTGGGGGGGGAGGTAAAGAACATAAATCATGTAATAATGGAAAACTTATATGTAAAAGTGAGTTACTGGAGTAAGATAAAGAAAAAAATATTAATAAAATAAAATTAAAGTATGACTGACAGAGAAATGATACTGTTTTGAAAGGACAACCTCTAAGCAATATACGTATGTGTGTCTTTGAAATCAGAAAATACCATAATCCAGAATAACCCTTCTCATGTTAAATAAGGTTTTGTGCTATCAACAGTTTTTACATTTTGTTTTTTTATGGTTTTATGGTTATAAAATAACTGCTAGAAGGTTTAACATGGTAAATGATTAAAAGCTTTAAATATCTAGTTTGTAATGATAATAAAGATTTTTTTAAAAATCACTCATTTAAAATTCAGAATTTCCAATCATTAACACAGCACACTTAACAAAAGAACTACCTTTGTCAGGATTAGGTCAGGTTTATTTAAGAAAAAAGAATATTTTCCAGTTCTGGGACTATAAATAGAACATACAAGGAGGCATCATTTGAAAGTTATGGGAACCTTTACTGCCAGATTATTGGAGACGAATAACATTTGCTAAAGCTAATTAAAGTTTAATAAGTTTAATAAATGTGATTGTTACAGACCAAAAAAATCATTAAAGTGCTGTAGAAAATTGTTAAGTTACCATCAGGTCACACAATAAATTGATGATGATTCTTACTTTGAACCATTGCAAATTCCCGTTGTACTCTGTTTAATTATGCAAGAAATGGTGTCCTTGACTTAGCATTTCAATGTAGAACTTCATTTTTAACACTTTTAAGCCTCAAAGTAGAAATTTCAATTAGCATTGTGAAAGGAACAGTAAAAATGTAGCATTTAGCTGTGGAATATATTTTAAGCTTTTCTCTTACAGAATAATTAGTGCAAAGTGACCTCTTGCCTTCAGATTTTTTATTTTAACACAAAAGCCCACATGACCTTAAAATTTTTTAAATTTCAAAAATCAATTTCTCTCCTTCCAGTGTTGTGATTTTGAGAACAATAATATTCCCTTGCTTGTGCATATTTACCAAGAGCTGGAGCTGGGCCTCTTCTAGCTTTATTATTGTGTGAAACTTAACATGAGATAAAAAAAGTAGATTTGGAGAGGCATATAATATATTTCAGTCATTTCAGGTGACTTGTTTTGATAATGGAACTCATGTGCAGAAAAACTTTTTAAAGTTTTTGAGGTGACAGATACCCCAGTTCTTTTGGAACACATTGGTGTTCTTTTCAATGGCGGTCAATAATAGGGAAGCTTTATGGTGTAGTGGATAGTGCACCAAGACTAGAATCAGAGATCTGAATTCAACTATGACCTTGCATACTTATTAGCTGTATGACCATAGGCAAGTCACTTAACATTTCTCTGCCTCAGTTTCCTCATATGTAAAATGAACATAATAGCACTTACCTCACAGGGTAGTTGTAAAGTCAAATGAGATAATAATTGTAAAGTGCTAAGTACAGTGCCTGGCACACAGTAAGCACTATATGATTGTTAACTATTAATATTAGTGTTTATTAGTGACTTCAAAATCTAATTGTTTCCCTTCACATCTCTGCAGTCTTTGAAATTTTTGAAAACTATTTCATTATAGATACTCTTTCTTCCTTTACGTTTTGGAGATGCCACATTCTCCAAATTCTCCTGTTTCATCAACGGATCTTAGTCTCAATTACTGAATTCAACATTTAATTAGTGTGCATTAAAAATAAAGTACTAACAATGAGGATTTTTACTAGGCAGAACTGATAAGACTTGGTGACCCATTATTACTAATAAGAGAAAGAATATGCTCAATTATAAAACCAGACCCTAGCTTGGGAAACTGGATGAATGTTTGTGCCATTGAAAGAAACAGTGAATTTTAAAAGAGCAACAGTTTTTTGGATCAGTAGAATTTGAGGTGTGGAGGTGTTCTGTACTGAGGGGAAGGTCTGGTGCTCAGGGTAGATATTAGGATTTGATATGCAGATTTGGGAATCAATTTTATAGAGGTGACAGTTGGGAGTTACATAAGGGGGAGAAGGGGAGGAAGGTGAACAAGTAATAAGCTGCTTGTTCGGAGGGGCTCATTTTATCCATACTTTCAATCTTCCAGTTACTAGAACATATATTTGTTCTTTCTCTGAGATCTCTTCCAGCTCCAAATCCTTGATTCTATGGTTCATTACCACTGAATACAGTATGAACTGGTAGTGTCAGACTCAATAGAGACCCTACACAAGGGTTCCTGTGGGCACTTAATGATTTTCCCTGTGCTTTATCTCTCCCCTCTCCTCCACCCTCTCCAAATCAGCAATAACCTTCCCTAATTAAGACTTTATATCCATTTTTCTTGACTATGACACCATTCCACCTCAGGCACACAAATAGATGGTCATGCCTTTGTTTTTGCCATCACTCATAAATGTACTATTAACAAATTCATGAATTCTGAAATGTCTATACACAACCCCTTATCCCACCACAAAGCATTCGCTTCTTCCTCTGCTTTCCCTTACAAAATCCTATTCTTCATCGACACCATAAGCTCTAATCTCATGACCCCTTAATTCTTTCCCAGGCCATCTATCCCTGGCTTGCCACTCTCTCCTCTTCTCCCCATTTTGACTGCTTGGAGAAGTAATTCAACTCTACTGAATTCCTAGCCTGATTATATCATCAATAAATCCCACTCATAACTCAGACTTTGATCACTTCCACCATTCATTACCTTTACATACATATTGCTGAATGAAGGCAGAGAAAATCATATAGATATTCAGTCTAGGATCACTACAAATTTGTTGCATGATTGCAACTGGACCCTCACTGCTCCTGGTTAATCTTACTATAACTCCCTGATCAACAGCTTTTCCAAAACTTTTCATCCCTCCTCAAATCTCTTATACCTCCTTCTCTACTCACTCTCTTAGCTTGCCTCACATTTGAGGCCATTTGCTGAGCTTTTTCCTCTCCCCTCTCATTTTTCACCTCCTATGACTCAGGTGACTTCTTACCATTCCTCATTCACCCATTTTAATTGATAAGGTGGTCTTACTTGATCCCATTCCATTCTGTTCTTTCCATTATTATTCTATTCTATAAATAATATTCAAGCTATTATACCCACCCTTTCACTTATTTTCAATCTCTCCCTTTTTACTAGCTCTTTCCTACTGCCTATGGACATAGCCATATCTCCCATATTTAGGAAAAAATCCTCAAGTTTCTTCCATCCCTACTAACTATAGTCCCCTCTGCTCTTGTAGCAGTTAAGCTCTTTTAAAAGTCACCTAAAATAGGTGCCTTTACCTTCCACTTTTTCACCTCTTAAAATCTGGTGTGAAGATTAAATTTAACTCTCCACTGATTGTGAAAATGAATTAACTCTCCCATGATTGTGAAGATTAAATGGCAACCCCTGCCCATTTTTAGATTTAATCACCAAAAGTGTAAACATCCCACTTAATCATTAAATGGGAGGTCTGTGACACACACCATGTGTGCAATAGTGGGTGACGAATCAGAATTGACTGACTTCCTCCTGGGCAGTCCTAAGCAAGGCTTTAGACTATGATTTGTCCATGTAAAAATTAGGGGAAGGCACAGGAAGTGACACAAAAGAAAGTGTCTTAAAAAGGGAGTGACAATTTCCTGAGGACAGTTCTTCATTCTTTGGAGGAGAGGCTGGTGGAGAATCTGCTGACTGGACCCGAGACCCTGTTCCTGGTGAGGCTGTTCTAAAATCTCTTCCTTTGGATTGGCTTGTGGTGACTCTTAACTGCTGGATTTTCTGAAAAAACAACTAGCCTCAGGAAAGACTTACCAACTTCCCCAGGTCCTCAGCTTTGCCAAGGCCTCTCCCTGCCTGGGTTGAGCCAGGGGCCAGGAATAAATTACTTACTGGTGAGGCTAGATATTTTACCCTATCCTCTCTCTCTGATTTTCTTACATCACTCTTTCTATATTTTGTAAATTCATTGTAAATAAATCTCTTTGGAATTAATATAAATTCCTGGTGACCTTGTTTTTAAATATAGCCAGGCCAACCTTTTTTATAATTAACATCTATTTTGCTTGCTCCTGCTGCTAAATTACAGTGGCTTGCTTCTACTCTTGCTCCTGCTTCTGTTGCCCGCTCCTGCCTCCTGGGCTGTCCCAGCCATCCACTTGACTTTCTTGACCCCGATCACTCACCCAGCGCTGGCCCCAGCAACTTTACTTCTGATCTCCAGCCTCCAACCCAGATTGCTCATCCAACCCCAGGCCCAGCCCCAGGACCCAGACTTCTGGTAGCTACCACTGTGTCTTTGGAATTACAAACCAACTGGTAAAAACTGGGGTTTTCTTTCCTTAGGCAACAATTAGCCTCACCAAGGCAGGGCACCTGGGGGTGGGGTGGGGGGAGAACAAGGAGAAGGAAGAGACTCTTCCAAACAGGAAGCTGATTACAATCTTGGTGTATTCTAGGAGAAAGCATTACCTATTTCAAACAGCTTCCAGCATTAGGATGTTTTTTCATGAGTGCACAGATCCTTTCACTTATCTTACCTGAGATTTGGGGGAGAAATTAATCTCCCTGCAACACTTTGGCATTTGGGCCTACCCAGTTTGAGATTCCTAAAACCCAGGTTCTCCCTCGCTATGGGAGATACCACAGTACTGACAAAAGGAATCTCAGCGGATTAAAAAAAAGGAACTTTAAAGAGACTGGAGGTTATATTTTTAAGACTTTTCAGACTCCAGTGTTTTATAAAAGCCTCTGTATTTTATTGTATATTGCTGAATGTTTTGTTTAAGATTTAATTTTGTATTTTAAGTTCACATTATTAATGTTTTCAATACTATTCTGTTATACTGAATCATTTTAATTTACTGTTTTAACTATTGGATATATTCTGTTGATTTTCCCCTATGACTACTGAACAAAATATTGTAAAAGCTCATACAGTTTTGTTTTTTCCTATTTTGGCTTTGTAAATTGTCACACAGAGGATGGTTGGATTTCATAAAAACTTTGGCTAACAACCTTTGTAAAATCGAATGAGCTAAATATCTCAAATTGATTTTAAAGGGTCTTTAGACATGATTTTTAGATTTTTCCCCCCCTCAACAGCTCTGACTAATCATTTTGCCTGCCTCTGAGTTATTTGTAACAAGAGGTAAGGTCCATTTCAGTAGCTGAAGTGAAGTACAATTATAATCCCTACCTCCCGCATTTATAAAAATGTGAATGGATGAAACATCACAGTCTCATACCAAAGGAGCTGGGAAGTTGATCTTAGGGCAAGGTACCCCTGGATGGCTCCCAAAAAGGGAGCATCTCTTATTTATAACGTCTCATACCCTTCCACCAGAATGATCTATAGATTCTTGATGACATTTTTAGACCCAACATCAACAGCACAGAGGTTTGGTACTTTCTAGACTCCACTGCCACATTTTTGAAATGATGGCAGTAATAGATTTTAAAAAAAAATATCTCAGCCAAGGTTGAAACATTGCTACATCTGAAAAACTTGTGACAAATATCCATTAGCTTTAAATGTCATGCAGTTGACATGTAAAATATGATAGTGGATTTGTTTGCTATTGTAATTAACTGGGCTATTGTGAATTTTGATGACTTTGGTACTTTTTGAATGTGGATTTTTTGTTATACTATTGTTCTTTATAAAAAACTGTTACTTTATGAAAATCATTTGCTTGTACTCATAGTGGATCATGGCCAGGTTTGAGGAGGAAATGGATCCAATTTTTGGTGAGAAATCTTTGTATTCTACATTTCCTTAGCTGATACAGTATGTTACTGATTATAAGCTATATTTTTTATTTTTAAAACTCATTATTTTTTCTTGCATATGCAATATACTATTTTAGTTTTTTTCTCTCCTTTTTGTATTTGAAGCACATGTCACCAGTATTGAGATTTTCTTTTACTTTTTTGATTTTGCAGTAATATAAGTTTAAAACATATTTGCTATAATATCAATGCATGCCCAAAAAGCTTTAGACCAGTGGTTCTCAACCTCTCAATTTGTAGCAATGAGAATACATAATGCATATTAGGTATTTACATCCCGAATCATAACTGTAGCAAAATTACAGTTTTGAAGTAGCCATCAAAATAATTTTTTGGTTTGGGGTCACTGCAACATGAGGAACTATATTGCGGGGTGATGGCATTAGAAAGGTTGAGAACCACTGCTTTAGACTATAAAAATGATGCCATTGATCGCTTAAAAAAAAATTATGGGGGGGGGGGCGGGGCAGCTGGGTAGCTCAGTGGATTGAGAACCAGGCCTAGAGACTGGAGGTCCTAGGTTCAAATCTGGCCTCAGACACTTCCCAGCTGTGTGACCCTGGGCAAGTCACTTGACCCCCATTGCCTAGCCCTTACCACTATTCTGCCTTGGAGTCAATACACGGAAGGTAAGGATTTAAAAAAAAATTATGGAACTTTGCTTAATGATTCTGATTCTAGGACAAGAGAATACAAAGAGTCATTGCACAGTGCCAAAGAAGATCAAAGTGAAACTGCATAGTGCCAATTGAGCACAAGGTCAAAGAGACCAACCAATCCCGATGGGATTGATGAAAATTTTGAGCCATGACAAGAGGACTTGAACTTGGGTTGGAGGTTGCGGCTGTTTAACATGTGTTAAAGGAAGGTCTTCCTTGCCCCACATTCTACCAATTATCTTAAATTTGGCTCCTACCTGGCTCCTATAATCTAGTCCCTTTTCTGTCTTTCATTGTGTGGCAAACTTTCTATAGTCCTGGTTACTGACTGGGTAAATGCATAATTGCATAAATCATTTTAATTTAATCTGATTCAAGGACCTAGTATAGATTTGTTTTTCCTTTACTTAGAATTTTTACACAAAAGACTTTGATAGTCTATAAATCATTTTAATTTAATCTGATTCAAGGACCTAGTATAGATTTGTTTTTCCTTTACTTAGAATTTTTACACAAAAGACTTTGATAGTCTATATTTAATCCATAAAGTATTTTTTAATTTGGATTTTTAAAAATATTTTTTATTTCTCTTGACAATTGATTCATATATCTCATAACTCAGCCATGCAACCCTATGTGATCCTTGTGTTGTTCAATAACCCTCTTCAGAGGGGTATGTATAATTATCATTATTTTAAATCGCAAAGTATAAATTCCTTTTGAGAGTAATTTTAGGATAAGAAACCTGCTACCTCTCCAAATGCAGAAAGTGAACTGTTTGGAGAAGACACCATTAAGATGCTTGCACAGACAACACCCTGCACCAGAAGATTCAGAGTGAACTTTGGGATGTGGTGATTTGAACTGTTTGGGGTTTAAATGCATTTGTTTTGTATGTATACTCTTATGCCGAAGGAGACTTCCCCCTAACTGGCTTTTTGTCAATGCATCTAGCAATCATTGGTTTTGTTCTCTTTTCCTCTTATTCTCAAATTATTATAATTTCGAAGTTGGTATGTTTATAAGACCCACTGGAGAGACTAGTCTTCCACTCAGGGGGAAAAGTATAAATGGAGATTTTTGAACCCTTTGACTTCATTCCCCAAAAGTCCTTAGTATTTCCCAAAATTCTCTAGAATCTCTCCATGTTCACGTTGATGAGATGACGTTATTGTATTTAAGTGGTGAGAACACCTCCCAGGCTCTTTTTTCTTTGGGATGATGCAGCAAATATGGTGGTAAGCTAAGTGTGGGGATTTTAAATGGGCAAATCAGTCATGGGCATGTGGTTTTTATTTTGTATCCTCTTTATTCCTTGATTTCTAATGATCCTTAATAAACCTCATAAAACTCATAAAAATGTTGTCATTTTTGTTATTAGAGATATAATTTTAGATTTTACACTTTCACTTGGTGATTTTATCAGCTCCCATGGTTTTAATCACCATCTCTATGCTGATTTTCAAATCTACCCATCCTGACCCAATCTTTCTATTTACCTCCAATTCGGTATCTCTAACTGCCTTTCAGAGATCTCAAACTGGATGTCCAGTAGATATATTAAAGGCAATATGTTCAAAATGAAATTATCTTTGCCCCTAAATCCTCTCCCACTCCCAACTTTCCCTATTACTACAGGGGGCCACATCATCTTCACAGTCCCTTAGCTTACAACCTATGTATCATTCTTGTCTCTTCACTATTTCTGACCCATCATATCAAAGCTATTGCCAAGGCCTGTCTGTTTCACCTTAGGAACATCTCTTGAATAGACCTCTTCTCTCCTCCAACCTTGCCATCACTACATTATAGGGCATCATCACCTCATGCCTGGACTTCTTGTATTAGTTTGCTGGTGGGTCAGCCTGCTTCAAAGTTTCTTCCCATTCTAATCCATCCTCCATGCAGCTATTAAAATGATTTTCCAATGAATGATGTTTGGAAATGACCAAATAATGATTAAAAGAAAAAAAAATAAATAAAAAATTAAAAAGGGGAAAACAAACAAACAAAAAACCTAGTCTACAACCAACATTTTTAATCTTCTTATACCTTACTTCCTAATATATACTCTTTGATTGGGTAACACTGGCCTCCTGGCTGTTTCATGAAGACACTCCATCTTTTGACTCTAGGCATTCTCTCAGACTTTTCCCCATGCCCTGGGTGCTCTTCCTCCTCTGCTCTGACTACTGACCTCCTTGGCTTCCTTTAAAGTCCTACCTTCTATGGGAAATTTTCATCAACCCCTCTTAATTCGAGGGTTTTCTCTTTCTTAATTATTTTCTATTTATCCTATAGATAGCTTGTTTGTACATATTTGTTTGTTTGCTTGTCTTTCCCACTAGGCTATGAGCTCCTTAAGAACATGGACTGTCTTCTGCCTTTTCTGGTTTAGTACCCAGGAGGCATTTAATAAATGCTTACTGTTTGATTGATAGTCTAATTCCCTCATTTTATAGATGAAGAAAATAGGCCCAAAGAGACTTGTGTAGGTTCTCGGACAAATTCTTAGCCTGAGAAAATTCTCACAATCCCAAGGCAATGATAATAGACTCAAAGAAAAAAAAAGTTAAAATGTTTCTATATCTGAGTAAATTTTTTTGCTGCAATTTATTTTTTATTTGAATATAAACAATATTTGAAACGGTAAACATCTCTATCTGGACTAGATTACTTGTCTAAGAAGAAGATGAAAATTGTGTAACCAATTGATAATCCAAATTCTTTGCAATATAATATTAAGTTTTGGTATCAGCGTCCTATAAATCTTTCACTGAAATGGAAATGGTTTAGAGACTTGTTCTTATCCAGAAAAACACAAATTACTAATCTTCCTTTTGCTAGTTTTATAAGCTAAAACTGCCAGTGTGAGAGGTCAAGAACAGAAAAGCTTAAGAATCATTTCATTTAGTAAAATTGAAACATAAGACTTCAGCAGAACTACTTGCTTAAACAAAGGTTATTTGAAAATGAATGTCAACTTACATATTGTATATGCACATTAGGTAACTGGCTACTTAATCTACTAATTCATAATTAGGATGTATAATGTTAAATTGCTTCATTCTTTTTTTTTTAACCCTTACCTTCTGTATTGGTTCCAAGGCAGAAGAGTGGTAAGGGCTAGGCAATGGGGGTCAAGTGACTTGCCCAGGGTCACACAGCTGGGAAGTGTCTGAGGCCAGATTTGAACCTAGGACATCCCATCTCTAGGCCTGACTCTCAATCCACTGAGCTACCCAGCTGCCCCCCCTCATTCTTTTAAAATGTACACATACACTTGTGTGTGTGTGTGTATATATGTGTATATAATATAAGTATAAAATAAACACAATGCTAGCCAATATTTACTGATTGTATTAAAGCCCAAAAGTTAAAAGGCAAAACTCCATGAGATGTGATTTTTTTAGGGATAGTAAAATAAAGATGTCCATGTACTCTAAAATAATAAGCAACAATGGAATCACATTAACATCTTTAATGATGGGTTAGAACAGTGTATCAATATTTAATCTTCAAGTTATATAGTTTAGGATGCAATAAAGATTTAAGTAGGCAACATATGCTACAAAGTATAAACATATCATTTTAGCTCATCATTATGTGTCTAATATATTACTTAAATTGAAAGAATTCGCTCAGAGGTATTGAAGTTGGAATATACAATTGCCACATGAGAAGATACTGGAAAAACCCACACTCCCTTCCCCAACAAAATAACAAGTCACTCCAAAATGAAGGTATATCATCCTTCTATATCCATTTTTGACTTTAATTAGTTGCTTACTCTTCTGAATTTCAACTTAAATTATGGTCTCCACTACACTCTCAAATTATGGATAGGCAACACAAATCGTATAATAATGTCTAAAAGAATGTATAATCATTAAAAATGCATAATTTTGGGAATTTAAAACTTTCATAAACCAAAGAAGGCAATTACCCCTAAACATAAATGTAATTTTAAAATATTTTCTTTTCTACATTAAAAATACTTAATTCTTTATCAACTAAATCCATATTATACATACTCCTTGACCTTTCTCAATGACAATGAAAGTTTGAAAGTCAAGTTTATGACAAGCCATACCTTAAACCCCAAAAGAGGTGGTCTAGAGCAACTTGTTACAAATTTGAGGAGTTTGCGCTTTTCTTCATCAGTGAAACTTTCTACAACTTTCCAAAAGATTTTAATTACAGGATGATCTGCAGAATAGCCTCCTATGAAAAAATGAAGAATGTTTTTTATTAAAATTTTATGTTTTAGTCAGTTTTAAAATATAACAAGAAAGATATCAGGGTGATTAGTCTATGGCCATGCATAGGGCATACTTTACAGCCTAGCACTAGAAGAATATAAGCAGATTTGGAAGGACCACCCCTTTTCTTCGTCATCAAGGTACAAAGTAATCTAACATAAGGAAGGGGTAAGGGGAAAAAAGGAGGTGAGAAGAAAAAAGGAGACTGTAGTATATTACTGTAATTTAACCATCCTAATCTGCAATGGAGATATTTAATGAAGAAGTAGATGCTGGTAACAGATGATGTTTTAATAAATTTACCTTAAAGGACTTTACAAATACATATATAACTACATTGTATCTCTTATACGTCATTTGTGATAGCCCTAAATAAACACAATTATGTGCAAGAACAAAATATCTGATATATGATTAGAATGGAAAAGTTTTTTCACGAAGTGTACATCTAAATTAATTCTATGAGGAGACTGCTAACTGCTGCTGGGAATAATAAAATAGAGTTAATAATTGTCTAGAGAACTAATTACATTCTCTTTGAGAATGCAGCATGAGAATGCTTATGGATCTTAATTAAGATAAGTGTTTATTAAAATGAAAATAATGGTTTTATATTGCTCCTTTATTTTGTTTTTTTAATTGAATTTTTAAATTTTTCAATTATATGTAGAATAGTTTCTGACATTTTGATTCAAATTCTCCTGTTCCCCTTTCTTTGGCTTGTTCCTTTATTGTTAATATGCTCAGGAATAACATCAATGAAGGAAACTCTCAAGTGTCTTAATTGGCACATAAGTGAAAATGATAATATTGTTAAACCTAATTTACTGGAATAGCTTTGATCCTTAAAAAGTATAAACTCTCAACATAGATAAAAATATGTAGACAAGAAGGCAATTTTTTGGTATTAAAAGTAAAATGAACTCCATTTTAAAAAATTATGACTTGAAAGTGGAAACTATTATCTTGCAACCTGACATTGTTTGCCTTTACAGAAGGCATTGAGATCTTAACTCACTGTTGTAAAGTACTTTAGAAAGATAACCTTCAGACATAAAATGAAAATTTAAATAATTATATGGCATAGATCAGGAGACTTTTCAGGAGATCAAAGAATTTTATAACTAGAAATACTGATAGAACAGGATCCAATTTAAAACAAATCTATCTAAAGAAAATCTTTTTTTTGGCTTTCTTTCTTCAAGAAAAGGAGTGGAGTGCCTTCCAAGCACAGGCTATGCCATAGGCAAGGCAGCAGCAGTCCCTAGAGATGACTGAATCAGCAATGATGGTTCTTTGTTCATATATAGTAAAGAGGTCAGATAACTGGTCAAAAAGAGAGGACCCTTTCCTGTGTGAACTTAGACCCTACTTAGTCTAACAAAATCAGGAATGTCTACACCCAAACTTAAGGATTAAGTATCTAGGAGGATGGCCTTTGATAGACATGAGCTAACAAATGACAAATCAGAAATAGCTGACAGACCCCTGGGCTGTCCTAAGTCAAGCTTAAACTACCATTGGTACAGATGAGATGCAGGAAAGTGATGTAAAACCGTCTACATATTTGGCACCACTTCCTCTCTCAGGGTGCTTTCCCCAGAAAGGTGGCTCTGGCTGGCAGTGTGCTACGTGTTCCGACATCTTGGAGTGGTGCCAACTATAGTCCGGTTTGGCGGTGAGTTTTCCCTTGATACTCTACTGGGAGAAGCTAGTCCAGGTTCAGGCATCCTAGCTGAGCCCTCTTGGAGCTTAGGTTGATTCCTTTCTCCTTTACCTTCTAACACTATCCTCTTAAAAGCCACTAATTTGAACTCTCCCTGACACAGACCAGGCGGAAAAAATCCTACACCTTTTTCCCTCTCCCTTCTCCTTAATTTCTTTTCTCTATATTAGTTAAAATCACCATAAATTTCCAGCTGACTTGGGTATTTTATTTGGGATACCCCTGGCAACCAAAATTAATTTAGTTTAGGTCACAACTCTAAAATTATCCTTACACCTGGCACTGGGGGAAGGGCTCTGTTGCACAGGTCAAGGTCCCACAAATCATATTCTTTCCCTCTTCACCTCCTACCCCTTCCCGTAGCCAATACGCAGTTCCATTGGGTTTTACATGTGTCCTTGATCAGATAAGGTTATTTCTAATACACAACATTTTCCATGTTATTCATGCCATTCTAGTGCTATTTACTACCTGAAAGAGTATAAAACAGCATCTTAAATACCATAACTATGATCTATCAGTTAAAAAAGTTATTTGGCATCTAACTATGCACAAATAATTTTGTGGGTGTGTGTGGGTGGGATGGGGGATTGGAAGAGGAATGCTATAGAAAAGATAAAGGATATGATATAGTTCTTATACAAAGGATGAAATATGAAACATGGTATTCAGTTCCTAACAATGAAGTAATGCATTTAAAATGTTGAATAAAACATATATCATGTACATTTTTGTAAATACTCAATGCAATAATTAATTTTGCTCGGCTATCCCTATTTATTATGAGAGATTTCTTTTTCCTTTTCTTATTCAATTGGAGACATGAATGAGAGAAAATAAATATTCATTTGAATAAGCATAACAGAATTAAATTTTTAAAAGGACATGTTCTCAATGTTATGAAATTCAAAATCTAGTTTGGGAGAAATATACATATAAGAATGTTCTATGAACTCACATTTATGTAAATATAAGGTGCAATGATAATGGATGTTCATAGTGATCATCCCAAGGAACTTAAAACATCCTGAAGCACCTTCTAATTCAAAAAAGAAAAAGTATTTCAGTGTAATCTCTAATATTTTATACTCCACACTGTTATGATTACCTGAAAGTCTGGCAGTTCATGGATATTATGCATATGACAATTTATAGTTAGACAGAATGTCTGACTAATAGAATAGTTCATTTTCTATTTATGCATAATAAAATAATTATTCTCTAAACTTTCTTATTGATCAGAAACAGTTGCAAATTCTTCCAAGAGAAAAGTACTTAAACTGAAGTAGTATTTTAGTACAAAAGTAAAGGCTACATATGAAAGATGTGAAGATTAAATTTAACACTCCCCTGATTATAACAATGAAAATACATAACTCTGCCCTGATTTTGAAGATTAAATTGTAACTCGTCTATTTTTGGATTTAATCCCCATAAGTTTAAACACGGTACTTAAAAAGTTAAGTATGGAGATCTGTGCATTTTTAGGTTTAATCACCAAAGGTGCAAACATCTCATTTCATTGAGTGGGGAAGGTCTGTGACCCACGTGTATGACAGTGGTTGACGAATCAGAATTGAATGACTGCCTCCTGGGCAATCCTAGAGCAGGACTTCAACTGCGATTGGTAGATGTAAGATTAGGGGAAGACACAGAAAGTGACACAAAAGAAGCGGCTTTAAAAGGAGTGGTTACTTCCTATGAGAAGAGAAAGTCTTCATTCCTTGGAGTGCTGACTGGACCCAAGACCCTGTTTCCTGGTGAGGCTGATAAAAATCTACTGACTGGTCTTTTACTGGTGAGTAAAAAGCTGACTCTTAACTGCTGGTTTTTCTCTGAAGAAACCAGCCTAAAGAAATACTTATCCTCTTGAGAGAGGCTCCCTGTATTCCCAGAGCCTTGGCTCCAAGGGCATAGGCTCCTCTGGCTAAGAACTAACTCTCTGCCTAGGGGCCAGGAGCAAATTAATTAGTGTTTAGGCTAGATATCTCTCCGATTTCTCGCTTCACTCTTTCTACATTTTGTAAATAAATTGTAAATAAAATCTAATGGAATTAATTAAATTACTGGTGACCACACTCATAAAATATGAAGTCCAACTCTTTAAAAAACAAACCCCTTTTAACCCTTACACAGAGTAATAATAAAATACCTGAATAGTTTGTGAAGGATTTGAGGTCCTCTAAACTGATGGGCACTTGGGCACCAGAAATCAACACCTGAAATATCAAGTTTAAATGTTTAAGTTTAGGGCAGAAATAAGAAACTTCTTCTATCAGAGTGGAACCATCTTTTTTTCTTATAGACAACAAGTACAATACCTGGATTTCTTGCTGATCAAACATTCTGAGCCATTCAAGATTCACAACATTGGCCAGACCTTGTCTAAAGGCCAGACAATGCTGTCGGATCTGTTTGTTTAGTCTATAGTCTGCTACCAGATGGATATATGCAATTCGGTTAGCACTAGTAACAGGAATATCCTTTCCACCTAGCTTCAGTTCAACTACCTATAAACATAAAAAAATTAACATATATATTAACAACATTCAAAGTACATTTGAGAATGTGAGCTTATTTTCTAATTATCTGAATATACTTTAAAAATATGTTTAATCACCAATTATTCATTCTAGCTTATGTGGACCCTCTAAAGAACCAAAATGTCTATTACCTATAAAAACTGTTACTGTCCGCAATTTCATTTAAAGATTCATTGTAATTTTATTGACTTGTCTAAGGCATTCCACAAATTAATAGTTCATGCTCATACAATGTCAATTATCACCAATACTTCAAGTTTTGTAGGGTATAAATGTCAGTTTCAATACTGATGATAGGGCTTTGAAAAATGCTACTTCTAGTACTAAAGTTACCCAAAGCAAATACTTTGCTATCAAGTATTTCATGAGGAAGTCGGATGACTTCTGGAACATAAACTTCAAAAATCCATTGTTTCTTTTGATTGCTTCTATCACATTTTGGCAGGGCCATTTTTTTTAACCTGCCATTTTAAGATTTTTTAAAAAGTATTTTATTTTAATAAATTTCCACATAGGCAAGACCATTTTGTAAAGTCACTGTGATTTGTTCTTATCTTTTCAATAACAATATAACACTTTCAACTTCAAAAGGTGGACATTTTTCTTAAGGAAATGTTCTTGCATTACAGTTTATATTATGTAATGTTAACACAAGCAAATGTAGAACTCAAGTAACCAAAAAGTGTAAGAAAAAAGAATCTTTTCTCCAAAAAAGATTTTGAAAAACAAAAAATTATATGATATAATCTTGGCAATCAATGCTAAGTTTTTTGAAGGGAAGTCTCATTTATCAAATGATACTTAATTGAGTAAATATATAAACTGGCCAAATAATTTCCAGTTATTCAACTTTTCAAATATCTGGAGTATTATAGTTTATTATCCACTTACCTCTTGATGACATAATATTTCAAGAATGCTCAGTACAGTCCCTGGCATATACTAGATACTATATAAATATTGACTTTGATGTTGATTATTATTAGTTGTGACAAAGAATGTCTTCATTTTCATTTTACTAATTAAATAGAATGCTTAATGTAATTATTGCATTGCACTGTCATTCTTTTAAAATTCATTTGTATATCTACATGAAGAAGTAAAATGTAACATCCTATTTTTTCTTTTTTAATATTCTAATATTTACATAGTTTTAATGGAACTACTACTTATTTTTTTAAATATTATTTTATTTGGTCATTTCCAAACATTCATTGGACAAAGATCATTTTCTCCCCCCCCCCCCACCTCTAGACTACTTCTTATTAAACAGATAAATTCATCTATTTTAGATGTAAGAGTATGAAATATTTCTATTAGCAATAGCTTTGGAGAATTCATTACAGAATTAATAGATGTAAAGATTTTATTCTACATTCAACTAATACCACTAGATGGTGCAAGGCAATAATATAGTTTTATAATACGAGTTCTCTCAACAAGCATTCTCAAGAAGGCAAATTGTATGGGATCAGATTTACAGCTGGTTTCTCTGTCTATAAAGAATTTTCTCATTTGAAGAAGCATATATGCTCTTTGAACATGGAAGTTATCATCATCAGGGTGAAATTTCAATACACAAAATGTAGAAGAGATTTGTGTAAAAAGATCTAAATCTCTTCCAAGCAATGAATATACCCACTCTGTCACATTACAAAAGAATTTTTTTTTGCTGCTTTCAATTTATTGCATTGCATTTGGGAGAAAACATCATTTGACTAACCTTTGAGGTAGTCTATTACGTTTGATGCTAGATTATAGCCAGTACACAACAGTCAAGTTTCCTATCTCATTTTCCTTTGTCCTCTTCTTTTGACCTCTGTGCCCTAGTGAAAGGACCTTACAAAGCTACGCTCTGATATAATCATCCTTATTAGTTATCAAGTATTTGTGGTACTCTTTTGGAAGTGATATCTCACTTGATTACAGGGACATACATCAGAGGTTTATTGGCCCTTATTATGCTCCCCTATTTCTAATTGCTGAAAAAAGAGGAAAAGAATGGGGGAAAAAAATCAGAATTCTGTAATGATTTTTTACAAAAAGCCATAACTTCTGGGTGGGGTCAAGTTGTCCTGTAGACAAAAGGACACAATAATCCCACCCACTTCTGGGGAAGAAAGATGGAAAGTTTAGCAGGCCTAAAATGTACCCAGTTCAAGGGCAGCCACTCTAGAATAACACTAATGCCAGATTTTTCCCCATTAGGGCCCATTAGGCCCTAAATACTATTATATTCAAGGATCTAGCAATTGAAGTCTCCAGTAACTGAGATCCAGTTGTGTTTTCCCCCAACAGTAGGATTTTATGGCCTGAATAGTTTTTCTTCCATGCCTTCCCTTCTATGAGTAAAAGCTTCTAGTCTCCCAGAAAAATAAGTTAATATTTTCAAATGAATGATCACAATGTAAGAAGAAATTGGGGGTGGAGACAGGCCTTATATTAATTAGTTTACTTAACAAAAATTTTAGGAGAAGGAACTAAAGGGAGTGGACATTGAGATATATTACAATGTCTCATCCCAATTCACCTTCCATATAATTGCTAAAGAAACGTTCCCTAAAACACAAATCTGACTCCCAGAGTCAATAAACCTAGTTTCCTTATTACATTGAAAAAAAAAATTTTTTTTAACTTTCTGCTCTAGTAACAACTCTAAGATCAGAAAATAATTTTAATGGATTTAAAAAAAAACTTTTACCTTCTGTCTTAGAACTAATTGGTTCTAGAACAGAAGAACAATAAGGGCTAGGCAAATGGGGTTAAGTGACTTGCATAGGGTCTCACAGCCAGGAAATGTCTGAGTTCAGATTTGAAGTCAGGTCCTCTGGAGTCTAGGTCTGGTGCACAATCCACTGTTCCTTCTATCTGCTTCCTTCTTATTACCTCTTGAATCAAAGACAAACTCTTCTGTGTCCCTTCAAAGTCTGACTTCAGCCTCCTACATTATTCTTTTTCATGTCATGAGGTAACCCTGTCAATTCTAGCATTTTATGATTCTATCAAAAATCTTAAACAGAAGATTTAAAAAATCACTGAATGTCTTCTAAGTCAATGATTACCAATGTGGAAAACGTAAAGGCTGGGTTCAAATATTACTTATATTTGTATCTTCCATGGTGCCTAGAATAGTTAAGGTCTAATAAAACCGTAATATTTGTTGAATGAATGGACAAATGAATTTGTAGAGAATTAGGGGAATTCTGAAAATCCTTCCTGAAAAGGAAATAGTATTTTTATTTTTAGTGAAAAGAATGAACTTAGAATCTGATTATCTGTAACTATAGCTTCTTTTTCTGGACATGAGGAGGGGAAAATAATCATAATATCATTTTGCAAACAACTAAAAGATAAGAGGATGTAGCAATATTTTATTTACTTGGAGGTCAGTCAGCATCAACCATGAGAGAATATGGGGCCTATAGGTCACAAAGTTAGAAGTAAAGAGTTTCTTATACAAAGCTCAACTATAAAAATAGCATAGGACCCCCAAATTACACAAAACAAGATTTAATGAGTTAGTTCAGCAAGTGTTCTTGTAGATTAACAAAGACCATAAAAGCCAAACTTCACTAGTAGGAATGCTATGAAGTAACTGGGAAAATGGGGAGGGGAGGAGAAAAGACAGATGCCATAAAGGGGAGAAGTTATAAGCAGAAAACAGCTCTAATTGCTCATCATACCATATTAAAGGCATACTAATTACAGGACAGTTTGAAGGCTGAGAAGATGCTCAACAAAAAGACAAGGAATGTTCTACATGATTCACTCATTTTTTCAGTTTCACTGACTTTTGAAGTTATTTCTGTAGTATTACTTGTACAATAATTAATGTTCAGGAAGATGACCCTGAATAATCAAGCAAACACTTAAAAGTTATTTATTATACTCCCTGATGGAAATTATATATAACAAAAGTCATAAAGTTATTAATATCTGAGCCTGATTTGAACTCATGAAGATGAATATTTTAAATTCTAAGCCCAGTGCTCTCCACTGAACCACATAACTACAGAAGTCAGGAAGACCCGAGTTCAATTTTGGCCTCAAGACACTTTTTAACTAGGTGAATGAACAAGCCATTTATCCCCTGAATCCAATGGAGAATGAAATGGCAAATAATTTTAGTTTCTTTGCCAAGAAAACTCCAAGGACAGTATTGGAGGGCCATGGTCTAAGAGTCAGGAGAAGTCAGACAATTTTGAATGATTAACAACAAAATTTTGATAGATAAGTAGATATATAAAACATTTATTAAGTATTTTATGTATTCTCGGAACTATTACAAGAACTGAGAATGTAGTAACTACAAGGAAGAAAGACAATTATTTGGCTTAAGGAGTTTATATTTGAAAGGAAGAAGACAACAAATAAAGGAGAGCTGCAATAGGCAGAGTTATGTTGTGAAGATGAGTCTGGCAAAGGCAATAGCTCACGTATAAGAGCTGACAGAGACAGTGGGGGAGTCCTGGAGGAAGAGGAGGAGGTGCTTTTTACATGGAGATGGCATATGATGGTGATGGAATATTACTGTGCTATAAGAAATGATGAACAGGATGATTTCTGAAAGAGCTGGAAAAACTTATGTGAACTGATGCAGAGTGAAATAAGCAGAACCAGGAAAACATTATACACAGTAACTGCAATACTTTGGAATGATCAAATGCGATAGTCTTTGCTAATAACAGCAAAACAATGATCCAGGACAATTCTGAGAGACTTATGAGAAAAGAATGCTATTCACCTCCAGAGAAAGAACTGTTGGAATAGGAATGATGAAAACATATGATTTATCACTTGCTTATTTGGGTATCTGTTTTGCATGATGATAAATGTATAATCTAGATTTAATTGTTTGTCAGCTCTGGGAAGAACAGAGGGAGATAAATATGTATCACATGACTTTGGAAAACTTATGTGGAAATTTGTAATTAAAATAAAATCTTTTAAAAAAAAATTTAAACATTAAGAAAACAAATAAGAGATGGCATGACAGAGCAGGCTTGGAAGAATTAGAAGGGGTTATGAAAACATATCCACTAATGCATTTCTGGTAGAATTATGAAGAGGTACAACTAATTTGGAAAGCATTTAAGAAATTATGCAAATAAAGGGACTAAAATGTTTATATCCTTTGCCCTAGAAATTCCACTACTAGGCATATACCACAAGTAAGGAGGTCATTAGCAAAAAGATTCTTTAAGGCATTTAAGGCATTATTTGTAGTAGCACGTTTCTCCCTACAAAAATTAAAAAAAAGTAGAAACAAAGTATTTTAGATGTCCTACTGATACAAGAATGATTAAAATTTAATTTAAAAGAATGTGTTACATGAATATAATAGAACTTATTAATATAACAACAAATGTGTTTTTAAAAATTTATTTAATTAATTTAGAATATTTTTCCATGGTTACAAGATTCATGTTCTTGCCCTCCCCTCTCATTAATCCCCTCCCATAGCTGACGTGCAATTCCACTGGGTTTTATATATGACAACGAACATGTTAAACACAGAAAAGTGTGGAAGACTATAAGAACTGATGCAAAATGAAGTACACTTGGGGCCAAGAAAACAACATACTATATAACAACACAACAAGTAAACGAAAAGAACAGTCATCACAAAATATCACACTAGTTGTGACATTAAGAATGATCAAGCATGGCTCCAAAGAAGAGATATGAGAAGGCACTACCCTCTCCATGGGTTTGGAACAATGAATATAATGATAGATTTCTCTTTTTTTGGAGGCTGTTTGGTTTTGCTATTTTTTTTTAAACTTTATTCTTATTTTTTTAAAAATTCTTGTTATGGGAAGAGATATAAGTGGAAATGTAGGGGATGTAAAAACAAGGGATATTAACAAAATCTCAAAAACTACCTTCCATTAGGGGCAGCTGGGAGAGCCAGGTCTAGAGACAGGAGGCCCCTGGTTCAAATCTGACACTTTATAGCTATGTGAACGTAGACAATCACTTAACTCCACTGCCTAAGTCATTATTGCTCTTCTGCCTTTGGTTCTAAGACAGAAGGTAAGGGTTAAAAAAAAAATTCCATTAAAATTATTTCACTTATTAAGCTTCAGTTTTATAGAAATTTGGTTACAACTTATTCAACAACAGAAAATATTTAAGTTCTGTAAGGCTAAACTAACCTCTTATAAGAAAAATATGGCTCAGTTGAATAACTGAAATTGACTATACACTAAGTTTTCATTAGGGTGATTATTATTATTAGCAATGATAAATTAAAAACTAGTTATGTGTTTTAAAATTTATACTCTTCAGGTTTTCTGGGTAATTTAGTTATCTGCCACTGTCACTACTGCCTTGGAAATCACATGGCACAATAAAAGTTTAAAATAAAAACTATTGGAAAGAACCTTATAGAAGATCTATGCAATAGTTGCCGATGGAAGAATTTAATGCTGACATTCAATTCAGTACTCTGTAATATTTTTAATAGTTCTGAGAGAAAAACAAGTATTGGCTAAATACTGAGGAAAATGTTATTGGATTATAAGTTATAGCGAGCCTCAGTATTCATATCTTCAGCCACTATATTCATAATACAGTAATTATTCAACTTTAATGAATATAGATGAAAGGCAGAGATGATCATGTAGCATGGAAAAAGTCTTCGGTATTATCTTTTGTTGTAACCAATCTATATTAATGGGAAAAATGCAATTAGCAAGTCATTGCAGTGGCAAAAGTAATTTAACAGAGCAGCTGGAAAAATTACAAGGTTTTAAAAAAGCAGTCTGTTTCTATGTCTCAGTAGCCACAACCATTCCTGAGTTATGCATAAATATAAAATTGGTTGCTCAAATTAAATGCTGAGGTCACAACTTAATTATTTAAATAACTAAATCACTTAAAAAAACTACTTTTATAAAAATCATGCTTTATCATTGTAATGACATAAAATCTAAATTGATTAAAATATGTCAGACTCAGACACTATTGAATTTTCATTATTTAAAGCAAACCAGTGAAATATATATCTAGATTTTTAAGGGAAGGTATGGCTATTTAATCACATCACATAACCATTGGTATCGGTTTCACAGAACTACTATATATATATATATTCTTAGTATTACTATCACTATCAATCCTGGGATGTGTGGACTATTAACATGAATGTTATGATTACAAAGATAGATTACAACAGGTGTCAGTAACTACTTGTACTTTCGAATTTCATAACTTTACAAATAGTAGAAATTCTCTATCTTCAGAGTAACTGATAAAGTCTCATGATGGACTGACATTTGGTAATATATGCTGACTAGTTCTAACAAGAAAATTTCCCCTTTCCTACCAAGTTTTAGGATATTTGATGAGTGAGGAAAGTGTTTTTTGACTCCAAAGATATCACTGAAGTATGATAATGAGGTAGGTAAGACTAAGAAATTAAGTACCATCTTGTTTTTCAAATTAAGTTGGCAGGGCTGGCACATTAAGGAAATTAAAGAAGGTATAAGGTTTGCCTTTATATATATTTTGTAAAAAAATAAGGAGATGGGATGATGGGTTTTCTGTAAGAGGCAAATGTTCTAATAAAGATATTTGAAATTATGGTTATATTTTTTATTATAACTAATGTTGATGGTATGAGTTGATGTTATGTCTCGTCCTTTGGTAGGAAACTAGGCTTTTCTTCTTCAGAAAGAGAAATTATTCGATGTTAAGAAGATTCTCAGAAATAGTCTAGAACTACTTCCTGAATGCATTTTTTAAAAACCCTTACCTTCTACCTTAGAATCAATACTGTGTATTAGTTTTAAGGCAGAAGAGTGGTAAGGGCTAGGCAATGGGGGTTAAGTGACTTGCCCAGGGTCACACAACTAGGAAGTGTCCCTGAGGCCATATCTGAATCTAGGATCTCCTATTTCTAGGCTTGGCTCTCAATCTACTGAGCTACTTAGTCACGCCTCCCCCACCCCCATCCCCAATTGGATTTTTCAAACTCTTCTCCAGGCCTTCCAAAGAATATATCTGAAAATTGACCAAATTCAGATTTCCCAACAAATTTTAATAAAGGAACTAAGTTCTTGGTTGTTTTCATTATAGGAATCTTAGCTATTGGCATAAATATATTTAGCTTATATAAGAATATGTAGAACCATCTGAAAATATGAAATTTGCATTGATCCAAACTTTCTTAAAATACACTGAAGTCTAAAACAAAATTAGGTATTAATAATGACTAGTATTCCATAAAGGCTTATGTAGAACACTGTATCTTCAAAGGGATCTTGAAAAACAAGAGGAATGGAATCTAAAAATCAGAACTAACACTTCATAAAAAAAAAGTCTTGTAACCAAATCTAACTAGATATATTTAAGATGTCAAAAAAGACCAACAAGGGAAAAATCAGAAACTTTAGAATAGTAGGGACATTAGAGCAGTCTGACCAATATACAACCCACCTGGAATAACTAACGACATTTCAAAATTTCCAAATATGTTCAATTTACTGACTACCACTTTAAAGGGAAATTTTGGTTCAGATACATCAATTAAATTTTAAAATGTTTTCTTAATTTTTTAAATTAAAAAATATTTATGTTTAACTAGCTCTCAGAACATAACATTCTCTTCATTTTCAAATGATTACTCCCATTTTATTTTTATTAAACCCTTACTTCCTATCTTAAAACTTTAAGACAGAAGGGCAAGGACTAGGCAAATGGGGTTAAATTACTTGCCTAGGGTAATACAGTTAGGAAGTATCTAAGGACAAATTTAAACCCAGGTTCTGATTCCAGGTCCTGGTGCTGTATCTACTGAGCTACTTAGTTGCTCTATTACTACTTAAAAAAAACATTTTTCCCTTATCACATGTAAAACCGATTAAATGCAGCATTTTCATTGGTTCTATTAAATTGATCAAGCAAAATTATTCAACCAGGTCTATAGCTATGTACTTCTATGAATAAATTTGATTAAATTTTTTTACTGCTTTTTAATTTTTTAAATCAGAATAGCTAAACTGATAAGGAGATTCTTTCCCCAATGCATAAAGTCAAGAGTTCTGTAAATTATAGTCTTAGAAGTTTTGGGGGGCCACTGATAGCTTAAATGACTCAACCGGTGTCAGAAAGTTAACACTGTTTAAAAGTTAACTGTTACTACCTAATTTATATATCAGTGCAAGATTCACTTCATATAATATAGTATTCTCAATTTCTGTGCATAGTAATAATAAGTTCATATGCACCAGCGTTTGTGGTACATTTGAATTTCCTTTTTAAGTTAATTAAAAACAATAGCTTCTAAGGATCCAGATTTACTTGCTTCATGTATAATATACTACATATGCAGTGATAGGTATAATAATGACAGCTAATAACATCTGGCATTTAAATAATACCTATCATGTGGCAGGCACTACACTTTTATAATTATGATCTCATTTTATCCTTATAACCACCCTTGGAGGTAGGTGCTATTATTATACTCATTTTACTGTTGAAGAAACAGAGGTTAAATGACTTGTGCAAAGTTATACTGCTAGTATCTGAAGCTAGATTTGAACTTGGGTCTTCTTGACTCCAGGCCCTAAGTGCCACTAAGCAGAAAATAGCCATCAACAGAAAGGATAGTCAATAAACATTTATTGTCTACTAGGGGCAATTTCCTCTCTGTTAACATTGAGACCATAGCTTTGTTCAGTGTTTTTTGAGTCCATGTCTTCTGACATCCAAACTAGGGTGAATCATAGCAGAAAAAGACATGATATACATATCCAATAACAAATAAGTCATAATTATAGTGCTGTTTTAAAAAAAATAATACGCTATTAGAAAATATTAACAGTTAATTCCTATGCCACAGAATGGTTTACTTACACTGAAAGTGCATAAAAAATTGGGAAAACTGAAGATCTAGAGGAACCATAAGACTAATTTCAGGGAAAATTCATTACTCCTAATTCTGCTTCCAAGGTCAAGAAGAAGTCATCTCTATGGTATTTTCCCCATATTAAAACACACTAAATACTTGCTTTAGTACATGTGTCACTGAAACAAGCACACACTTTAAATATTTGAACACAACTATTGTGTTCTACCTCCCCCTCTTCCCAGTTTATCTGTAAAGTAGAGGGTGGGGAGAGAGACTAGACCTGTATTTTAATAGTTTAGTTAACTCTTAATGAGGTAACTTGCTCTACCAACGTAGAATGGCATGTGCTCTTCAACTCAGGCTTCGAGAGCTTCCTGGGGCTTTGAGAAATTATGGGCTAAGCATTCAGGGCAAGAGAATCACTAGACATCAAAGGAATATTGTGAACAACTGTGCCATCTGGCCTCTCCTTTCTTTCATGTCTCCTTTTAAGTCTTCTTGACTTCCAGTGATTTTGTTATATGCTTTCCTGCAATGTAAGTATCCTATAGCTATGTATCTACTACATACGTTATTGGTTAAAAACAAAGGGAAATCAAGTTTATGCTTTGTTCTTAATGAAGATATATTGGATCATTGTTTTCTTTGTGGTCACAGTCTTAATGTGCTCTAGAATTTTGCCAAGAATAGGAATCAAGCCAACTAGTCATTAGTTTACATAATCCACCCTTTTCCCATTATTTGAAAAAGTGGTTATTTGGATAACTAGAGTCTTTATAGAAAAATCTACCTTTCTGCAACTTACCATCCATTCCTGCCTTCTCAGACCAAGCAAAACACAGTTAATTCCTCTTCCTTCTAATAGACTTTAAATACTGGAAAACACATCATTTTCCCCCTCCCCCCTTTCTGCTGGGTCGTCTCTTCTTTAGGCTAAATGTTTGAAGTTCTCTTTAAGGATCCTTATATGGTACATTTCAGGAAGGGCTTCCACAAACCAATTTAAGAAGCAAAAGCAATCTGAAATCATGAAATAAAAATATTTTTTTTCTTTCTTTCTAAATTAATAGCCACCATTAGTGGCTTTGAAATAGTAAAGGCTCCACCTTTATTGAGAACTACACAAGTATGGTTGTGTTCAATGTGTGCCTTATGTCCTCTATTGCCTATGGGCAATAGGGGTTGGGAAATAACCATTAAGTTGTTATGCTATGAAGAAAAAGGAGATACCCCAAATGTCCCAGTCTTACCTGTGCCTCTCCAAGATCATTATTCACCACAGTAAAGTTTAGCCCAAGTTCCTCCACATCACCTTCATAGCTCTTGAGGAAAAGCAAATTTTTGTACATTTCAGGATCTAATGAAGCCAGGTGATGAATATCCACATCAGCACTTGTCCCAAGCAACTTTGAAAGGAAAAAACCAGCAAAGGGCAGCTCCACTAACATGTTTTCATAGAGAGCCTATGAATGAGAATGGACAATACATTAAAAATACATATTTACTAAAATGTTCATACCCTTTCCCCCAGGATCCCTCTACTAAGCATATATCCTGAAGAGAAACATCCTGTGTCTAACATGATATTCACTACAGCATTTTTTACAGTAGCAAAGAATAGTAAACAAACCACATGGTCAGTGAATGGGGAATTATCAAACAAAATGATGGTACATGGATGTACAAGCACTACAAAAACAAACAGAAAGGAGAGTTAAATGAAACTGGATATCGTATAGTTATGATCTTTATTACCAATAGGAAAAATTATGGTATGGAATTCTGTAATATATATAATACTGTAATAATACTGTCAGATACCATCAAGGTAAAAAAGTTAGTTTTGAACAACTTTTTTTTAATTTTTAAAATCATTGTTATAAGGAATGGCTCACTGGACAGAAAGAAATGAATGTGTAGGGGAAAAAAACATCAATAAAAATGAAAATTACATTTACAAAGATCCATTCTGTTTGTTTCTGAAACAAATTTCCTTATATACATATTCAATTATATATTGATTTTTCCTTATGTATAACTGAAACATTTTCCCACAAGACACACCACATATGTGATAACACGGTGGTGGCTCAATGGATAGAGAGATCCTAGGTTCAAAAGTGGCTTCAGATGCTTCCTAGCTGCTGTGATCCAGGGCCAGTCATTTAACCTCAATTGCCTAGTCCTTTATAGCTCTTGTCTCTTGGAACTAATACTTAGTAACAATTCCAAGAAAGAATGTAAGGGTTAAAAAAAAATACCACAGGCACACCATAATGACATTATCATATTATATAATTTTTGAGGTGGAAGGTTTCTAGGTGATCATCTTATTTTACAGATGAAACCAAAGCTCAAGAGATTACCTACTTAAAGTTACATTAGTATTTTGGTGAAGGGCTGAAATGAGCTACTCATTTACTGCAGAGTAACCACAGGCTTCAGTTTAATCTTCTGTATAATAAGGGAATTAGGTAGATAACCTTAAAGGGACCAGTTCTAAGTCTATGATCTTCTAATTCTGGAAGTTCAGATTTCTTTTCATAACAGAATGCTGCATCCCATAAACTATTAAAATTCAAATATACAACCAAATGTTAAAAACTTAATGAAATATTAGTAAAGTAGCAAAACATATTCCTAATTAACTTCCATTCCAAACTACTTTGCACAAAATATTTTTAAAAGGATAAATTCTGAACTATATATTTGATCTTTAGGTAAATAAGACTTCAAGTCTAGAAAGCTTATTTATCTCACTTCCTGAGTTATCAAAAAATTTTAGAATTAGATGTGACACTAGAGATTATTCATTACTCCATTCTCCATCAGCAACTCTACTTGGTTTTCCCATTCCACTGATTAACATGCCCTCATCCCCCACCCCCCACATAAGTCAATCCCTAGAAATCTCATCATCATGAAGGAAGACTCAGGTTTGTATACTTTACATCTTAACTCACCCTCAGCTTCTACTCCCTTCTACAGAGCACTAAATTCTTTTCAGAGCCATCCTAAAAATCCAACCCCCAAAAATGGCCTTTAATTTTTCACCTAATCTTTCCTCCTCCTTTCTGGTCACAGAAAATTAAAACATCTCTACTACCAAAGCCAATTCTATTGTGTTCTGATCCAGTGCTCTCCTACCTCATTCATGACCTTACTGCACCAATTAAACTTTCATATCTCTTTAATGAAAGCATCAACTTCTTCATTATTGATTGGTTCCCTATTATCTGACTATAAATGATGGGATTTTTCACCCTCCCCTTCATCCTCTTCAACCCATTTTCTGCATTTGACACTACTGATCACTGTTTCCTCATGGATATGCTTCTCCTTTCTTGATTTTCATGACAACACTCTCTATGGTTCTCCTCTTAATTTTCTGACTGCTCCTTCTTAGCCTCCTTAACATTAACCTTTCACCAGGTCCTTAAATGTGCATGTTCCCCCCAAAGTTTTGTCTCAAAGCTCTTCTTTTCACACATACTCTTTCTGGTGACCTCATTAGCTCCAGAAGCCATCATCTCTATGCAGATGACTCATAGATCTGTATCTCCAATGCCATTCCTTCCCTAGAGCTTCAATTAGACTCCCATCACTAAATGCCTCTTGAATATTTCAAACTGGGTATTTTGGAGACATCTGAAGTACAACACATCCAAAAAGAACCCATCTTCCTCTTCTAAACTCTTTTATTTCTATTGGAGGCACCAATATTCACCAAGTGTCTCAGCTTTATACTCTCAAGGGCATTCATCTATCAACTAACCATAAACACTGACTGTGGGCCAGGTATTCTGCCAGGTTTTGGAAATGCAAAGAAGAGAAATCAAACAGTTTTACCCTGAAAGGAGCTTAAAAGTTAACAGGTAGACAATAATTTCATAAACTAGTATATGTGGAATATATGGACAGTAAGTATTAATTTAAGTATTATTATTAAATAAAAAGTGTGGAAGATGAATTGTAGTAGAGAGACCAATTAGCTATAGTGGTAGTCTCTTGGTGACCAAGAATGACTATTGTCTTTGTGCAGTTTCATCTATTGATGTACCCTCATATGGCTTTGGAGTCCAAAGGCTGAGGCGCACAGTTTGTGGCACATGGGGCATGGGACACCAGTTGTTACGGGAGGTGCGCTTGTGGCCTGGTGTCGGCGTTCATGCGCAGTGGCAAGATGTCGACGTCGCTCATCTTCATAGGTGGCGGCGGCATGGTTAATGTGGGTTCGCCAGCTGCTTCTGTCAGAGGCAGCGAGTTCTAGTTGCTTTGGTGTAATGCCAGCCCACTTCAAGTTGGACTTTAGCTGATCCTTGTATCTTCTCTTTGGTCGACCTTGTTTCCTGAGTCCAGCTGACAGTTCACCCTAGAATACCTGTCTTGGTATTCGTGGTGGGTCCATGCGGATGACGTGTCCAGACCATCATAGCTGGGTTTTGAGGACCATGACTTCGATGTTGGTGGAGTTGGCTCTGTCGAGGACTTCCTGGTTGGTGATACGGTCCTGCCATCGGATCCTCATGATTGACCGGAGGGAGCGTTGGTGGAATTGCTCCAGCTGTAGCCTTGCAGTAATCTGGGTTAGAGGTAATGCATTCCTCACTTTACATATCCAATCAGAAACCAAATCTTGCAAGTTATTGACCAACACAAACTCTCTTCATATAGCTACCACTTTAGTTTGGGCTCTCTTCATCTCTTGCCTAGATTATTTCAATGACAACCTAATCAGTTTCCTAATTCATCTCCTTGCCTAAAAGTTTCTCCCCATTCCAATACATCCTTCAAGACTGTTGCTAAGATAAATTTCATTAAGTGCAGCACTGACCAAGCCATTCACCTATTCAATAAACTCTAGTGGCCTTAATCCTTTAAGGAAATAATGTAAACTTCCTTGGAATGCATTTCCTTCTAAATTTCTACCTCCCAGGATACTCCACCCACCCCACACCCCAACCTCTGTTTAAACACTTACTATCTTCTATATCAGAGGTTCTTAGCATATTTTTTTTTTCATGGCCACCTTTTGGAAGTCTGATGAAGTCTATGGAACCCTTCTCAGAAAAATGTTTTTAGGTATATAAAAGAAGATACTTTGAAATGAAAGAAATTAATTATATTATCAAAATATTTTAACACACACATTCATGTTCCTTAGGTTAATTTCTCTTATTCTTTATGAAGTCTTTACTGACTACTCTATGAATCCTGGTGCTATCCTCCCTAAATTTTTTCATCTATTTATTTATTTATTTTTATTCTGTACGTGCTAATATCTATCTATCTACATATCTATCTATTGCTGAATAAGATTGTGAGCTCCTTGAGAACTGGGATTGTTTTATTCTTTATTTGTATGCCCAGAATGTATAATAGACACAATAAATGTTTGCTATTTAAATGATATAAATATTCTGAGATACAAACATAACATACAAGATATGGCCTGACTAGAAGATTATGGCAGGACAACTCAGTTTCTTTGTCCTATATACCCTTTGGTTCTTAGTGCCACTAGACTGAATTTTGATTGCTATATCACACTGTTGATTTATTTTGAACATTTATAGTCTGCTAAAACTATCAACTTTCTTTTCCAAGTTAATTTTTTTTCTATTAGCAAAAAAAAAAAAAAAGATTTTTCTTTCCTTACCCAAGTCCATTGGAAAAGAAAAAAAATCAAAACTCTTCTGACATATATTCAGTCAAGCAAAGCCAATTCTTGCATCAGCATATATTAAAAAAAGATATGTATCATGTTTCATTCTACACCCTAGAATCTACCTTCTCTTTGCGAGGTGTTAGCAAATTTCTTCAAAGGTCCTTAGGAGTCATGGTCCCTATTTCTCAAATGCATTTTAGTTATTCTACCCTCAACATGTATTTGTGAAGCTTTAGGCCATTATTATAACTAATTTAATCTTATTAGATTTGGCCCAATGTTCTAGTCTATTAATATCTTTTTGTATAGTTAAAAAAAATTTCCTATTAAAGTATTATTACTTAAAAACTTAACAGAGAAAAAACTAGTTAAAATTGCTTTGTAAATATCTACACTTAAATTACTTTCAATTCACCAAACTAGAAGTTTCAATCATTTTCCTTAAGTCTTAATTAGTTTTCTTTATCTCTTCCTTCTTATCTACTTTTCCTCTTATATAGTCATAGTTAAAACATATCCTGATCTTCTGGTTTTGGTTTATTCACTTTTCTATTTCTCAAAGGTATTTCTAGAGTAGCATTCCTCATGTGTGTTTGTATTAGTTGCAATACATTATTCAATTACATAAATGTATCATAATTTACTTAACCACTACCCTTTTGAGGGATATTTAAGCTGCTTCCATGTTTTTCTATAGAGTTTCAACAATGGAAATTCTTAGGTTAAAGAGTGTGATTATTTTAATAACTTTTGATGAATCATTGCAAGGTTGCTACTCCAAAATGATTATATAAGTTATGTGATAAAGCAATTAATCAACATACAAATTCCTCTATAACCATGTCTTTTTTTGGGTTTTCAATTATGATTCCAACTTTGATAAGAATGATATAAGACCTCAAAATTGTTTTACTTAACATTTCTTTGATTATTGGTAAGACTAAACTTTATTCCAAGCAACCAGTTAATCTGTTTCCAGTTTTGAAAATTTTCTGTTCATTATTTTTTGACCAGTTTTCTACTCTAGGCTGAGAGTTAACTTTGTAAATATTTAATGTTTCTATAACCTTTTGGGGATCTTATCATTTAATAGGTCAGTGCTGTCTCTTCAAGTTTTGTGTCATCTACACATTTCTTAAAAATTTTAACAACATAGGCCTGAGGATAAATCCCTGGGGCAATTCAATGCAGAATTCCAAAGTGACAGGGAACCATTATTTTTCATTTCTCAAACCATTTACTACATATCTCCTGTTCTTGAACAGAAGAAAAGCACTAAATATTCTGTTAAAAGCTTAGTGAACTACCTGAGCAAGGTTGTATGGTATAGCAGTGTTGGCCTCAGAGCTAGGAAGTTCTGAGGACAAATTTTACCTCTGACATGTACTGGCTGTGTGACCCTGGATATATTACATAATCTTCCAATATCTCTAAGACTACAAATAGTTCAACAATTGATATCTACATTGGTAGAGGGAGTTTTCTCACCTGGAGTTGCCTATGCCAATTAATGTCTTCCAAAATATAGCTACAGGATTTCCCAATCTACTTAGTTTATTTACTGTAGATAGCTTTGACACTAGAATTGGCCAAAAATTCAAAAGAGAAGGATTTGTGTTAATGTCTAGGCTCTTTCCGGCACACTGGATTCCCAAGAAAAGAAGGCAATATTGTAGTCTAAGAATGAGAAAGTAGAACAGTAAGGAAGAGATCTCAAAATCAGTATTAAAATATAAAATTTTGAAAATGCGGTGTAAGAATTTCCATTGCTGACCAATTATAACTAGACCTAGAAATTTATCCTAGCTATTTTCTTAAGTAAAGATATAATTTCAATTGATTAAGGAACATTTTCTATTATGTTCTAATTTCTAATTAAGTCCTATCCATCAAGGCACAGAGGAAACCCTGGGTTTTATGTAATAATGGAGCATAAAATCCAGTCTGTTTTCCACAAACTGGAAAGATTTTATAAATGAGCTCCATGACAGATTATTAGTTTGTTTTCCAAGGATCAACCAAGTTAAATGCAGAAAGGGTTAAAACCAAGAGATGAATTTTTTTAGGTACTGTGATGGGCACTGGCACAGGGGTAACACATACTGATAAAATCACAGATGCTTGAAATACATATAAAAATGTGATTCATATTTTGGAATGTAAGTCAACTGCAAAACAGAAAATTATTTTATGTAATCAAGCTTTCAAAACCACTATTCTTAAAGATATGCATTTCATAAAAGCAAGGAATGTTTGTATAAGAAATAACTTTTCATAGATTATATCATCACCAAATCCACATATAATTATAATTTTTGAAAAGCACCTCCAGATACATTATTTAATATATGGCAAAAAGTGAAGACTCAGGATTAGAATCAGGATTTTTACTCCATCCAATATAGTTCCCTCATTTACTTTTATGGGTAAAAACCAACTTATAATTACTAATTTTATAAGTATATAATTAATTGTTAATAGAGGAACAGATAACTAGTTAATAGAAGAGAGCTCTTAATTTCTGCTTTGGAATAGCTGTTTGTTATATGTTCACAATAGCCTGTTTATAGATCTGTTTGCCTAATGTATATCGCTTTATCTTCTATCTTCTATCCAGCCATACTACTGATTTTCCTAAAACAGTGTTCTGATCTTGCCACCCCTTCTTGTCAATAAACTCTAAGGGATCCCTAATGCCTATACTAGGTTCCTGCCTATTGCATGAACAATTCACTCCATCTCCTGGCATTTTTCCTGGTTGTCTCCCCTGACTGGAATTCTCTCCCATGTCAATTCTGTCCACTGACTTCTAAATTCCAACTAAAATCCCCTCTTTTACAGGAAGACTTCCCCAACTCCACTGAATTCTAGTGCCTTTCTCACATATTTCTTCTTTTTCATGTCAATAGCTTGTTTATACCTTTTTTGTTTATTACCCTGCACCTCTCCCCCCAACTAAATAGTATGTTCTTTAAGGGTAGGAACTCTTTTTTATTCTTTTTTAATTCCTACAGCAGTGATGGCAAACCTTTTAGAGATGGAGTACAAGGCCCTGCCCCCACCTCACTCCCCAGACTGACTGCTGTGCCTCCTCCTGACCCTTCCTTATACTTGACAGTGAAGGGAGGAAGTACTCCCATTGGACTGCTGGGCAGAGGGGCAGGCCATGTGAGAAATATTCTCAGGTACATGTAGAGAAAGGGGGAGTAGGAAGGACCCATCCCCCCAATCACTCTGGTAGGAGACTGCAGGTATACCCATAGAGAGGACTCTATGTGCTCTTTTTGGCACACATGCCATAGGTGTGCCACCACTGCCTTGGAGCTTAGTAAAATTATTTGGCACAAAATAGATACTTAATAAATGTCTGATTGACTGAGAGGGCAATGAAGTTGGAATAAGATTTATGTTCAAGTCCTATCTCTGCCACTAACTAGGGAAATTTCAGCAAATTAACATCTGAGAGTCTGTTAGTTTCTTCAGCTATAAAATATATATAATGTTACTAGCATTTTATACCTTGTTGCTGTAAAGATAAAAATAGCCAAAGTATACAAAGTGCTTTGTATCCATAAAGTGTTATCTAAATGTAAGTTATTATCAATATCATCATTCCCAAACCGAATTCATCATCAATTTCCAATGCTACTAATCAATTTGGCTTCTATTAGCCTCAAACACACATGATTAGATCAGAAGAAAGTACCAATGATCCAAGTCATGTATTTTCTCTTTTTGGTACAAGATACTCTATGTGGGCTACTTAATTTCTCTTTTAGAGAAAAAGAATTTTCTGACAAGAGACATAAAAATAAAGCTTAAATTATCTGTAGTTGTTTAAACCTGATCCACTACTAATGCTATATGAATAATGAGTCCAAAGCCAATGTGAGCAGTCTATAGAAAATAACATGATTTATACAAGGTGTTGAAGGCAAACCCCTCATTTGTGCAGCTGATTTTAAAAGTAAACTGGAAGTATAAATCATTGATGTTCAATGTATAAGGTCAATGTTTGCCATTCCTGCATTAGTAACAATAAACCATTGTAATTCTTTAAATATATCAGAGCTACCTGAATTTTAAATGGAAATCCCATCTGTGAGTCATAAAATGTAAATGCAGAGGTATAATTTTTTACATAAGGCAGGTTTAAACCTTTAAAGCATTTAATATACAAGCACTAATAAATGATAGCACTAAAAACTATGATTGCATCAGCTAAATGGATTATAAATTAAATTTCCATAATGTATGCAAGTTAGATACAAATGCAAACATAAATCAAGGTATTTCTAAACACAGGTTAATTACACAACTTCAAAAAGTGTCTATTTTTATGCAAAATAATCCACTTAGCATTTTTCATATTGGTCTTAATTCTTAGCCACTTGTAACATTTGCTCCTAGAAGCCTATCAATAACTTGATGTCTTGAAAAAATAGCAATAGGTATATTGAAGAAACTTGTAAGTTATTTTTCAAGTGTCTGTCTTTTATGAGTGTTTATTGCCAGAAATTGTGCCAAGCTGATTTGAAATAAAAAGGATTAATTATAGAAGAAGCCTTTTAATATAAGTAAGTGCAGTAGCAATGCAATTAATGCAAATTGTGGCACTATCAAGAGAATAAATGTGAACAACATCACAGGCCATTTCTGTTTGCTGCCAAATAACTTTAGTAATTTACTACATTAAGAATCAATAAAAAAATAATGTTTTTCAAATGCATCACTATCAATCTTCAGGTACTTCTAAAGTGAACATTTATAACTTAATCTAAAAACTATATAAGTAATGGTGCCCAATTTTAAAGGCATCTTAATTGGGTATGAAGATAATAATTTTAATTATTTCAGATTATGCTAGTTAAGTACCTTAAAAACAAAAACACAAAAAGAAAATAAAGACGATAACCAGTCCATATTCTAAGTATTTTAAGGTCTATTATAAGGTCAAGTTCACTAATCAGGACTTGAAAATTATATTCCTTAACTTAGTTTGTCTATTTGTAATAATTTGTAAATTCTAAATTCTTAATGGCAAACACTGTCTAATACTCTTGGTGTGCCCCTAATTATATAGCATAATAAATTACATTTTGGGGGTGTTAAATAAATATTTGGCCCTCTCTTACATTTCTGAAGATTCTAATCACATCTTTCAAAAAACCCAGGTTCCTCTACAAATTCTTTTTCAAATAATTCATAAAAAATTTTCTCCTTTCCTTATCTTTTATAAAATAGTTGTATCTCCAACACTTATTTGGACACTTATTGTTCTGTTTCCTGTCCACAGGAGTTTAAGGCTGAAACTCAGTTTCTTCATAGGCGAGAGAGAGAGAGAGAGAGAGAGAGAGAGAGAGAGAGAGAGAGAGAGAGAGAGAGAGAGAAAGGACATCATGATCTCTAAAGTGCCTACATTCTAGCTCGGCAGTATGACTAGTGGTAGGAAACTCTAAGGAGGGGACTCTCCCTGGAGGACAGATGTATTTTCTTACATTTTGGGTGTGTATTATATGCTGCTTTCTAAGAAACACTATGTAGATCCCATAGACATACGTTAAATACTTGTTGAATTAAACTATTTTTTAGAAGAATATAATTTTATAGATAGAAAGATATTAATTAGTCCTATTCCCTTTTTATACTAAAGGAAACTGGAGGCACAGGAGAGTAAAATTAAATGATTTTCAAAGGTCAAATTATCAGTTGTTATTAAGCTAGATTATCAAGAACCATATCTCCTTTCTGATCATTAGTTATATGTGCAATAATAGAAAGTTCTCTGACTAAACTTTTCTTACAGAAATATGATATCAGTGTTGTCAATAAGTGAGGAACATTAAGAAATCAAAGAACTTATATTATTTTGCCTTAATTTAAAAAAACAGGTTCCCAGTAACAGATAATGAACACCCTGGAATATCATGCATTTAGTGGGTGTGTGCTCTCTCTCTTACACACACACACACACACACACACACACACACACACACCCCCACCAACAAGCATTTATGTAGCATTTTAAGATTTGCAAATCACTTTATCAATATTATTTCATATAATCTTTACAACAACTCTGTGGAAAAGTGCTATTATTATCATCATCCCCATTTTACAGATGAGGAAATTAGGTTAAGTGGTTAAGTGACCTGTCCAGGGTCACATAGTTATTAAGTGTCTGAGCTGACTCAGATTTTAAAGTCCAGTACTCTTATACAATGAATCATCTAGCTCACAAGTCTAGGCCTAGGTTTTATAACTTAAAACAAATATTACATAAGATAATATGAAGCAATTGTCCTGCATACTCCTAGAAAAAAATTGAATTTAAAATATAAAACAAACAACAATAACAACAACAAAATAAATTTTAGAGATTCTAGAAAATTAAAGCATTCCCTGACTCACTGCTATGTTTCATCTTTAAACTACAGAAAAGACCAAGTCAAATTCCAATTAAGACAACTAAGTCCTAGATAAATTCATACATTATTTTAAATGAGCACAGAACTTCTCATTCTCCCTGATTAACATGTTGTCAGCACTGGTTCTATATATTTGTTTGTTTTTGGTTTGCACCTGTAATTCTACCTGAAAAAAGACTGCTCCATGTGAAAACTCTTTCCACGAATTCAAATGATAATTTTGTCTTACACAAGTCATATTTTCAATAGAATTCAGATAAGAGGGCTCAATTATCAAAGGAGCACTGACAATAATATAAAACCATCATCTTTAACCTATAAGTAAACTGAAGTTACTTGAAGCCCAATATGCTAAGCTCCTTTATACAGTAGACATGATATTACAAAGTAACTGGTAAAACCAAGTTCCAAATTACACTAAACCTAAACTATATTCTAAACTCAAGGTAAGAGGGTCCTATTTATATTTCCTTGTATTTAAGCTCATAAAATCACAGATTCAGAGTTGGAAGACTTTGAAGAAGCCACTTTGTTCAATCATCTTATTTTATGAATCTAATAGAACTGAGCAGTTCAGAAAGATTAAGTCATTGGCCCACAGCCTGAGAGGCTGTGAGCAGCACAGATAGGATATGAAGCCAACTCCCATATCCTCAGATGCAGATGAGGTTCTAGGATAAAAAAAGACCTTACTGTAAATGGCACTTACAAGGATTCCTAAAGAATATGATGATGATGATATTTAGGTGGTAGAATTGGGTGATGGAATCCAAGAGTTTACTATGCATTATAAAAAAATGACAAAAACTTTGCTGAAACAATGCTAAGACAATTTAAATTAGAGAATAAAAAACTTTGAAATAGATGGCTTGAATAACAGTGTATTAATCTCTGCAGGTATTTAAATAAGCATTTTCACAGGAGTGAGAGAATAATGGCCTAATTCTTGGTGGTTATTTGTTAACATTAAAAACTCACAAAAAAAGACAAATCTCAGAAGGGGTAAAATTCTCAGATAAGAAAAAGTCATTTGTAAATGGACACCATCCTTGAATTTTTGACTGCTGGCAAGTTGAAGGTCAATATAAGCAAGGCCATAAAAGTCACAGCAATTTTGGATAGCTGAATGTTTCAAAAGAAAGCGTACTTGTAGAAAATTTTCAGAACTCAAAGAAAAAAAAATCTAAAATTAATGGGAATTTTGTGATAAATGGAGACTGAAGTAGTGACTCAAAGTTGAACATTACCTTACAAAATGTGAGTTTGCATAATAACCCTACTCAATTTGGCTGACACTATAGCCAGATAAAGACTTTCAATGACACAGACCTTGGGTTTTTGGATTCAAAAGTCCACATCCTAAAAATCATTATTTGGTGAGAAGCTGTGTAATTTTCAAAAAGAAAGCATTTTTTCTGTCTTTAAATTATTAGTATTTTCTCTAACAGAGTTTATTAACCCTAGAAAATTAACTAAGTGATTTAAAAAGAGCTAACTTACAACACAAAAGAATTTACCTATTGTATTTAATACAATTCAATATAAAGATTTCCAATCTTTGAAACTTTAAGAATAAGTTCTATGAAAAACAAAATCAGAAACAATGAGATTTAATAATGTCAATTAGGCTTTTGAAAAATATTGCCAAAATATAACAAAATAATTTGATTTATAGACATTCCATTCAAATTAAATCAATATTTTATAGTAGGAGAGAAGCCATTTCCAAATAGAATTCAACTATGATAAAGGATTTACTTCAATAAATATTCTGAACTTAATTGACTTAAATGGACGTAGGTGCTTCTAACTGTGAAAAAAGATCAAGATGCCATTACCACATACTTTAACTGTTTATTTATTCCCTGTCCAGAAGCCTGATTTACAGGCAATAAAATGCAATCACTACACAAACCAGAAGCAGGAATCATCTACTAATGGAACTTTTAATTGAGAAGTGACCAGTGACATGAGGTAATTCTTCCCATATAGGATTGCTTGTGAAGACCTCTTTGCACTTTATCACGGTAAACAATCACTAACATATGCATTAAAGAAAATTTAAATACATTATGACCCAATAAATATCACAATCAATATACTTTTTCCTCCTTAAAGATTTAACATTTAAATACCACACTATTAATATTATAACACTCTTTTAAAATTGAAACTGTATTTACAACGTTAATACAAAATTTAACCATTTGTAATCAAACTATAATAGGATATATTAAGGAAAAGATCATGTTAACCATTATCAGCATAACCAATCAATAATTCATATAAAGTAAAAGCAACTGAATGGCCTCAAATTAACCAAAATTATGCTCAAGATTTTTTTTTGTTTATTTCTTTATTTACTACTGAACTCCACTAACTACTCCATTCCTATTAAGGAATAAGTCAAAAGAAAGTCTGATATTTATAAGAGCTTGCAATTCACTTACATGTGTATATAAATGCATGCACTATCCTGAAATATGGCATTCAAAAATAATCTCTTAAACTTCATAATAAGAATAACTCAATATAAAAAAGGAATTTAAGGTTTTCATATAGAAAATGAATTTGTCATCATGATGATGAAAAACTTAAAGGGATAACAAAATCTGCTATTAACAGGAAAATAAATTAATGAATTTATGTTTAGACCATACTTTATGTTTTAAATACTTAAAAAAAAGATTTTTAGTTAAAATACACTCAACAAAAAAATTCAATTTTACTATTCCTTATACTGTGCATAAACATCCACAAGAGAGGAAGAAATATCAATATAAAAAAATTAACAATAACAATTAACATTGATAGAAAATGATTTAAATTTTGCAAATATTTTAATAAACATGAGCCAAACAATCATCCTCAGAAAAAGGTACTGGCTACAGTTAGTATCATTTCCATTTTTCCTAAGTTACCATAAAATTAAGAGAATTTAAATAACTTGCATATGGTCACAAAGATGATTAACAGAAGCTAGATTTGAACCTGGACCATAGGAGCCGTAAAGTCAGGCACAACACTAGACCACTATGAATAAATAAGACCCACACGGTATTGTCACATTTCCTCAAGGTTGATGGGATAAGATTAGGTTAAAAAGAGAAAGCAAATTTGTTCAAATGTTGCTTTGTTTTTATTTTCTCTGGAAATGTGAATAACCTTTATACTGAAGTGATAGAACAAAAATGACTGACAGGAAGTTGATAGGCTAAGAAAAGAGATAATCATCACTTGGAATAGATCTTAAAAGAACTGGCAGATATAGCTAATAGGCCACTATCAGTAATATTTGAAAGATCACTGGAGTGATATCAAAACCTTAGTGTCTTTCAAACAAAACTAAGGGAAGAATATATAGGATAACAGGCTGAAGTGTAGATAATTGGTTTTAAAAGGAAGGAAATATATAGGATAATAGACTAAAGGATAGGTGGATATAATATAAAAAAGGTCTTAAGAATAGGATAATCTGGGCATATTTGAAGGCAGTAAGAAAGGACAGATTTAAGATTAGAGAAGGAGCAGATCTTTGAGGGGGCAATGATCAGGAGAAAATGCAAGGGAATGAAATGAAGATCAAATGGATGTGGCTGGCTTTGACAAAGAAAAGGACCATCTCATTTTAAGAGACTGGAGAAAAGGAAGAGAAAGTAAAGGATGAAAAACTGTTTTTCCCAATTACATGGAGGAAAAACAATTTCAACCTTTGTTTTTGACAAATGAATTCCAAATTCTCTCCCTCTCTGTCCTCAACTGATAAAGGTTATACAAGTGCAAGTCATGCAAAACATATTTCCACAGTTAGTCCTATTGAGAAAGAAAAAACAGACTTAAAAAAAAGTTTAAAAAATTGTATGCTTCAATCTGCACTCAGATCCCATCAGTTGGATGGAGATAGATAGTATTTTTCATCATTAGGTCCTTTACATGTGTCTTGGATCTTTGTATTGTTGAGACTAGCTAAGTCATTCACAATTGACCACTGTACAGTATTATTGCTACTGTGTATTAGCTTTCTCTTGATTCTAATAATTTCATTTTGAGTCAATTCATGTAAGTCTTCCCAGGTTTTTCTGATAGCATCCTGTTCTTCATTTCTTCTAGCACAATAGTATTTCATCACAATCTTATACTATAACTTGTTCAGCCATTCTCTAATTGATGAATATTTATCTCCTCAACTTCCAATACTTTGCCACCATAAATTGCAATAAGTATTTTTGTACAGGTCCTTTTCCTTTTTTCTTTGATCTCTTTTGGACACAAACCTAGTAGAGTATTGCTCGGCCAGAGAGCATGCATTTTTTAATAGCTATTTGGGCAAAGCTCCAAATTGCTCTCCAGAATTATTGGGTCAGTTCACTTTGTTAACCATGTACTAGTGTCCCAATTTTCTACATGCCCACCAATATTTGTCATTTTCCTTTTCTGTCATATTAACCAATACAATAGGTGCAAGGTGGTACCTTGGAGATATTTTAATTTGCAGTTTTCTAATCAAGAGTTTTGATTTACCTCAGCGACTTCCTAGCTGTGTGACCCTGGGCAAGTCACTTGACCCCCATTGCCTACCCTTACCACTCTTCTGCCTTGGAGCCAATACACAGTATTGACTCCAAGACGGAAGGTAAGGGTTTAAAAAAAAAAAGAGTTTTGATTTAGAGTATTTTCCCCTATAAATATAGTTTTTATTTCTTCATCTGAATACTGCCTGTTCCTATTCTTTGATCCTCTATCTAAATGAGGAATTGTATCAATTGGGGAACACATACTCTTAGAGAGAAATAGTTTTAAAATGAAGAGAAGGGAATAAAAAGGAATTCCTGACAGTCTCAAATTTCTCCATAAAATAAAAGGCAAGATCCTTAGCTGAATTGGTAGGGAGGGTGTGTGTGTGTGTGTGTGTGGGAGGCTTAAGGAGAGAAGTCTTCAGGTGACTGATCATGTATAATTACTGTCAGGAGAAATGATCACACACGTTTATATCCTTCACTCTCAACCAAAATATGTCTCCCAAGGGAAAGGATGTCTCTTAAGACTTCTTTTTAATTTCTCTCAGGGTCAAAGAGTATATAAATATCTGAAAACAAATGCAGGGAACTTTGCTGTTGATTGACAGAGACTAAAATCAGAAAGTTTTAATTATGAACTACAGTAAAACAAGCTTCCATTATATAAAAAGCAACCAAGATAGAATACTATGTAAATAAGTCATAATAATAGTGCTTTAAAATGTTCAGAGTAAACTGTGGAGTAGGTACTACAAGTATTGTTATCCTTATTTTATAGATTGTCTTACTACTCTCAAGTTAAGTGACTTTCCCAATGTCAAGAGTTAGCAAATGTCAGAGGCAATAGTCACTTCTAGACTGTTCTGACTCCAAGTCCATAACCATATCCATTTAAGCAGGTTATTGCTCAGAACCATAAAGTTATTTCTTAACTTTAATTTCAATTTTTACTCTGATTCTGTAATTTACTTATTTTAGTACTTCAAGGAGGAACAGTTCACAAGATCCAGTTAAGTCCTTATGTGCTGGACATGTGGAAGTTTCTTTTTTTCTTTTTAAAAACCCTTACCTACCTTCCATCTTGGAGTCAATACTATGTATTAGCTCCAAGGCAGAAGAGTGGTAAGGGCTAGGCAATGGGGGTTAAGTGACTTGCCCAGGGTCACACAGCTGGAGAGTGTCTGAGGCCATATTTGAACACAGGACCTCCCTTCTCTAGGCCTGGCTCTCAATCCACTGAGCCACCCCGCTATCCCCTGGAAGTTTCTTTATACTCTGCTAAGACTTTTTCTCATAAGTAGTCTGGGCTCATGGCCTTCGGTATTTCCAACTCCAAGATGGCTGAAAGTTTTCAGGGACCTCTCAGTCAACCTTCCTGATTCCCACAGCTCCACTTCTAATGACCAGCAAATAAATTAAATAAAATTTTGTGATTGTTTATTAGATTGTGTTTAATTTAAATAAGATGCAAAATTTTTATGTTGTTAAGAATAAATGAATCAGGGGGCAGCTGGGTAGCTCAGTGGATTGAGAGCCAGACGTAGAGACGGGAGGTCCTAGGTTCAAATCTAGCCTCAGACACTTCCCTGCTGTGTGACCCTGGGCAAGTCACTGACCCCCATTGCCTAGCCCTTACAGCTCTTCTGCCTTGGAGCCAATGGCTCCAAGATAGAAGGTAAGGGTTTAAAAAAAAAAAAGAGTAAATGAATCATTTAGAGTTAATCATCTATGTTATATCTTGTGATCTTTATGAAAAATAAAGTATTAGCTTCTTGGTCAGTCATATTACTTCAGTGCCATTATTTCTATAAGAAAATTATATTCCATTTTACTTAGAATATAGTTAAACACAGCAAAAAAGAAAGAGCAAAGGAAAGATTGTTAGGGTGAAGATATCCAACATTTCTGTTGAGCCTTCTTAATATAAACCATTTTCACTGCCAAAAAAGACCTCAAACCAAAGACATACAAAACCTCTAAGTTATGAATGCTTTCAGCTCGCAAACCTTTAATAACTGCTTCAGTGTTTACTAGCCACTTTGTCATTTGAGCAGTTACTAAAATCTAAAAGATGAAAGCATATTTACCTAAGACATGAGTTAAACAGATCTAAAAACACATGAACTCTTCTCTAATGGCTTGTAGGAAAGCTTAAGAAATGAGTCACAAAACCCAACTATTATGGATGATGTTTGAGAGGATTAACAAATTCTGAAGAAAAAAAATGGCACTTCTATATCTAGGGGGGAGAAATGAAGGTCATCATAAAAATATATGTATAGGTGCATTTTCTAACTAATTTTTTCTTAACTGTGGGTAATTTCCCAAAGTACTGATTCGGATAAGCACTCAGGTTGAATTGTCTCAATAAATAATTCTATTCCTTGATAAGTACAATTAAGATTGTTTCTTATCACAGGACTCGGTCATCTGCTCTGTGATCTTTCAACTAATCTTTTTTGAGTATATCTAAAATATTTTTAGGCTTCTTAAAAGACAATAGAAGCTACAAGCTTAAAGAAGATAAGATATTTATCCATGGTTACACAACTAGCTTTTCCTTGCTTTAATATCCTTTCTAGTATCTGAACTCATCTTAGTAAAATTCATAATTGCACTCTAAAGGGTATAACAGACAAAGTTCTATAGCACAGGTTGAACAAAGAACAGTAGAATTGGAAGAGATTTTAGAAATAGTTCAACATTCTTGTCTTATGGCTAAGAAAACCAGAAAGGACTTGTCATGTCCATGAGTGAAATAAGGGGAAGAGCCAGGAATTGAACTTAGATTCTCTGATTCTAAAGTCCAGTGTTTTCATACTATAGCACACTGACTAAATAAAAATTAGCAGCTTTCATTGTTGGAACATGTGTCTAACAGAAAACATTTGAATGAAATGTATTTAACATATACAGACACACAATAAAATGATTCAATTCTGAGCAGAATTCACAATGAGGGAGATGACTCAAGGCAGTTAATTTACTACAGTATCTATTGACCAACTTCCAAGAAACAGTTCTCTGAAGATTAAAAATCTGTTACTTAAATAATATTATACCTTTCCTGGACATGTTAAATAGTTAACATATATAATACTTGGTGGAGGTAGCATGTCAGTTGTCCAAGATCTAGCCTAAGAACAGAGTTATTACCAGGCAAATAATATCTACTATACAATAGAGGAAAAGAGGTCTGCCTAGATGGAAGAAGTTCCACAGATCCTTATGGATTGAAGAGATATTTTACATGTTAACCAAGTAAAGAATAAGTCTAGCAAAATCAGGACCACAGCTGATTTCAATGTATTCAATGTTTATTACATACATCCTATTTCCAGAAGATATTGTACTGAATATTATTCACACAGAAGAGAAGAAGAATGTACGTAAAGAAAGTCTACTGTCTAGAATGTAATGTAGTTGGATAGACAACTCACAGAAGGACCTCACTAGTAAAATGTAGCACTACAGTCCAGACCCAAATTTACAATGATATTCACAGGTTGGGTTCCCACAGGGTGAATGCTATTCCTGGTACAAAGGGCAGTCTAGGAATCTGCAGTTCTAAAGCCTCTAACAATGTTCTTCTTATTAATGGTCAGCCAGCAAATACCATGTTATTAGCAAAAGCATTCAGAAAGATGGCACAGTAAGAACCGTAGCTACAAAGCATCCCCTCACCTAAATTTTGGTGCACTCTCCCAGTGGGCACAACTTACAGTACAACACTAGAGAGGCACATGTGGTGTTACAACTCTAATACTATAGGACCTGAAGTACTTTCTCTTCTACGAGAGTCCTTGCAAAGCTATCCATTGGGATGTTTCCCTGCCAGACATGTATGAGGATAATTGGACAGAGGTGAGACAGGAGAGAGGAAGACCAGGAAAGAGGCTATTATTACAGTATAAAAGATGAGAAATCTATGTCTGAACTAGGGTAGTTGTTGTAGGGATGGAAAAGAGAAGGCAAGAAGAAGCTAATGAAGTAGAAACAATAGCATTTGCCAACTGATTGCCTATAGAGAGGGAGGAGGATAAGGAATGGCAGATAACTCAGGTCTTTAAAAGCTAGGGTAATGAGGAGAGGTATAATGTAATTAAAGGAAAACAGAATTACAAATCAAAGAAACAGAGAATATTGGGAAAAACCATTTTAACAAATTGTTTTCTCTACCAAAGACATTGGAATGGCCACAGTGGGACCCAAGCACCAGAGTCCTGAATGTGTTTATGGAAGTAATGGCACTAAAGAGAATGGAGGAAAAGTAGTCAGGTTTAACCAAGTAAGTTCAGAAAAGATTTGTGCTAAAGGCAATTCAACTGCAGGGATCTTAATTGACTCTAAGATGGAAGGTAAGGGTTTAAAAAAAAAAAAGAATTATCTATATATGACTCGAAGGTATTAGAAAAGAGGGTACTAGCATTAGGCAAGCTCCCAATCAATATTAAAAAGAATGGGCCATATCCTTATACATCATAACTTACTAAATGATGAAAAGACTATAAGATCCCATTAATCATTACTGTTTCTGAATTTAAAAAAAAAAAACATTTGATTTGGTAGAGCAAAATGCTTTTAATAAACTGATAAACTATGAGACTCCCAAATGGATAGAAGATATCAAAAAAGTGAAGAATATATTGCTTAGAGCTTGTTCAACAATATTGATATATGGAATTGATATACAGATGGGTAAGATGGGCTCACAGTAGAGGAAGAAAGGGTTGGAATGCTTTGGGGGTTAGGAGGGAGGGAAAGAGGGAAAGACAGAAAGTGAGTTGGTTAGATGTGTTCAATTCTTCATTAGAATGTAGGGTAAAATGTTCTAGACCTAATTTCTCCCATACTGTTTTCCATGTTTTCTAGCAGTTCTTTTCAAAGAGATTCCTTTCCTTTTACCTTTGCAAGTTTAATGAACATCAGGTTGAGTTCCTTCAGTTCTTATTCACCCTTTCTTAATCTTTTACTAATCTGCTTTTTATGTTTTAATGTTTTAATGTTTAATGTTTTAATGAATATCACATGATTTTTATAACCGTTGCTTAACAATATTTTGAAGTTATTTTGAATGAGATTTCACTATTAATGATTATTGTATATTATTTTATTTTATACAATATTGTGTATATTACATAGAAATGCTGATTTTGTTTCCTTTTATAACTTGCAATTTAGCTGCATATGTCTGTTGTTTCAATCAATTTCTTTGCTGATTATGAATTTCTAAGTAATCTATTGTGTCATCAGCAAATTGCTATAATTTTGAATGTACTTTGCCTATTTTTATAATTATAATATTTTTCTCTCATCTTATTTTTATTGCTAGCAATTTCTAGAACTAAATAAAGAAGCTTGCATTATTGATATTTAATGGTAAAGATTCTAGAGCATTCCCATTGCATATAATGCTTAATTTTGGGTTTTAAATATTTTCATTATTTTATAATGAGTAGGGGAGTTTACATTCAAATGAGGGAGATAACATGTAAATAACTATTTACAATCAAAATATACACACAGAATTAGATGAAAGGCTCCTACTTTGGAAGTAAGCCAGACAGGGAAAGGTCTCTCCTTAAGACTGGATGTGAGCAGTCTTGAAGAAGTCAGAAGGTAATAATGAGTCAACAAATCATTCAAGGCTTGGGGAACAATCACTAAAAAGACAGAGAACTGGGAGATGGAGTGTTATGTGGGAAGAACCAGCAAAAATATCAGTGTAGCTAAATCAAAGGGTACCATGGAGAAGAATAACGTGTAAAAGGATTGGAAAGGCAGAAATGGGCCAGGCTGTGAAAAGCTTTAAGAGCCAAAGACAGCATTTCGTATTTGATTCTCAAAAATAATAGGAAGGCAATAGTTTACTGAGAAGTGGAGGGGGCATGCTCTGACATGTGCTTTTGGAAAATCATTTTGGCAGCTGAATGGAAGAAAGATTAGACTGAGCAGGGACATGACCAGAATCTTATCACAATACTGTAAGCATGAATTCAGAAAGTCTTGAACTAGGGTAGTGGCGATATGAATGAAGAGAAGGAACAACTACATAAGATACTGTGAAGGTAGAAATAACATGATTTGACAATAGAATGGATATATGAGTTAGGTGAAGGAAAAATGTTAAGAATAACATTTGAGGTTGAGTCTAAGTAACTAGGAAGCTAGTAGTATCATCACCAGCAATAAGAAAGTTAGGCTGAACTCAGGATTTGGAGATATAGGAAGAGATACCAAGACAAAGTCCTGGTTAGTGGGAGTAATCAGATAAAGATCTAGCAAAGAACACTGAGGAGAGGTTAAACCTGTAGAAGAATGAAAAGAGGGCAATGCGTTATGAAAACCTAGAATGAAATGAGTAACCTTCTATTGAAAAATGAAATAGTGTCAAAGTTTGCAGAAACAGATCAAGAGGATGAGGACCAAGAAAGGCTGTTAGATGTCAGGAAAAGCAGACATCCTCTGGCATGTTATTATATCTTTCTAAATATAATGTTATGGTCGTTTACCTATATATTCAGCAGAGGCTATCATAACTTTCTTAATAGACTTCATATTCTTGATTTATTGTAAAGAGAAATCTATTATTGCACCTCCACTTACATTGAAGACTGAACTAAAAGCAAAAAAATGAATCTTAGCCACTCAGCTTATTCTATTGAATTTAAGGCCAACCATACTATGTTCCTAAATTAACTCATCTTCTCAGGAAGTCTAAAAGTAAATTTATCTTAGTCACCTGTGTCAGCTATCTACAGGTGAGACAGATCAGTCTAACAGATAGTTATATATGGTGGTAGAACTACACAGCAGATATTAAACTGATTTTAAACTGCCATATGTAGCTAATATTAAAAATATCCATTGGTATTGATTTAACTTCGAAAACAAAACAAAAATAAGCCTGCATCTATAATTAAATGAATGCCATTTTTATATTCATTAATCTTAAAGAGCAATGTAGGATTGAAAAATAATTTAAAAAAAAAGCTCCTTAAGCCCTTTACTGCTAACTTTTTTTTTCTAGCATCCAATTACATTCCCTTTTCTTCACAAATGTAATCTTATATCTATTCCTGTAGGAATTAGGGACTTTCCTATTAGTCCCTATACAGAAAAATATTAGGGTCTATTTACTAATGTAACATAAATATCCAAGTAAAATCAGAAAGGCCATAAATCTTTGGGTTCCTATGAAAACACTGAAATAAAAGTACTAGAATTTATACAACTACCAGCATTCTTGTCTACATCTATTAAACTGATACTATCATAGTTGAAATGCACTAATTACACAAGGTAAGTAATAATAATAGAACATGAGAGGCTCAAAAAATTCATGTTGCTGTTTTTTTTAAAATGAGCATTCCACATAAATCTGACTAAATAAAAATTCTTAGTATATTCAAAGAAATGTGAATTGCTACAGTTGACAGGTGACAGTATCAGAACCTACAAAATAATTGCTAAATGACATAGTAGACCACATTGTAAAACCTGATAAATTTTCAACTGGTCAAAAAACAAGTTCTTAGAAGGTGAGTATAATAAAACTACCATATTCATAAGTGCATTTGGTATTATGATTGAGTAAAATGAATGAGCTTAGGACAAAGCATCATCACTTATATTCAGCCTCATAGTCTTTTGCAATTATGAATGTTAAGAAATAAAGAAGTTTGAGGAATGGATAAATTTATTCACTCCAACTCTTCAAAAATATAAAAAGATGCCAATAATAAAGAGAAAATTTCCAGTCTTCAAAATTTTCAAGGGCTAACAAGTCCAACAATTATAAAGTGCTTTATAAAACTCAGAGCAATACTTAAATGCGACCTCTTATTACAATTAAGTCAGAGATCCTCAACTTTTATGTAGTAAGAAACTTTCTACCCAACACCCCCATGGGAGGATGAAAGGGAGTTGAGGGGGAGAGGTTTTGCCAACAAAAGAAAGGGGCATACATCTTTGTTATTTCAAATAATCTAATTTCTAGATGGGTTACTCTCCCTGTATGAATGTTAAAGAGGAAATCATAGGATTACAAAAACACCATTAGAGACTCCTGCAAAAAAACAAAACAAAACAAAGAGTTTAAATACTGTACTTTTCTCAGAAGATTTTTTAAGTGTTTGAGAAAGATTTTAATTCTATTGGTGTCATATAGTCTCTCTAAGAAAAGACATGTAATCTTCAGAGGCCAGAGAAATTAGGACACATTTCAATTCTCTACTGAAATAAAAGGCCTCCAAAATTTCATAATGCATTTATTTCTAAAGTAATGTCCAATCAAGACTCTAAGTAAAATTAAAGGGAAAAAACGGAAAGTGATAAATTTTGCATCAGAGGGAATAATTATCATCATTCCTAGGGAAACTGCTTTAATATTAACATTAAATCATTTGGTTTTAATTTAACTAAATCTATTATTATTAAAGACAATTAAATTATAATAAAGAATAAGATGAGGAAATATGGTAACTAACTTTAATATACTATAGCATATAAATCCCTATAGTTCTGAAATAATATTAACTTGGATTGGCAAAGACTACCTATGTACCTATAATTTTATGTAAATTATAAAAATTTTAGTGTTATTTATTTTTTGATAGTGTGAAATTTAAGATAACTCACCTGGGTTACAGTGTTTACATTTTACTGTCATACAAATATTAAATTGCTGTGGATGCTAAATGGCTTCCTTTGTAGCAGGTTTAATTTATTTACAAAGAACCTTTTAATAACATACTGCAGCTTTTGAATAATATTCTGCAAATGGATAAATGGAAGCATTCTTTGGAAATGGATGAATGAGTATTCAATAAGGTCTTTAACTTAAACTATAAAGCTGGCAGTTATTGAACAGCAAGGCCGTGCCTTATCTTTCTGTTTAATTCGTCAGTTTGCCAAATATGCCACAAAAGAGGTGCCTACACACCTTGGGAGACAAGATTATTTAATAGCACTGTTACTTTATCCTTTAGTGAATATGTATAGTAAATAAAACAATAATTCAACACTTTTAAAAAATTTTCAATAAAAACATTAATGCTTCTTTAATTTATTAACGATTTTCATACTTTCTTTTTTCTGAAAAGCTATCTTATTAGCAATTAAGAGATTCAATAGCACTCTAAAATATTAATCTGCAGAGAATATACAAGTTTCAGTTTGGCAACACATCCTGAGGATTTTATTATTTTAACCAAGCCATCTCAAAAAATGTATCCTGTTATTTTGCTTTTTTATTTGTTCAATTGAGCCAATCTGTTTTTACATATACCCAAGTTTAAGGCCTAAGTAGATTTTTCTTCATCAAATTTATAATCTGTTTCATTTGGGCATAATATGACTTTTTTTCTTCACCTCCCAGCTGTAAGTTCCCATTACAGACACGTATCATTTATTAAGTACTAGGCACTGTGCAAAGCTCTGAGGATGCAAAAAGAGGTAAAAGGCAGTCCCTGATCTGAAAGAGCTTACAACATAATGGGTAGTATTAAAAGTGATCAGTAAAAAAGGGCTCAACTTAGGAAACCTATATTGGAACAACCATTACTGTTTACATAATAGGGAAAATATAATGGCATGGAAAAAAATATATATGTAGACGATTATTAAAAATGTCTACTTTTTATTCAAGAGTCCTTAGCACAAACTCCCTAACAAAATGGACTCTTCTTTTTCTCTGATAAGCAATTTTAAATTTGGAAGGGAAATTATTTAGCTCAACATAGAGGTGTTATAAAAAAACATATTGCTCCTGAAGAATACACATTGGATTTTTGTAAATCAGACATTCATATTAAGAGGACAGGTATACTTTAAAATTTTCAAAGTTATATTTGTCTTCAAATGGATGTGGACCCTTGTAGGAGTTTTGTCCCTACCCCAAATAAGTCCCAATCATAAATGAAAGATAAGTAAATAATGAATGGACTAAGGAATTTGCAATTTCAAGGATGCCACTACACTGACAAACTTCTATAAAGAAACCCTTTTGGAAAGGAAGTAAATCACCTCTCCCCAAAAACCTTTGTATTGCTGTTTTGTACTTATGCAGTAGAAAGAGTGGTCTATCAATAATCAAAGGACTTGGAAGGAAATTATGAGTCAGGTAACTTTAAACAATTTAACATCAAAATTTTGGATCTCAACTTCTTCTTCTATAAAATGAATTATGACTTCTAAGCTCTCATTAAATTCTAAGTCTATGATCATATGAACATATTAACTTTAGTCATTTTCCCTGGTGATTTACAAATTAGATTCTCCACCTCTCTCCACAACCAGGTTTTCTCTAAGTATCTCTATTCTTTAATTTGTGAATCTTAGAAAGAAAGGCTATTTTAATACAGGTGCATTTATGAGATCTGTGAAATAAGAGAAGAAATTGGAAGATTAATTTGAAATCAAAGATACAGTTCAGGAGAAAAAAGACTAGGTGATGCTTTAGTGCCAGTCATATCTGTAAATGAGAAATTTAAAGAGCAGGCCAGTTATGTTTTGCCCTGTTCAGTTTTGGAAGTCACATTTTAGAAAGGACTTTGATAAAATGAGAATGATCAGAGGAAGGAAACTAAGATGGTGACAGCTTTATGTTCATTCCAACATGAGGAACAGCTGAAACAACTGTGGTAAGAGAAATATAACAGTTATATGAATTAGACGTTTTCCGGACCCAAAACAAATAAGGTGGATAGAATTTGCTAGAGGCAAACTAAAGCTGTACATAAAATAAAACTTCCTAACAAATAGAGCTATCCAGAAGTAGAACATATTACTCTGGATATAGTAATTTTTTTTTTTATTACCAGAGTTTTTCAAGCCAAAGTTGGATGGGAACTTGCTAAGTTGCAGAAGTTGATATGCAGTAACAAGCTGAAGTAGATGGCTACTAGGGGCCCCATAAGATTCTGAGATTCTCTTAGTGCATCTGCCCATATGGAGAAGAGGGAAATGGATAGTTATGTTCTCAATCCAATAGAGAGAGGGAAAAGATGTGAGAGAAGAATACATCTTCTCTGACCTTTAGGTTCCTTATGTGTAAAATAAGAATGATCATATTTATATTTAATGCAATAGTTTTTTTGATCTTCATGTCATATCAAGTGTTAAAAATTTACTTTTATAATAACTCTTATGTGATATTATAATGCATGTCAATTCTATTATAAATGATTCTACTAAGAAAAACAAATCTCTGATAGTAAAGGTTAAGTATTAAGGGGTGTCAGGAAATAAACTTAAAGAATTTAGTCTAACTACTGTAAACCTTAAAATTTCTTAGACTTATAAATGTTGGAAATTTCACCATTGGGAAATTTCATACTTGGAAAATTTCTTAGTGATAGTCTATTGGAATGTGAACCCCATTGGCATGGGAGGTTCCTCCTCCTCCCTTCTTAAGATTACTTTAGGACGGAAACCTTTTGCTGAACAATGGAAAGGGCTTTGACCTATGCTTAAGCATAGAACAGGAATTTCTTTGAGTCATGATTGATTTTAGAATTGATACAATGGAGATACTTGGAATCAATCTCCACCCTACTCAGTCCTAACAGGATTTAGGAAGGGCTGCAGCATAGATCAAAATTTAATTATTCCAATCTCTACCCTACTCAAGGTAACAGGATTTAGGAAGGGCTATAGCAAAAGATCAAGATTTAATTATTTGAGAATATGGCCTTCAACAGACATGTGCAAAGCCAGAGACTTCTGGGAGGTCCTGGGTTAAGCTAGAGCCACCATTGGCACAGGGAAAATGATGGAGAGTGATTGGTTGATGTGAGAACTGAGGGGAGGGAACTTGGATGGTTTCCTTAAAGATAGAGGGGTCTGAGGACTGGGGGGTTGCTTGGAGAGTTTTGGCTCTGAGTGGTTGGAGAGGTTCTCTGAGAAGTTTGCTCTGAAGGAAGCTGGAGGTGGGGGCCTCTGAGACTGTTTCTCCATTTTGGTCACGTGAGTAATAGGGACTGATCTCCTTTCTTTGCCCCAGCTATCTAAGGGCTTGGGCCTTTTGGCCCAGCCTAAACAGAAGGGGTATTTAAGCCCTATTCCCTTCTCTCCCCTCTCCCCTCTCCCCTCTCCCTCTCTCTCTCTCCAATTCCTTTCTTCCTCCTGTTTGTAATTAAACTCTATACAAGACTGATGGCTGACTTGAGTTTTCATTTAGGAATTACATAGCTGAATTCCTTGGTGACCTTAAATTAATATATATCAGTCTTTTAAAGTGATTTCCTTGTCACACTACAATGGATATGCTATTTACTATATTAGACTTAAATTAATAATTCCTTGTTCTTATTTTCATAGTTTATTAATAATCACTTGAAATAGAGAAAACAGATATATAGAGAGATTTAAACCTACTCTAACCTAACCCTGATCATTACCTGGAGTTATTAATTTAAGTCTAACAACTAAAAAGGTACAGTAATCTCCAGTTTATCCAAAAGAGCAAGTATATGAAAATTTCTCTAATCACTGGACCTCCAACTGTGGGACTGTGAATTCCTTGGACTTAAAGCCATTTATTATGGTCCAAAAATCCATATGTACATTATGCTTCCAATATCAGAAAGTTCCAAAAACAGACATAGCCATCTTAGTAAAAAATTTAATATATAACTTCTGTAGACTCAATGTGTCTTTTATACACACCCACACCCACATATATGCATGCATTAACTATTTCTTAAATATAGAAAAGGCTGTGATTCATAAGATATAAATTGTTGATAAATTCAATGTAATTTTGTTATGTATTTCCTCAGAAATATAAATCAAGCATCTACATAACTGTTTATGATATTACAAGAGAGGAAGAGGTATTGGAAGTTCCAAGTCTTTCATTCTTGAGAAGTTTAGGAATCAAAGTTTTACTTAAGCATATGCTCAGTTACCAGATAAATCATCCATATAAGGCTAATTTTCAATCAATTATATAATGAATGTATTTTGATATGTAATAATAACAATAAAAAAATTACACTGAATAACTGAAATTTTCTTTGATAATCACAAAAGTACTTCAGAATCCTAAAGATCATAAGGGTATTCTGCACTCCTTCTAGTGGCAAAAAATTGGTTGATTGGGGAATGGCTGAACAAATTGTGGTATCTGATGGTGATGGAATACTATTGTGCTGAAAAGAATGATTAACTGGAGAAAGACCTCCAGGAATTGATGCAGAGTGAAAGGAGCAGAATCAGGAGAACATTGTATAGAGACTGATACATTATGGCAACAACTGAATGGAATAGACTTTTCTACTAGCAGCAATGCAATGATCCAGGACAATTCTGAGGGACTCATGAGAAAGAACACCATCCATATCCAGAGAAAGAACTGTAGGCGAAGAAACGCAGAAGAAAAACATTAGATCAATCCCATGGTTCGATGGGCACATGATTGAGGATTTTGACTTTAAATGATCATCACTCTATTACAAATATTAATAATATGGAAACAGGTTTTGAATGATACATGTAAAACCCACTAGTATTGCTTGACAGCTCAGGGAGGCAGGAAGGGAAGAAGGGAGGGAAAGAACTTGAATCATGTAACCATGAAAAAAAAAAATTCTAAATAAATAAATAAATAAAAGAATATAAGGGTATTTATATTTTAAAGCATTTTCTTCACATGGAGAAATGTAGCATAACAATCTCTATTTATAATGAAACCAAAAAGAAATCAAGAATTACTGAGGTTAAGTGACTTGCCTCAGAGAGTATAAAGAATCATAATACATAGTATAGTAACACCTTTAGATCCAGTTCCCACTGAATTACACATTTAAAGCTGAAAGATACCTTAGGCCAACCATATTCAACCACCTCAATTTGTGGTGAAGAAACTGAGATCTAGAGAAGTTAAATGACTTGTCCAAGATCAGAAAGGTTATAGAAGTGGGATTTGAACACAGGCCTTCTGATCTATAAGTCACTGGTCCTTCCACTCTACAACACTGCTGTTATCTTACCCCATAACCTATAATGGCCAACAAAATAAAAAACCCCAAAAAACATGAAGACAAAAAACACACCAAATTGATTCTGCCAAAACTACAATAAAATTCTGCACTCCAATAACCTGTTTCTTTCCTGTAAGACAGCTAAAGACAACAGTTCGTTTTTTATTCTTTTAATTGTTGCTTGGGTTAGGGGTTGGAGTGGGGAGAGAGAAGTACAGACTTGTGGCATGATTGCTATAGGGACATCTCACTAAGTCATGACCCAATACCAATGCAGATTGCAAGTTTTCGGCAAATAATAGTTTTAAGAAAGTTGCCTGGGTGCAGATATGTGACCTGCCCAGTCATACAGCTGACATATATCACAGAAAAATATATGCTACTTAAGGTAAGAAGCTGTATCATTTTTGTATTCATACCCCAGTGTTTAGCACACTGATGGCATAATGGATTAGCATAATGGAAACAAATGATTGCTAATTGCTAATTGATTCTTCTCTCCATAACTCTCCAAACAAGTAATAGTAAAGTTTCTATTTATACACAGAATCTGTTATTAAATATAGATTCACAAGAAGAGAATTTGTTTAATTTCCTTTATTTTTGAGGCAAAGGAAAACATGATTTCTATTATACTAGGATATAAATTAAACATGGCACCTACATAAGGTATTCCTGGTTTGGTTTTCAGCAAAGTAGTTTCTCTAAAGCAGTTAAATGTTTTTTAATTATAATTATTTTATTATGTAACTTTTAGTAAGCTATTTTTTAAAAACTATTTTAGTAAACTAGTAACTATTTAGTATGTAATATAACTCTAAAGAAAAGATAAAAATGCTTGGTTTTTAGGAAAAATCTGTAGACAAGTTTAACAACAAAAAAATCCAATATTTTTCAACACTTTCTGAGAATCTTTTCTTTTTTTTTCTTTTACTTTTTTAAACCCATACCTTCCATCTTGGAGTCAGTACTGTATATTGGTTCCAAAGCAGAAGAGTGGTAAGGGCTAGGCAATGGGGGTTAAGTGACTTGCCCAGGGCCACACAGCTAGGAAGTGTCTGAGGCCATATTTGAACCCAGGACTTCCCATCTCTAGGCCTGGCTCTCAATCCACTGAGCTACCCAGCTTCCCCCTTTGAGAATATTTTCTAAATTTAACTCAGGTTTCTTTATTTTATTTTTATATCCAATTAATTTTATTATATTATAAATATAGTTATATAATTATATGCTATAAACACATAATAATCTAATTATTTAATTTTTCTAGATTTCTAAATTTATTTTTTATTAAAAAAGAAATTCTTTACCTTTCCCAGCATTCTGCCCAGAAAGTAGTAATGCCTGGCAAAAGAATCTCCAACAAGCATCTGTGCAGCAGGATTGGGATATAGAAGTCCTTCATTAGTGGTCTTAAAAAATCCTTGGTTGGGGTTAAACCCTGATTTCAGTAGTTCATTCAGGAACTCTCTAAATATGCCACCACCATCAATGCCAGCTTCATCAAGGCCATGTGCATTAAGTAAGTGCACACGAATTCGCTTTTTCAAATCGGGCTCTAAAAAAACAGGTGAACAAAAAGACAAATGAAAATAATCCAACAGATTCACACATCAGGGCAATTTAAAAAAAAAGAAAACCCATAAAATTACAATGAACTTACATGGCATCTTAATACAAAAAACTACATTTTTTTCCAAATTAGAAAAGTGGTACAATCACCACAGATTTAACAAAAATGGGGTGAGGGGGGAGAACAGCATTTCTGAATGAACCATAAGATTATATCAGATAGAGAGAAAGCCATAAACAGAAAAAAGTATCCCCAGCAAAAGAAAAGGTAATGATAGGCAGAGTTGTTTATGTAATTTTCTTTTCCTCAACAAAAAAGTACTCTGGAAGACTGCAGGAAAAATTACTAACTAAATATTTTGAAAAAAAAAATTACAAATAGCAAATTATGTTCCAATACAGCTGAATTATAGTTCTAAAAAGAGCACATCAGTATTAAAATTTCCCCACAACCAACCTGAATGGTTGACTATTTCCACCTGTTACCTTCTTTGCCAAACTAGGTGTGGGACATTGTATGAGAAAATGTGTTAATGTGCACTTCTCTTCTAACTATTTTGAACACTTCTGTATATGGCTATTGCTAATTTACATTTGTTGTCTTTAAAAATTTGCTTGTTTTCAAATTTTATTAATGCATTTTAAATATAAGGTCAGAGTTACATTACAAAAACAAAAAAACAATGAGGAAAAAAACAACAGTTATATATTTTACTACTCCACTATAGAAAGAGAATTCAGAAAAGAGAAATTCTAAGAATACAAAAGAGACAGTTTGGCCAAAATAAGCACAATTTGAAGAGGAGAAAACTAGAAAGGAAAAACATTTTATATTAATCATCTCTGATATCTAAACTCTGTAGAGAACTGATACAAATATAATTTTCCCCCCACAGACATAATTTAAATACAAAAGCCACTTCCCTATGAGTGGTCAAAAGCAACATTTTCAGAAAGAATTACACATTATCAACAAGTGTGTGAAACATTACTAATAGAAGAATGCAAATTTAAAAAGATTTAAAGTTCAACTCATAACCCTAAATATTGCAATAGAGCTAAAAGTAGAGAACATAAACTCAAGAATATGTTTGAGTTAAAATGCTGACTTATGCAATTTGCTGAGCATGCGTCCATGGTTAGGCACTGTAACTGCCCAAGCTCAGGATGTTGATTTTTAATAAAGATGAAAATTTTCTTTAGTACTTTCCTCCCAGGCTTTTTATGAAGTAATGAATACAAACCATTATGAATCCTATAAAATGCTATATAAGTAGTAATTATTGCATATAAGTAGTTATTACTGACTCAGTCTACTCACCTGTAAAATTAAGTGGTTGGAAGGAATGATCTATGAGTTCCCTTCCTGCTCAAAATCTATGACTAATTTAGAGCTTGTTTGTGGTATATGATGTAAGAAGCTCATTGAAATGTATTCTATCTCACTGGGTTTATAGCTTTAGAATAATTCTTGTCCAACAGTCCTTCATCCACCACTAGGAACAGAAATCACTTCAATAAATATCACAGTCCTTTACTCTGTGGGAAGTTTATTCATCTTCGACACTTAGGAATTGAGTGGGAAAAATTATCTAGCCCACTATATCTAGTTGACTCCAAACAAGGCCTCCTATCACACACATCCAATCATCAGAAAACAAAAGCAAAGCATCATGCCATCATTAGCCTAGTAGATACTTAAATAAACATGCCTCCCAGTTGTTTTCAACCTCCATCACCTGCTCTGAGATTCAAATCAATGCTTCCTAAAAGATCTATTAAAAAGAATAAGACAATAGATTGTCTTATTTTTCTACTCATAACCCTTGTGAATCCTTAAACCAAAACTCCCCTTCTCTGATCCGCATTCTAAAATATTTGTCACATCACACCTAGCAGAATGGAAATTCCTAGAGCCTGTCTTAGTTTTGTATTTGTTTCTCCAGTGGCTAGTGCTTAGTAAATACCTATACTTTCAATCATTCACTCATATTTCACCAAGTCTTGGACAAAACAAAAACAAAAACAAAAAAACCAAAAAACCAATATCCTAGAGAGCACAAGTTGTTTTTCTCAGGTCTCCACCGATGGGAAGGGAGAGAGAAGAGAAAAACTATTGTCAGAAGTAGAGTTGTCTAAGAAAAGGATACCAAAAGGATACCAAAGAATGTAATTTGAATTGACAGACCAAGACCTAAAAATATCAATGATAGACTTGTGGCTAGAGATAGAGTTCATCTGCAAAGGCAGACAAAATATATTTGCTTAGAATCCTGCAAATCTATCATAAGTATTTTAAAAGAAAAAGGATGAGAGGAAGAGAAATACCCTGCCACTGCGTCCCTCCCTGCAAGATACCACAGAAAGTAGCTGCAATAAAGGATGAATAGCAGTTGCATTATTACACATGTAAAATTCACAATAGGTGGAGTGAAGGTAGGGAAAAAAGAGAATTTGGAACTCAAAAAAATTTTTTAATGAATGTTAAAAATAAATAATAAAGTAGTGTAGAAAACCAGAAGTTTAAAAGAAACAAAATCTAATAATTTCATATTGTCTCAAATGTCTCTGAACAAATGCTCAAAATTTAAGAGGCAAATGCAAAAAGAATTATTAGAGATTACAGAAAAGCAAATTTTATCTAATGGGCATCAATGAATCTTGGTACAATGAAATTGGAATATGTCTTTGGATATGTTATCCAAAAAGAAAAAAGTAAGTTAAGTGTTATAGAGTAGTAATGTATACTAAAGAGGTACATTTATGTGAGGAAAGTCAGGAAACAAAGGGGAAGAAGAATAAAGAAAAATATGGATGAAGATCAGTAGAGGGACAAATATATATGATTTTGTTATCACTATATGCTACGGAAAACCTGAACAAAATGAGAAAATATTCTTCCTAGGGTTTTGTAATAGAGAAGAAAAATAGATAGGACTTGGAGAAAAGACTAAAATTCTAGATGGAAATTCAAAAAAGAAGGTCGGTGATGTCTTCAAGAATGAAATTATGAAGATACTGAGGAGAAAAAATGAGAAATATCTAAATAGACAATTTAAATCTGAGAAACCTGTGTAAACCTTAAAATTTCTTAGACTTATAAATGTTGGAAATTTCACCACTGGAAGGTTTCATGCTTGTAGGGAATTTCATACTGATAGTGGGAACTCTATTGGAATGTGAACCCCATTGGCAAGGGAGGTTCCTCCTCCTCCCTTCTTAAGATTACTTTAGGACAGAAACCTTTTGCTGAACAATGGAAAGGGCTGCAGCATAGATCAAAATTTAATTATTCCAATCTCCACCCTACTCAGGGTAACAGGATTTAGGAAGGGCTATAGCAAAAGATCAAGATTTAATTATTTGAGAATATGACCTTCAACAGACATGTGCAAAGCCACAGACCTCTGGTAGGTCCTGGGTTAAGCTAGAGCCACCACTGGCACAGGGAAGACATGGACAGTGATTGGTAGATGTGAGAACTGAGGGGAGGGAACTAGGATGTTTTCCTTAAAGATAGCGGGGGTCTGAGGACTAGGGTGGTTGGAGAGGTTTTGCTCTGAGAGGTTGTGCTCTGAGAAGCTTGCTTTGAAGGAAGCTGGAGGTGGAGGCCCCTGAAACTGTTTCTCCATTTTGGTCACATGAGTGATAGGGACTGATCTCCTTTCTTTGCCTCAGCTATCTAAGAGCTTGGGCCTTTTGGCCCAGCCTAAACAGAAGGGGTATTTAAGCCCTATTCCCTTCTCTCCCCTTTCGCTCTCCCTCTCTCTCTCTATCTCTAATACCTTTCTTCCTCCTGTTTGTAATTAAACTCCATAAAAGGTTGACTGCTGACTTGAGTTTTCATTTAGGAATTACATAGCTGAATTCCTTGGCGACTTTAAATTAATATATATCAGTCTTTTAAAGTGATTTCCTTGTCACACATATGGAAAAACATATGATGTAACAGAGAAGTTGGGTAAGTTGGGTGAAAACAGGAAATACATTTTCGTGGATCAAAATGTAAAAACATATACACACACATACACTTTGAAAGACTTTAGAGCTCTGATACAGTGACCAATCATGACTTTTGAAGATTGATAATGAATCATTCCACCTATCTCTTAGAAGACTAGAGGTAGAATGATGTACATATTTTCTGATGTAGCTTCTTTGCTTTCAAGGATGTGGTGAGGGAAGTGAGTTAATCTCTATTGGCATTTACATAAGAAGAGTAATAAAGCTTAAAAAAAAACACACACAGGCTAATTCCTAGAATGTTAGGAAAAACCAGGGATACTGAGTAATTTTTTGTTTAAAAAATGCAGTAGTTATAACCAGCTTCTTGCTTTAGGCATTGTAGAGGTTAGCTACTACTGTGTAACATCAAACATTTTTCCTAACCTCAATTTTTGTTATAATTCCCATAACCCTTTAACTGAAACGTTATAATTCTAAAATTTTACTAATTCAATTAAGTATGGTAAATTTTAAGCATGTGCTTAGTGTTGTGTGCAAAGTCCTGCTAAGCATTGTCTTGGCTTATCTCAGTGCAAAGAAATACTTTTGCCCTCAATGATAGTGGAAGCTATTCTCCTTCCTCTCCCCATTCTGGAAAAGGGATTTGTTTTTGTTCATTCTGATTCTAGTGATGTATTTGCATAAAATATTAAAGCTATTTTTTAGAATGTTAAAAAAGTCATCTCCTTAACCCATTTGCTTAGCCCAAAATGTAAACATCGAGAACCAAGAATAAAGAGAAATCCACCCATCCAGTCAAATCGAGGTTAATGTTTTTTTACTACTGTTAAATACAATACACTACAAAATAAAACCCTTTTATTGTAACAGAAGTTCACAACTTCATATATATTCCTCTTTCATCTTTGTTACATACATACCCTGTCAATTCATTATGTTTGGGTTAATGGATTGTTGGAACAAATGTTGGAAGGTACTATTTATGACAAACATTACAAAATGCTTCATTAAAAATCATAAATTAGTGGAATTTAAAACTTCATCATCATGTCAAGTGCCTTTTAATGTGAAATATCACTAAGATTTTCTATTAAGTTTGAATGTTCAGGGATACGTTAATTTTATTTTTATTGTAGAATTTTGGTACAAATTCTAAAGTTGTTTATGTAGCTGTTTCATCCTAGCTTATGTAAAATGGATGAAACTATTCTGTTGTTCCATCTTTGAATTCTTCCCAGGCAAAATCCATTCTTACTTAATGACTATAACACCATAACTGGCTAGCAAATATACTTTATGATATGATTTACTAACTTGTATGAGTGCTATAAACGTCACTATCTTTTTAAAGAGTGCAGTACTTGCAACTTTCAGATCCACTAATCTTTATAGTATACTCTACTGTCATATCTAAAGTAAAAACCTAACTGATTAGAAATCATGTCAAGGAAGTGATACTTAAAGACAAAATACTGAGCTGCAGGTGGTCTCAGTATTTCCCAGGCTTTTTAAAAAGACTTTCATGTGAAATTAATTTACTCAAGTAAACCATTATTGTCTATAAGAAACTGGTGAAATATAGCTCCAAAACAGTAAACAATTCTAAATTTATCTCTATTTTGATTTTGGAGAGGTCTCCCAAAAGATTAGCTTCTAAAATACTAAGTTCTAGAAATTTCCTATTTGTAAAGTACATAACACAGTTTTTATGGTAGAGGATTGACAGATTTTTAAAAAATCTATTGCTGGGTAACTCTAACATTTGATTTCTTTTAAAGTTCTTATTCTGGAAAAAGACATGTACAAGAATATCCATAGCTGCACTCTTTATGGTGGCCAAAAATTGGAAAACGAGGGGATGCCCATCAATTGGGGAATGGCTGAACAAATTGTGGCATATGTTGGTAATGGAATACTATTGTGCTAAAAGGAATAATAAAGTGAAGGAATTCCAGGGAGACTGGAACAACCTCCAGGAAGTGATGCAAAGCGGAAGGAGCAGAAGCAGGAGAACGTTGTACACAAGAGACTGATAAACTGTGGTAAATCAAATGTAATGGACTTCTCCATTAATGGCTTTACAATGTCCCTGAACAATCTGCAGGAATGTATGAGAAAAAAAACTATCTTTAAGCAAAGGACAAACTGAGGGAGTAAAAACACCGAGGAAAAGCAACTGCTTAACTACAGAGGTTGAGAAGACATGATCAAGAAGAGATGCTAAATGAGTGCCCTAATGCAAATACCAACAACAAGGAAATGGGTTCAGAGCAAGGACACATGTGATACCCAGAGGAATCATGCATCAGCTAGGGGAAGGGTGGTGGGGGAGGGGGGAGGAAAAGAAAATGATCTCTGTTTCCAATGAATAATGTATGAAAATGACCAAATAAAAAATGTTTTAAAAACTAAAAAACTAAAATAAAAAAATAAAGTCCCACCTTCTACAGGAAGCCTTAAAAAAATAATAATAAATAAAGTTCTTATTCCACAATGTTAAGAAATCACTAGAGAATGATTGAAAATACAATCTGGACTATGACCTTGCTGCTGCCAATTATCAACTCCTGATTGCTCTCTTTCACTTGACAAGGTGGGAAGGAAAGAAAAAAGCATCACCCATTTAAATTATTATTAAAAAATTATTATCAAAAATTCATTGTCTTTAGACCAGAGTCTCTAAATTAGCAACACCTTTCACAGGGAGAAAAGTTAAATTTTACCTACAGATTTTTGATGTGGTTTTTTTTTTTTTTTTGGGGGGGGGGGGAGGCTTTTGAAATTAATTGCAAGTAGTGTTCCTTTTTCTTAAGATGTAGAACACCTGGGAGTAGCTAGGTAGCATAGCTGATAGCCTGGAATCTCAAGTTGAAAGTTGAGGTTCTAATTTCTAATCTACTTATATGGGATATTTCCCTGGCAGCAAAAGCATTAGCAATTAAGCACTGAAAATCTTAAAAGTTTTTATTTGGAAATATGTAATAAGAACAGTATTAACAGCTTATATTTCCATGATGCTTTAGAATTTTAAAAAAGAAAACCCTTCACATTAATTATGAGGAAGGTAGTGCAAATATAATTATAATAGTTGAAATTTTTATAGTGCTTTAAGGTTTGCAAAGCACTATTAGGCAACAGCTCATTTGATTTTCATAACAAATCAAAGTAGTATGCATTAGAACTCTCATGAGTTCCTTTTTGTATAGGAGGAAATTGAAGCTCAAAGTGCCCACATACCTAGTAAGAAAGAATCAAGTAGGATTCAAACTCAAGTTTCCCCCAATCATAAGGACAGAACACCTTCCACTAAAACACATTGCTTATTTGGTATTCTCAAGTATAAGGAAAAGGACTAGTCATGCACTGTCCCCAAAGAAATCTTTTCTCTTTAGGCCTGTCAATTCATCAAGGAAGAGAAAGTGCATGGAGGAAACTAGTTCATAACAAACATTGAATAATTTGTCCTTTTGAGTCAGGGGGAGGTGAGAGTTGGTTAAGCTTGGCCTAGGTCACAAAGCCATTGTGTGTTAGAAGAGGGGATTTAACCTGAAAAAGTATTCCTGACTTTCAGGTTGACTTTACCACTAGAGTAACTGCAAATGGGCTACATTATGAAGAACACAGTAAAGGATCCTTTTCCAATCTCAATGTATTTGAAGATCAGTAAACCCTCACTAAAATCTGGACCAAGTCAAAATATTATCTTTAATCATTTTGAGCAAAAAGTCAGAATTTTTAAAATAACAGAAATGCTTTTTAAAAAGGTCTCCTAGTTGACTAAAAGCTTAATATAGATTAACTGTGCAAGGGAGTAAAAAAAACTTAGATATTACTGAGATGTATTAATAGAAATACAGGATATATCTTTAAAGGAAGCTCAAGTTTCACTGCTTTCTCTGTTACTGACACTATATGTGGAAGATTCTATTCTTTTCAGGCCAACTTGTTCAGTTTGGGTACTTTTTGCAAAAAGGACACCAACAGACTACAGTGTTTTCAGAAGCTTACAGGATGGCGAAGAGGCTTTGAAAAATGTTGTAAGAGGAATACTGGAAGGAACATGGGAGTATTTTGTCTTAAAGACTATGAGGGTTGGGGAAAGAGAAGAAATACTGCATAAAGCTCACAAGACCAGATTTCATTAAAAATATGGAAAGGAATTGTGATAACTTAAAATGTATTTAGCCATCTTGTTCCTGGACAAAAGTTGTCTAAACAGTGAAATATGAATTCAAACAAATTTAATGAGTTCCACTGACAAGAGAATTCACAATGGTGAAATGATTTTCACTTGATGATTGAATGAATGAAAGTTCTTGAGAAAATAAGAGAATATTTGTCAGAACAATTTGATATATAAAGCAAATACACTTAAAAAATAAATAATAGGGGCAGCTAGGTAGTTCAGTGGATAGAGACCCAGAGAAGAGGTCCTGGGTTCAAATTTGACCTCAGACAGTTCCTAGCTATGTGACCCTGGGCAATTCACTCAATCCTCATTGCCTTACTGCTCTTCTGCTTTAGAACCAATGCATAGTACTGATTCTAAAATGGAAGGTAGATGCTTTAAATAAGTAAAAGTATCTATACAGAGTAAAAATTAGACTGTGTGAAAGATTCACTTCAAAGAACAAAAGATTTAGAATAGCAATAGTCTTATTGTGTAGATTAAAAATCCTTGGAGGACTGAATGGCACTAAATTTGCAATTTTGTAGCATCACTACTGTTTCTAAGTCAGTAAAGACCAATCAGGAACAATAATTATTTCTATAATTATTTATCTTTCTTTAGGTCTATGAAAGATGTGTTGTAGTTGGAGATAAGCTCTGATACTCGAATTTTATGCAATTTTTAATGGAGAGGAAGAGGGAGAGTCTTCTCCATTATTATTAGGTATGATGGAGCCAAGTTGTGAAAAATGTTAAATGGAAAATAAGAGGGTTGATGGGTGGCTAGGTGGCACAGTAGATACAGCCAGGAAAAGATTCCCCTTCTGAGTTCAAATCCAGCCTTAGACATTTATTAGCTGTGTGACCCTGGGGCAAATCAATTAACCTTCTTTGCCTCACTTTCCTCATCTGTAAAATTAGTAAAATTAGCTGAAGAAGAAAATGGTAAACCATTCCAATTTTCTTGCCAAAAAATTCTGAAAGAGTCAAAAACAACTGAAAAAATGACTAAACAACATAGGAATTGATATTTGATCTTACAAGTAATATTGAGTGGTTAGGAGTAGTTATTTTTTGTTTTTTTTTTAAACCCTTACTTTCTGTCTTGGAACCAAGACAGAAGAGTGGTAAGGACTAGGCAATGGGGGTCAAGTGACTTGCTCAGGGTCACACCGATAGGAAGTGTCTGAGACCAGACTTGAACCTAGGACCTCCTGTCTCTAGGCCTGGCTCTCACAATCCACTGAGCTACCCAGCTGCCCCTTCAGAAATACTTTTGATGATAATGCCTTTTAAGTAAGACTTTCATATTTGGCAACAAAAAGGAAAACTCCCTGATAATATTATTAAATATATATGCAACAAAAGAAATAGTACATAGTTTCTTGAAGGAAAAGCTAACAGAACTGCCAAAAAGGTCTTAACACAATTAAACTCCTGGGGTTCAGGAATATTTGAAAGTAAAACCTTATCAAATGTTTAAAAATTAGTCAACCATTTTTGTCTTTTTATCACCCAGGATCTAGGCACAGAATAAGTGCTTAATAAATACCTGCTGACTAATATCAAACAGAAAAACAGATCAATAAAACCAACTAGGTAAGAAGGAATCAGAAGCAATCAAAAACCTTAATAATACTTGATAAACTCAAGGAAAAAAACCACTGCTGAAAAGATTCCCTGTCTAACAAGAACTGGTGAGAAAACCAGAAAGAAGTTCAGCACTTTTAGAAGAGAACTCTACAACATATATCACATTAAGTATGCAACAGATAGCAGACCAAATGTAAAAGCTCAAGTAATGAAATACAAAAGAATGGAATGTGGTGCTTTTCAAATCTATAGATGGTAGAATTTTTTTTAACAATAGAAGATTTAGAGGCAATCAAAAAATACAAAAGAGACGCAGCACTCACAATACAAATACACAAATACTTATTTACAAATACAAATTTACCCCTCTTGGTTTCTACCAGTGTAATCTTCAACAAATACCTCAATCTCTCTGGGGCACAGTTTCCTTATCTATAAAATGAAAAGGTTAAACCTGAATATTAAAGTCCCTTTCAACCCTAAATCTGAACATGAAATCACAGTTTTTAACCCCCAAGTCCTTTACAAGCTTTCCTCCAATTTATAAAGAAGGGTAAGTTTTCCCACTGACATAATCACTACCTCTAAGTCTATAACGCCATTATCTTAAAAAACAGTATAATCATGGTGAAAGAGAGAGAAAAGACAGGTAGTAAGTAGCTTTTGCAAAAGTCTGGTGTAAGACTTTACAGAAGAGGGCTGGCGCATGCACAGAACTAAAGGAGAGATTCCAGAGTATGAGGAAGATATAAAATGAAACTCACAGAAACAGCAAGGGGTGGGGGTGGGATGTTCCTGTCTCTTCAAGGATTTTCGAGAGATCACTTCCTGCAGTGGGTGTGACCAAGAAGAATGTCACCTGACTTTCTTTGGAAGCCACAGATTCCTGTTTTTTGTGATCCAGTCACCCAGCCATCGGGTCATTGAGTGAGATATCCTGTTCACCTTCTCTTCACTGTAGTCACCAATTGAGTTCCTGAGATCTGGTACATAAGGGATTTTGTACCAACTAAGAAGAACCCTACCAGAGCCCTGTGACCTGTCTGTGAGAATGAGGCTGCAGCTATTTTGGCCCAGGCCCATGAGGGTGAATTCCTCAGTTACCTCACCCTATCTGCTACTGATGAACTATAACTCTTCAAATATTGATTTTTGAGGACCAGTTAGATCAGAAAGTTAGGGGGATTTTTTTTAAACAGGCAAGAGAGTGTAAATGAGGCAGCATCAAGATTAAGAAGACAACTCCGTGAGGAGTCTGTAGATTTTTTGGAGGAGATTTAGAGGGAAAAGATTAGGGTCACTTTTTCCCTGGTCCTCTATCCCTTCCTGGGTTAAAGAAGGTAAATAAACCAATTTACTGTTTTTTTTTATATCATCAAGAAGCAGTCAGATTGCATCTCAAACCATCATACTTCAGCTGAGGCCTACCAACTGGACTTACAGACTGTTAGGAGCTAAAACCAGGTTCAGCACTGATCAAACCTTTTTATCACAAACAATTTACAGATTTCGATGGGCAGCTATATATCAGAGTGGAGAGAGTTGGGAGGACCTAATTTCAAATCTGGTCTCAGATACTTCCTATATGACCATAGGCAAGTTACTTAACCACTATTGCCTGGCCCTTGCCCTTCTTCGGTTTTAGAACTGATACTAAGAAAGTAAGGGTTTATGGGGGGAGGGAATGACATAATCAAATAAACTCAGATTTCTTAAAAATAATTTTTTTCAATTACTTTTTAATCACATATGTAAAAATTCTATCTTTTCACCATATAACAATATAAAATTACAAGACTTATTGTTGAATTGTGATAAAATTTGCCTTTGTACTTTTATATATTTTAAGATATAATCTGGATTTCATTATTTTTTAATGAAGAGAAATACTGCCCACCCCTTTAAACATCATCAACTACAGTAAAATAAAATAAAAAAATCTTCCCCTTCAGAACAAAACATAACAAAAGTCTTTAGCTAACTAAATCCTTGAATATTTGCAAAGTCTTAGAAACTGATTTATCCAAGAAGGTATTGGGGTGCCTTATGATCAATCATTTAAAATTTCAACAATTTTAAACTGAAATCTTTCCAAAATAATTTACATGTTTTTGGCTATCAAACCACAATAAACTGAAAATAATAATTATACTTTGCACATTTAAAGTTATCATTCTAACACTGAAACAAAACCTTTTCAAACTCCTATCAATATTGTTTATAAAAGGTAAGGAATTAGGGAACACAAAGTAAAACTAAAAACACAATGTTTTGTCTAAATTCTTTTTGTGTATATAAAAGTTGCATGTTTGTCGTTCAATTCTGTCCAACTCTTCGAGACCCCATTTTGGGGTTTTCTTGTCAAAGATCCTAGAGAGGCTTGCCATTTTTTTCTCTAGGTAATTTTATAGATGAGGAAATTAAGCAAACAAGGCTAACTGGCCTACCCAGTAACACAGCTTTTAAGTGTCTGGAGACAGATTTGAACTGAAGAAGGAGAGACTTACTGACTTCAGGCCTGGCATTCTATCTACTGTGCCACCTAGATGACAAAGGTAGCATGAAATCATACCACAGGAAGAAGTGTAACCATCTGAAAAATTGTAAAGCATTTTAATAGCAAGGATTATGATTAAAATCTTATTTGTACAAGCTGGATTGGATATGTACTTAAATTTGGCCTATATTCATGCTCAATATATCTTTTTTTGCTTCTATAAAAAATTTTAAAACAAATTTGAATAATAATATATTGAAATTTTGAAACATTTATTAAAAATAATTATAAATCAGAAAAAAATTACCTATTTTTGTATAAATCAGGCTATTTAAAATGCTTAGCAATATACAATTCTTTAAATCAGATTCAATATCTTTCTGTTTATAAAACAGGTAATACTTTATGCAAATCAGGTACAAATAAAAAATAGGATCATGGATTTCATTGAAGGGACTTTAGATATAAGTAGACTAATCCTCCAAATTTACAAACAAGGAAAGTAAGATCTAAAAAGGTGAGTTGACTCTTCATTGTAAAAGAAAGGGCAAACCAAGGATATGATCCCAGTTCTAATTACTGCAAACTACCATGAAGATGGGATTAACTCTCTCCTGTCCATTTTTAGATTTAATCACCAGAAGCGGATACACCCCACTTATACTTGAGTGGGGAAGGTCTGTCACTCACATGTGCGCAATAGTGGGTGAAAAATCAGAATCGACTGACTGCCTCTTGGGCAGTCCTAAGCAAAGCTTTAGGTGTCATTGGTCCATGCAAAATGAAAGGAAGTAACAAAAAGGAATGGTCTTTAAAAATGCCAAGAACTTCCTGTGAAGAGGTCTTTTGCCTTCAACTTGACCTTGGAGTAGCTCTGTCTGGCTGAGGACTTTGGACTGCTTCTATTTTTATTTTCCCTTAGAATTACCACAAGGGTGAGTGAAAAAGGCTGACTTCCTTCCATGGCTTTCCTGGAGGTACTAGCCTTTAGAGGGGTCCCTTGTCTGGGAGGAGGCCTCTTGGCTAAAACCTCTGTTAATTGACCCTTAGGCCCTTTGGCTGGGGCTTCTGGAACCTTGCCAGAGTAAAGCCAGGGCTTAAGCAATAGTCCAGATACTTAAGTAAGATTTCTTATGCTGCCCTCTTTCTCATTTCACTTTCCCTTTCCCTCCATTTTACAAATAAACTGCTTAAAAAAATAATTTTAAAATTGATTAAATTCCTGGAGAACCTATTCTTAAATAATCCAGTCCAACCTTTTATATTAACCCCTTACACTCTGGCCCTTACACTACAAAATGCTATCTCCCATAGTGAAAAAGAGGTTAGTTAATAACATTGCTTTGATGATGAGTTATTGTAGAAAAATAAAATTGTTAGACATACCATTTTCTGGGGAAAGTTTATCATAAGCATCTTCATAAATATAATTTCTTCGGATTGTAACATTAATTCCATCCAGAAATGGACCATCTCCTTGTATTTCTTGTTTATCTGCATAGATTAATCTTTGAAATATCTGACAAAGAGGGGGGAAAATATGAAATCTACAAATTATTCCTTGGGTCACCTATAAGGTTATTAGAAATAATTATTTGAATCATATTTTGATACACTATTACCAAATACCATACCAATGAACCACATATGATTTTTTAAATCAAAACCATTTAACAAATGAAGATGTTTGTTTTTATAATCATTTATCAATACTGTCAAAGAAAACATCTTCCCCTACTTCAGTGACTCATGGATATGAACAAGAATGGGATACATCCATGTAAAAAATAACTGTTAAAGATGATCCAGCAGAGGGAGCTCAGAAATTAGTAAAATTTAGATTTTCCTCTTTTTAAAAACAAATAAATAAACGGAAATCATTGTAAAAGAAACTAATTGAAGTCTTTTTGGTGAAGGGGTACCTCTCCAATGGCCACTTTCTACTAATCTAATCTAAAAGAAGGCAGTTGCTACAAATGAAATTTGGAACATTATATAGTATTATTTTAAGAAAAATAAAAGCGCATCTGATCTTCAGCATTTATTTTCCTAAAAGATTCAAGACTATATACTATTTTTTTATTCAAAGATATTTGATTTTCACAATTATATGTAATAACAATTTCTCATGTTTCACATTATAAGATCCAAATTGTATCCCTCCGTCCCCTCCCTACCCTTATTTCAGAAATGATAAATAATTTTATCTGTATTATATATGTATTATTATGCAAAACATACATCCATATTAGTCACTGTGACTCCATACTATTTTGACAAAGTTTATTAATATACAAATGAAACAATAGCATTCTGATCTAGTCCAGGTGATGGTCTCAGCATCAGGAGACCAGGTTGGCTTCCCCACCTGGCTCCCACACTTACTATCTGTGAGCTGCAGTGCAATTCACTTAGCCTCTATGCTTCAGTTTCCTCATCTGTAAAATGGAGATAATACTTGCACTAACTAACTCACAATGCTATTATGAAGAAAGCACTTTGCAAATAATTAAGTGATTTATACACTTACACTTTATTACAATGTATCTCAACACTTTTATGTTTTATAAAGCAATATTCATGAGCATCTAATACACAAAGATCTCCTTCAAAATAACTACTTTAACAAATTAGGCAATATTATTGAAAACAATTAACCTTTGTAATACTACTACTAGAAATATATTTGCAGGCATATTATCTTTTTAGAATTTTACTTAATTACATATTAGCATGTGTGTTCATCAGCAATGGATATTTAACAAGGTAAATTAAGGTGAAAATAGAATTTTAAAAACTATGCTTTATAACTGAATAATGCAAATACAAATAAAAGGGCCAGCTATAGAGAAAACAACTAAATAAATTTTAGTATTTCCTGTTTTCACTTTACAATAAAATAAGGGATTTGTGAAATATTGTGATTAGAGATAAGATAAATAAATAAAATTGCCTACCTTTACTCTTTCTTCAAATGGAACTACAAAGGGCAATTCTGTGAGAATCGCAAGCTGCCTTTCCTCAGATACTGAAAGTGGTGCTGGCTCCAGACCTACTATAAAAATAAAAATTTAAAGTTTGGTTATATCATTCATAACTTCCCTTCTATTTCTATTGTCATTAGTATGGTTTAGCCTTTGTAGTACAATAACCTACATGAATCTCTTTCTTTATAAAATTCTACAATCCTAATTCAACATAATGTTATAAGATTCATTTTCCTAGTCACTAGTATATGTACTGCCATTTCCCTACATCAAAAACCTTCAATGAGTTGTCTTTTACCTACGCAAATAACATCTAAAATTCTTAGCCTAGTATTTGCAATACTCTGCATTTTTAATCTATCCTATCATTCCCTTCTCAGTTTTCTCTCTCATCTGTTCTACCCAAGTACCATGCCAAGACCTTTACCCATGTCTCTTATCCCATCTTTCCATGTGATTATCTTTCTAATCCTTATCCCCTCATTTTATAGATCAAGAAACTAAGGTCTAGAGAGATTAAACTGGTTTAACTGAGACCACATATTAAAAAAATGGCACAACCAATTTTTGAATTCAAGTACTCTCATTCAAAATTCAGTCAAACTTTACTGACAAAGTCCCACAAGAAATCAATAACCAAGGATTCCAACCCTCAATCCAGTATTCTTTCCAGTGCTATCTGGCTCTTCCATGAAGCTGTCCACAATAATCACATGTACTAGCAATCCTTTCTTCCTCTGTATACTAGGACGCTTGAAATTAGAACATCAGATTTATAAAACTCATGTGCTACTTATATTATCTTATATGAAAGGTACATATTTGTATTCCTTTTAAGTCAGTCAACAAACATTTAAGTTCTTATTATCTGCCACAAACTGTTCTAAGGGCTAAAAACACTAACAAAAAGAGCAAAAATGATCTACAGTTCACCTTCTAATGGGGAGGCCAACATGAAAACAAGACATGTACGCACGCACGCACACATGCTCTCGCTCTCTCTCTCTCTCTCTCTCTCTCTCTCTCTCTCTCTCTCTCTCTCTCTCTCTCTCTCTCTCTCTCTCTCTCTCTCTCTCTCTCTCTCTCCCTCTCCCTCTCCCTCTCCCTCTCCCTCTCCCTCTCCCTCTCCCTCCCTATCTCTCCAGGTAAACTCAGAGGAAAGGCCCTATCTGTGTTTTTCTGTCTTGGCAACTTTGAAACCCTGCACACTATATAAAACAGTCATTCAACAGAAATGCTAGATTAACTTCTAATGCCTTCCTTAAAGGAATGAAATTATGTATAACCAATCAGCATTTATTAAGCACCTATGTATCAGGTGCTGTGGGTGCAAATACAACAATGAAATCGTTCCTGACCTAAAGAAGCTTACATATTAATAGGGAAAGCAATGTGTACATACAAAGGTATAGGGAGAATGTACACAAGGTAATTTGGGAGTAGGCGGGCTAGTAGCTGAATTACCGAAGTTCTCATAAATGAGATGGCACTTGAACTGAGCTTTAAAGGAAGATGGGGTTTCTAAGAAGTATAGATAAGTTGAATGTACATTTTGGAAAAGAAAGGTACTCCTGGAGATGGGAAATGAAGTATATTTTTTTGGTTGTTTCTCTCTCTGGTTGAGAAATCAAGACGAATTGTTATCATGGACTTAATTTAAGAATGCATTTTGGGGGACAACTGGGGAGCTCAGTAGAATGAAAGCCAGGCCTAGAGACAGAAGATCCTGGGTTCAAATATGGCTTCAGACACTTCCTAGCTGTGTGAACCTGGGCAAGTCATTTAACCCCCATTGCCTAGCCCTTACCATTCTTCCTCCTTGGAGCCAATACAGAGTATTGATTCTATGATGGAAGGTAAGGGTTTAAGAACAAAAATAGAATGCATTTTCCATTTGGAACTTCTACAATGTGAGGAAACATACAAATCTAAAACTATATTCTATAAGAAAACTTTCTGGATTTCCCAGTTAATTTTATAGGAGAGGGAATCTTTTACTGAGATATTTATACTTTCTTCTTTTAATAAATATTGGGCCATTATATTAGGCTATGACTGATTATTGCTTTTTTGTTGTTGTAGAATTTTATCTACTTTTGTGTTTTGTAATCAGTATCAAAGAGTTTAGAGTACCACGTTACAATAATATATTTTGAGACCCGGAAGTGCTATGTTTCTTTCATTCCTCTTATTTTTTTTCCACTATCTCCTTAAAAAATTTTAGAGAGCAGCTGGGTAGCTCAGTGGATTGACAACGAGGCCTAGAGATGGGAGGTCCTAGGTTCAAATCTGGCCTCAGACACTTCCCAGCTGTGTGACCCTGGGCAAGTCACTTGACCCCCATTGCCTAGCCCTTACCACTCTTCTGCCTTGGAGCCAATACACAGTATTGATTCCAAGATGGAAGATAAGGGTTAAAAAAAAAAATTTTTTTTAGAACATTTCTTCCCCTGAATAAATTTTCCTTTTTAGTCTGAAAGAATATTAAGGCTATAAGTTAATATTTTTAAACCCTTACCTTCTGCTTTAGAATCAATACTGTGTATTGGTCCCAAGGCAGAAGAGTGGTAAGGGCTAGGCTATCGGGGTCAAGTGACTTGCCCAGGGTCACACAGCTGGGAAGTATCTGAGGCCACATTTGAACCCAGGACCTCCTGTCTGTAGGACTGGCTCTCAATCCACTGAGCCACCTAGTTGCCCCCTATAAGTTAATTTTGACAGTATCAACACTATTATTGTATTTCTGAGAAGCAACCATAAGCAATATGAATATCTTTCCAACTATTTAATTCTTCCTTTATCATTGTGCTCATAAATGGTTTTGAGCATGTTTTGGTAAGCTAACTCATGGAGATTTTATTTGTTTTTGCTGTTCCTTTGTAGAAAAGCTGATAATTTTTATGGTTATATTTTTATAGCATTATTTTTCTGAAGCTATTAAATATCTTAATGACTTTTTATTGTGGATTCTCTATATTATCTAGTAAACTACTATGTCATCTACTAATGAATGCATTTCCCCTCTTTTGCCAATGTTTCTACCCTTTATTTCTTTCCTTTTGCCTTACTGCAATAACTAGCATTTCTACAACTATATTAAATGACAGGGGTGGGAGAGCCATGCTTTACCACTTTATATACTGGGAAAATTTCTAGTATTTCTCCTTTGCAAATAATGTTTAGCTGTTCTACACACATACTCTCTCTCTCTCTCTCTCTTTCTCTCTCTCTCTCTCTCTCTCTCTCTCTCTCTCTCTCTCTCTCTCTCTCTCTCTCTCTCTCTCTCTCTCTCTCTCTCTCTCTCTCTCTCTCTCTCTCTCTCTTCAAAAATTGCATTCTTTTATTCTTCTAATGATATGTAGTCAGGGAATGCTGTATTTTTAAAACAAGTGAAATCAAAGAACAACCAAAGGGCAATGAAGAGGCAACATGGCAGTTATAACTATGATAGAATATATTAAGGAAATAATTGGACTGGAGATGTAATGTAAACCAGTGATATCAAACTTATTGCCCTGGGAACAATTATTAGCAAAATACCTAGTGCTGTGGAATACAACAGCTGTGGAAAACATAGATGATGTTAATTTGTGGTTTTCTAAGTCAATATGTAGCTTCTGGAATCCTTTCCTATCTGAGTTTTGACATCACTGCTGTAAAGGATATTCTCAGATAAATAGCTGGGGGGTTTGAGAGGGGTGCAAAGAAAGGGGACAAGGATGATGGACCAAACTATAACAAGAGGGTCAACCAAAAGAGGATGGAAAGACTGCATTTTCCCTAAATATCTATGCTATGAGAAGAGAATTCAAGGAATGTTGTTGAGGACATGGATGAGAGGGTGTTAGTGGTAATGGCCTAAATAACCACAATTTACTATATATTTATTTTATTTTTACTATTATATGCTGGGTATTCTACTAGGTGCTTTATAAATACTCTCACAGTTATTCCTCAAAACAAACCTGTGATGGTTCAATATGGATATGATTGGGGATGTAGACTCTAAACAATCACTCCATTGCACATATTAACAATATGGAAATAGGTCTTGATCAATGACACATGCAAAACTCAGTGGAATTGTTTGTTAGTTGCAAAAGGGGGATGGAAAGAACACGATTCATTTAACCATGGGAAAAAATAGTCTAAATTAATTAAACAAGCTTAAAAATAAAACAAAACAAACCTCTGAGGTAAGTGCTTGTCTCCATTTTTTTTTTTACAGTTGAGGAAACAGAGGCAAACAGAGCTTAAGTGACTTGCCCAGAGTCATACAGTTAAATTTAGGTCTTCCTGAATCTGATGCTCTATCCATTATACAAGCTAGTTGGTTGGAATGTAATCTATAAAACTAAAAGGATCACTCATTTCAATGAAATCACACACATATTAGATTATTGGAGCTTTCCCAATTTTGATATTTGGTTGAAAATCTTGCACTAACAATCTACAAAAAGTAAATTTGTTGGGTGGTTTAAGAGACAATGGAGAAGTGCTTAATAAATATAAGAAAATTGAAGCATATTTCCAATTAAACTAACTCTGGAGAAAATGGTCCAGAAGATATTACCTAGAAAATAAATGATCAGAAAAGTTGAAAATCTAGTCAATAGCAAGAACAAGAAAGTACAGATGGGCAGTTACACCAGTATCTAAAGAATAATTCTAGTATGTTAGGAAAATTGCAATGGAGTAACTATTGGAGAATATGTCCAGAAATCCTACAGCATCCCTCTGTTTTTATAAGAACAAAATCAATACAGCTAGGATGAGAAGGTAAAATGTATCAAATAAAGATAAAAAAAAATCATTGTATTCAATATCTCTAATAGGTAATGGGTAGCTAGGTGGCACAGTGGATAGTGTGTCAGGTCTATAGGCAGGAAGAATCTTCTTGAGTTCAAATCTGGCTTCTTACACTTTCTAGCTCTGTGACCCTGTCCAAATCTGTTTGCCTCAGTTTCCTCATTTGTAAAATAAGCTGGAGAAGTAAAGGGGAAATCAGTGATTTGGACATGCCTGAAAATAAATGAACAACAAATAAAAATGTAATATTCAAGATAAATAGGAAATTAACAAAACCATGAATAACAAAAATTCATTCTTCACTGGAAAAATAGTAAAAAGATATGAAGTTCTCAAAAGAAAATTTACCAACTATTAGTCATAATGAAAAATGTCAAATCCCTAAAAAATAGGAGAAAAAGGAAAAGAAATCTAAGAGTTCACTTTATACCTAACAAAATACTTAAGATGAGAAAGTAGAAATAATTGAGGGTGAGGGGTCAGGGATGCGATATACAACAATACCCAGAAGACAAGTTCACTAAAACACTCTTGATGGAGACCCAAATTGATACACACATTTTGTAAAGTAAGTTGGAATTTCTTTCCCATGTGGCTAAAACATGCATGACGTTATCCGAAAGATGCCACAGTTAGGCTTATACCTCAAAGAGAGAAAATGAAATCCCACATGCACAAAAGTATTTATAGCAACATTTTTTTGTAATGATAAAATAAATTGGAAACAAGTATATGTCTATCATCTGGGTAAAAGTTAAGTAAAAAAAAATAAAAAAATACCATTTTATACGAAATAATGAATATGAAGAATTCAGAGAAATACTGGATGACCTTGTCATCCAATGAAAGAATGAAGTAAGCAAAAACCAAGAAATTAGTACATAACAATTTGAGGTGTGCTTCAGCCAGTTCAAATGGACTTAAATTTTCAGCCAGACAATTTTCAGATAAAGAAATCAATACTATTAATAAGCACATGAAAGTGTTCTAAATCTCTTATAATCAGAGAGAGATGCAAATCAAATCTGAGGTATCACCTCACACCTAGCAGATTGGCTAACATGACAGCAATGGAAAGTAATGAGTGCTGGAGGGGATGTGGCAAAGTTGGGACATTAATGCATTGCTGCCCTTTGATCCAATCACAGCACTGCTGGGTTTATATCCCAAAGAGATAAGGAAAAAGACTTGTATAAGAATAATCATAGCTGCGCTCTTTGTGGTGGCAAAATTGGAAAATGAGGGGATGCCCTTCAATTGGGGAATGGCTGAACAAATTGTGGTATATGTTGGGGATGGAATACTATTGTGCTAAAAGGAATAATGAACTGGAGGAATTCCATGCAAATGGTAACAACCTCCAGGAATTGATGCAGAGTGAAAGGAGCAGAACCAGGAGAACATTGTACACAGACACTGATACACTGTGGCACAATCGAATGTAATGGACTTCTCTATTAACAGCAATGCAATAATCCAGGACAATTCTGAGAGGTTAATGAGAAAGAACACCATCCACATTCAGAGGAAGAATTGTGGGAATAGAAATGCAGAAGAAAAACAACTGCTTGATCACATGGGTAGGGATAAGATCGGGGATGTAGACTCTAAAATTTAGAGTCTAAATGATCATGGTAGTGCAAATATCAACAATATGGATATAGCTCTTGATCAATGACACATGTAAAACTAATTGTGTGTCAGCTAGGGGATGGGAGGGAAAGAACAAGAATCTTATAACCATGGAAAAATATTCTAAATTAATTAATTAAATAAATTTTAAAAAAAATTTCAGCCTGAGCATTTACACCTTAGAAGTTCACTAACACTATAAATCTGGGCTTGAATTGCTTGATTGCTTTGTTGATTGGGGGGGAAAAAACCCCTAAGTTAAATTACTATAAAATGCTTGTTCCAAGATATACTCTTTCTAATTCTGTCAGTTTTTCTTAGCTCAAGCTAATGAACAGAATCAACAGTTAAGTTGGTCATATTCAATCAGCAGAGGTACTGAAATGAGAAAAAAGGGAAAAAAAAGGTAGTCTTTTGTTTGTTAAGGCTTAAGAAATTGATGGAGAAAATGTTAATAATGCAGACGAAAGTAAAAGAATGTAATATAAACCTTTTCACTTCTACTCCTTTCAGTCAGTTGTTAAACATTTACTAACATACCACCAACAACAAAATAAATCAAAAGCACAAGAAAACTTGTCAAAAGTAGTTTAAGAAAAATTTGGAGTTTATCACAAGAAAAGCACAGGTGTATGTCTGAAAATAACTGTTTACCTTACACATAATACTTACATCCTGCAATATTCTCAACTAATAGTTTTAACCGTTTACCCAATGGCTTCTATTCAAAACAAGTCAACTCTAAATGTCATAATTTGGATTCAAGTACAAAAGAATGTCTGCTTTAAAAAAAAAAAGTTAATGACTGTGAGCAATACTGGTAGTAATTAAATAGGAGAAACTATGTTCTTTGATCTCTCTTAAATTGCTTTTATATAAACATCAACACCAGCTAACTATGATTTATTGTTACTGTATTATTCATATCTAAGAAGACAATCAACTGAAATAAAAGCACAAAATGGTAACCAAACTAACTTTTTTCCAATTTTTTAATTATTGAACAAACATTTTATTTTAGGATTTGAAAAAAATCACACAAGAAAAAGTAATTTTTTACACAAAGTAATTCCTGATTGATACTATCACAACATTAGAAAATAAAGAATCTAACCACCTACTACTCACAAATGTCCATGTCAAACAGGAAGTAAAACATGTTTCATGTTACCTCAACTAACACTAAGGAAATAAGGGGAGAATTATAAATCTAAAAATTAAAATACTTGGAAGGTTATCTAAAAACTGTTTGTCTACAGCATTTAAATGTTTTGTTTTTTAAGACCCTCATCTTCTCTCTGTAAGAGAGGAATTGGACTCAAACTGTCAGAAGGAAGAGAGAATTCTGAAGGAAGAAAGAGAATCTGGACAGTTGGAGAGGGGACTTTCTGGGAAGCCTAACAGAAAAGAGGACCTGAGAGGATCTCTGAACCAGCACTCTCCTCCTGTGACCCCTGACCCAATTTCCAGAGAAACAAGCTGAGTGAACAGGACTCCAATTGGAAGAAGAATTCCTCTGAATCCCTTGAAAGTCCTTGAACTTATTATAATAACTGAGGCAGCTAGAAAAGACAAGATATCTTCACAATTGACCCCGGGAGGTCAGGCAAGCAAAGTTTGATCCTGCCAGACTTTGGGGAGAAGGGGTTCAGTTACTTTAGGGACCTCTTTCCAATTACCTTATTCTTCAATTCAATTACCCTATCCCTTTATTTGTTCCCTTAGAATAAATATTCTTAAGAGCAAGAGACTGGCTTCATAGTATCTACGAAAGGAAGGAGACTTTGGAGATTAAGGGGGGAGGGGGGCGAGGAGAAAGTTACATTTTTCTCCTCAGAGAGGGAGAAACTGTTGGTATCATAATTATTTCAACCAAGTCTGAGGGAACAGAAGTTTGTGATCTTGAAGGCAGTCAGTGTGGGGTTTGCCAGGGAGAAGAGAGAGGGAAATCAATCCATCTCCTTTCTCTTTATACTTGACTCCATTCTACCTCCATCTTACTCTGGTCCTGATCCAGCAGAGGAGACTTCATTCTCTCCCTGACCTTACAGTACATCTCTTAAAAACGATACTAAGTATCACTTCCAAGCATTAAAGGTTAGGCTATTGGGGTTAAATGAATTCAGGGTCAGACAGCTAGGAAATGTCTGAGGCTGCATTTGAGCCCAGGACCTCCCATCTTCAGGCCTGTATTTCTATGTTCCGAGTCACCAAGCTGTTCTACTTTAGATTTTAAAATCAATTCTTTCTTTTCCCTTTTCTGGATTGCACCTATGATTTTTATCTCTGTAGAAAATGCCCCTTTATAGAAGTTCGCTTAGCTGATGTGATATAGTCGTTTTGAGACATACTGGAAATTCATGACTTAGTTCATTAGAGTGCTTGCCTCTGTCACTAAGAGATTAAGCAATTTTCCATAATTAAGTCTTCTTCAGGGGAACAACTTAAGCCCAGATCCTCATGATGCCAATGGAAGCCTCTCTATACTCTGTTCAATGTTTGCCTTCTATTAAAGGACTAACTAACATCAATGAGCAATTAATTCTTTCCATGATGCTTATCTATAAACAAAGAAACATAAGTTACATGACAAAAATGGCCAGGATACAACTCCAGAAGCCTTCAGATCCTCAAAAATCGAATATCACAACACAAAGGGCTAGACCAATTTCCTGATGACCTGTTATTTTTAGCAGATGGGGTTGAGACGGCAAAAGACATGAAAAACCATGAATTGCTCTCTGAGTACCTAATAGTGCTTTGAGATATGCACTTTAGACATGGCAATAATATAGCAGGTAATAAAAGCAAGATAGGAAGAAGGAAATAAACCCATATTTGAACTCACCATCCAGAGTAGACTGCAATGGACCTATTCTTCCCATCCGCCGGACTCTCCACACATGTCTAGCTGATGGCACATAGAGCTGTGTAACCTACATAATGACCAAACCTTGTTAATAAGATCTTGCATTAAATTAAACTTTAAATTTATATTTTAAAGGTACAGTGTTGATAAAATTATTACAAATACTATCCCATACTTGCATCACAAATATCTTCCTTCAAACTTATCTAGATTCTTTTTAAACCTCTGTTTCTTACCCTGGTTATTCTTTTCATATATTTAACATGACATTAGACTTCTAAAAAATACATACATTATTAAATTCTAACTACACTACTTGATAGCTAAGACTTCATTTGTGGGTGTATATACTAGTTAACTAAAATAAAGTGGAAAATGCCATTTGTGGGTACAGTGATCAGAAAAGAACATTAGGTAACCAACCTTCAGCTAGTATGACTGCAAGTACAGCAGTTGATCATATGGTTATCAAGAAAAGAATGTAAATCATGCCAATTCTTCATTAATTAAATTAAGCATGAATGTTTTGTTGATGACTGAAAAGTTTCAAGACCATAGCAAAGATAAAAGATGAAAAATTCTCATCATAAGATATACATAATGAATTATCTTTGCATTTACACATTCTAAATTATTTATTTTTATGTGAATAAATTATTCTGCCTTGATCAGATATCTTAACATATTCCTTGAAATGGACTCTTGGTAAGATATATAAAACTTCAAAAATCCAAATATACTAATAGAATTCAAATATTCAAGTATTTTTTTTACTTATACTCTGATAAATAATACTTATTCATCAAGACAGAACCTCTTCTTTGGCAAATAAATAGCCAAAATATGGGCATATAGCTATTTCTTATTCAGTATAAAGAATTATACTGTTAATTTATTATGAGATGTGTATCTCAATTAGAGATACACATCTCATAATAAATTAACAGTATAATTCTTTTAACGGGGTGATATTTTATCTGGTTTTCCAAATATCTTGTTTCAGAATGAAGTGTTTACAATATTATTTACTAAATGTAACTAAAAAGGCCACCCATAGTTGCCAGCAAATCTTCATTAAATTAAAAGAGTGGGGCAACACAAATTCCTTCCTGCATGGGGCTACATGATATAGTCATTCTAGTTTTATTCAACGAATCCAGAAGAAGGCCTGTTATCAGTTAATACATGAACAGGAATTAACAAAGGAGAGAAATCTCAAGGAAAATGGAGCACTAGGCAGGAGGATACAGGCACTATGGTATGGCACTAATATCAATTTAACCTACTTCAACAGCTTTATCTAGTCATAGTCCTGCTTGTACCACTCAAAATTTCCTAGCATGCCATCTCTGCACATGTGCCAATCGTTATCAAATCCTATGCTATTTAGCTCTAACACCCACCCTGATCTCAAGGTCCATATTGTTGAATTATGCTATAAGTGATGCAGTCTACTATTGAGGTCCTTCTGGTACTTCTAGTATTAAGCTGCCATGAACAGATTACAAGGTAACCCTACCTTATACTGAATCCCTTATACCATCTTGTTCTCTAGATGTTTCTAATATTTACATCTTTTCTCCCCAATAAGACTGTAACTTTCTTGATGGCAGGGAACATGTCCTCTACTTCTTTTGTGTTCCTCCCAGCACCCAGCACAGTGCTAGGTACATAGTACAAGCTCAATAAGTATTTGTTGACTGACTGATTCCATGGTACAGTGGGCATTCTTAAAGTGAAGCAGAAGAAATTTGTGTGAGTATGCACACCTCATCCATGTATGTATTTCATCACCACCATCAAAAACAAACATTTATTGAGAAGCTACTATGTGCACTGCCTATGACAGAATTAAGAGGCAGAATGTTATTTTTAAAAAATAGTTTAAAAAACATATTTCTATTTAAACACTCTCATTAGTACAAGACTCATTAAGGAATTGTAAAAGTCCTAACTATTAGTAATTAATCTTCAAAAGTTAGCAAAGGTGGCTATAAAATTCAACCAGTGATGATCATCTAGCCAAATTAAACCATATTTCACAAAGGAATAGTGGAATATAATTTGAAAGAATAATATAGCTAGGTAATCACAGGTGGTTTCTTAGTCCCAGTTTCTGCAAAGTTACTTTCATAAGAATAAAGTCTAGTCCTATCTTCTTTAAGTCAATAGTACAATCTTCTCACTCCAGGCAAAATCATTTCTATTAAAAAAAAAGATTAGGTTCCAATGTAATTTTGTAGTAAACACAGTAATTCAAACAACACTTCATTAAAGAAAAAACCTAATAAAAAGACAATATTGTAATTCTGACAATGCATTTTTGTCTTCTACTATGAGTTTATAATGTTTCATCTATTCAACAGTCTATACATTAAAAAGCAAAACTCAATTCTAAACAATCAATTAAATTTTTATGAAAAGGTCATTTAAAAAAAGAATCTGAAAGGGGCGATTTTTGCAAAAATTTACAAAAATATTTCACCAATACCTTATCTGCCTTAATATTCTCTTGTTCTGACAGCCAGTGATTTGGTGGACAAAAATTTCGTCTTGTGTCTCTGGACTTCAACATTTTTACTAGATTGGTGATAACCTAGGTAGGCAAAATAAATCTATTCAATATAAACAAGTTTTCCTAAAATGAATTGTGCAAAGGCAACAAAAAAAGATAATTAGAAATCAAATATTAACAATTAAATAAGACACTACAAAATTCTTTCATCTACATAACTTTAAAATATATGTCATTAAGTAATTTAGGAATTGGCTACAAATCATTGCCAGAATCAGTTTACCTAAAAGTTTTTTCTTTTGCAGATCATAGCAATGTATCTTATATATAAAATGTTTATCTGCCAGGGGGATAGGAGCCAAAATTAACCAAAGTAGCAGCAAATGGCTTGTTCAAAATAATAATTTATAAAAACCCAAAGAGATTTCTTAACTAAATTCTAAGATGGAAACATATTTGGTAATATATTAGCTCACTAAGAATTTTATTAACCACAGTTACAAGTAGACATATATATATATACACATATATATATTTTCCCCTAATCAATCAACAGAACTGAAAAAGAATTTGCCATTTTTCTGATTAAACTCACAGAAATAATGTCTTTTCTCCATTCCCAAATCTCTCTAGGATGAAGAAAACCAGTGGACATCATGATCTCAAAATAAATATATGTATGTATGTATGTAATATATATTATGCATGTAAAATATCTTGCTTTTGTCAAAAGTCTACACAACTATCTCACTTTTATGTTTTAGTTCGTCTTTATTTATCTAGATATCATACTGATCCAAAGTCTTGTTCATGGCTTTTCTCCCATTTTTCTGAAATGTTCTTGTGTGTTAGTCATTTCTAATTCTTATCTACATTAAATATGTATATTATGTATATAAAACATATATGTATACTCCATAGATATGTTTGAGATTGGAGATCATGTCTTATTAGCTACCTACCACATCTAGTGGATTATGTATGCAATAAATAATTAACTAATAAAAGCAAAGTTGCATAGTGAATGATTTGAGGAAATCTAATAATACTGGATAATTTTTTAAAAATACAAGTATTCTTTAGCATAAAATCAAATCATACTGACCAATTATTTTTTTTTAGAAAGAACTATTCTTTGGTATGGACAAATATAATAGAAAAATAGAAAATCCAAGTTCAAAACATAAGCCTTCTACACCTAAGATCTGCCAATTCAATAGAAGAGATGAAATAAAAAACCACACAGGCCATTTTTTTGAGGGGGGAAAAACACATGCATGCTTAGCAACAGTAGTACTCTAATTAAATGAAATCACATTTATGTGAATGCTTTGAAATATACACATCAGCAAAGAAGGCAATTGCCAAAGAACAAAAAAGTGGGATGATAATTTCCTTTCAAAATTTATTGTGTTGCATCTTTAAAGCAAAGAGTATCATTCTTCTTTAAAATATCATGTCTTTATTATCATTTTGGCAGTCTGTTTAAGCCTATATAGACTTTGAATGTTTTTAAATACATAAAATAAAAAATGCATGATTATAAAGGAAACTAATTATGTTGAAATTGTCCTCAGACTAAAAGTTCACTGGCTGCAGGTTAAGAACTGTTATTTTAAAATGTGTAGCTTGAAGCATCATGCCAACCTCAGTGTCAAATTTATTTATTAACAGGAAAATTATGTTCGGACACAAACTGTCTCCAAAAACCTAAGCAAGACATTTAATCTCTTCATGCCCAAAGTGGCATAGAAGGTGCTGATCTGCATTGGTAGAGTGAATTTCCTCAAAGAGGAGTTATCTTTACCAAGCAAATTACAAGTGTGGTCATAAAAAGTTTTTTAAGGAATAAATTTGGCAAACAATGATAAAACTGGGCTTCCTTAACAAAATAAGAGAATTAGAATAGAAAACAAGGCTTCTTAAAACAAAATAATAGAATGCCTTCCTTTGCTACCTCTGGTGAATGTAAATACGAGATTTCTAAAATAGAAGGGAAACTTGAGCAATCATTCCTGAATTTCCCCATTTTCCTCATGAGCATCAACAACTAAATAGAAATCTTTACCCGAGTATCTCACAAATTTTATGATATATCTGTGACGTATATTAGATTATATAGATGTCTTTATTTTGAATCCCTTCTGGATGTTATTTTCTTTGTTTAGTTTTTCTTGACCACAAAAAAGACAACTAATCACTCCCCAAAAAGGCAGAGTATATGAATCAACTAGCCTTTAAGTAACCATACTTTAAAACTTTTATCAACAGTGAAAAAGCAATAACTTTTTATTAAACCTTTACCTTCCATCTTAGAATCAATACAGTGTATTTGTTCCAAGGCAGAAGAGTGGTAAGGCTAGGCAGTGGGAGTGAAGTGACTTGCCCAGGGTCACACAGCTAGAAGTGTCTGAGGTCACATTCGAACCTAGAACCTCTTATCTCTAGACCTGGCTTCTCAAAGCCACTGAGTCTCCTACATGCCCTCAATAACTTTTTGTAGGAAGGAAAACATGTTATTTTTCCCTATTAGTTTAAAACAAATAGAAATATCTTTAAAGAAATTATCATTTTGAACTGGATGGAGATATAATTCAAGGAACATTATTTATTAAATAAGATACCACACTAAATAGTAGAAATACAAACAAAAAATCCAACTATGCCCAGATGATAAGAATCTCACATTCAAATTAAGGAGATAACATATATATGGAGGATCAGCTTCAAAAAAGATAGAAAAGCAAAAAATAAAAGAAAATCTGAAAGATAAAATACACCTGGTCAGTGGACCTTTAAGAAACAACAGATGGTCCCTAATTAATGGCTACTGATTAAAGATGGCAACCCCTCAGCTGGTCACTGAGTTTAATTCAAGGAGGATAAGGGACATGGAGGAAGGAAACGTGCCAGAAACCAGACTAAAGGAGGAATCCAATGTCTAGTAGGACCTGGACAAATTATGCACACACACATTCATACATACATATTTTCATTCTATTGCTCTGTTTCTGCACTGAAGTCCTATTAAGAAGTCAGAGGTCATAAAAGGCAGAAGAATGCAAATAAGTTTTCAAAGGATAAACCATTGAAGTACATATTCTGGTAGGTATTGAGAATACGGAAAGACTTTTAGCATGACCCTCACAATGGCTTTGGTTTCTAAAGGAGCTCTTCTCTACAAGGCTGAACAAGACATCAGAAGTGATGATTCTGAAAGGAACATAGAATCTGACTATTTACTTTAGTGTGTAGGGATTGTAATCTATGGGAATGAATGAAGTACTTACACTAATAGAAATGGACCCACATTAATAGAAATTACAACTCCTTTGGAGTATTTAAATAAATATATGAGGGGGCAGCTGGGTAGCTCAGTGGATTGAGAGCCAGGCCTAAAAACGGGAGGTCCTAGGTTCAAATCCAGCCTCTGACACTTCGCAGCTGTGTGACCCTGGGCAAGTCACTTGACCCCCATTGCCTAGCCCTTACCACTCTTCTGCCTTGGAGCCAATATACAGTATTGACTCCAAGACGGAAGGTAAGGGTTAAAAAAAATATGTGTGTGTGTGTGTCTACATGTATATTCCACATATATCATCAAGATATGTAAAGACAATATTAATCTAGGTTCTTATAATACTTCTTATAAAACATGTCCAAAATATATCAAACCACTGCTGTATTTAAAAAAAACTTATTGCTATTGATAAGTTTTTTTATATTGTTTTTACTTCCAAGTATGTTTCTTCCTTTTCTCCTACCTAGTAAGCTATCCATTGTAATAAAAATAAAAAGAAATAATTCAGCAAACTGAACAATTCCTCAAGAGTATCTAATAATATCTTCACAATCCATAGTACCCCATCATTAGAGTATGAAGAAGTATTTTCTCAACTAGGGCTAAGACAGTCAATATAAATTCTACTGCAAATATTTGGAAATTATATAGTTTAAACATAACATGAATTTTAGAACAATAATTAAGTTAAAATTTTTATCACATTTTTGTTGAATAATATAAATCTAAATCAAAATATGGCAATGGCACTTTTCCGAATATCTGTATCTATGCTTTCATGCCCTCAAATATAAGATAATGAAAAACCCAACTACTTATATGGTAGAAATCAAAGGGCCGCAAAGTCACTCTTCACTTTACCTACAAAAAAACCCAAAATAATGGAGGAAGAAATTATTGGGAGGGGAAATGTCATTATAGCTCTTATAAAGCAATAAAAGTGTTAAAGAGAAGGCAACAAAAAATGAGATTGTTAAAACAAAAAGCTTAACAGCAAAGAACAAAAGCAAATTCTGGGTTAAGACCGGAGCTATAAGATTTCTTCTAAGAGAGCCAGAGATGTTGTGTGCAATAACTTTATTTTAGCTAAACATATTGTTGTATTATTGTTTTATCCTTAATGTAATATGTTATACAGCAACTACAAGAAAAAATACACATAAAAGGATCAAAATTGTCAAATACAATCCCCAAATACCAATATTCTGCCACTACTTTCATGAAAATATATTTATTTCTTCAAAATTAATTTTCATTACCATGATTTTAATTTTTGTAACAAATCTCTAGACGTGGGGAAAATGAAATGAAGTTATGTCAAAAGTAACTTGAAATAGGAAAGAACAAGAAAGTATATGTCTATCAGCTGAGGAATGTATATACAATTGGGATATATTAATATATTGAAATTTTGCTATGTAACAATGAAGAATTACAAATACAAAGAAATCAAAGAATCGGGAGAGAAATAAAAATAATGTTGAATGAAGATTAGGAAAACCATTGACTACAAGACTGTATCCACAAAACAGAACCATGACCCTAAAGATGAGTTCAAAATTCTCAACCTGCTGCTACTTATAGCTGACATTAGGCTAGTCTTTTGACTGTTCTTGGCTACAGCTTCTTGATAATATGAGGAAGTTGGAACTAAATACCCTGGAAGTCCTCTCAGGCTCTGAATTTATGATTCTATAAGTAAAAGTAAGAAAGCACTTTGAAAACAGTAAAGTATTATGTGAGAAGATGGGACTGAACTTGAAATAATCAATGGACTGAAAAAATCTACTTCAATTTCCCACTTCCTTTGTTTTTAAAAAATAAGGAAAGTAAAGCCCAGAGAGTCTACCCAAAGTCTTCCTGCTATTTAGTTCCAGTCTCAAAAACAAACAAACAACAACAACAAAAAAAAAACCAACAATCAAAATAAGAACAACACACCAGGATTGTTAAGAATGATTTTTAAGAATTCTAACATAGATCTCTGCCTAAACTTGGGCAGACCAGTGAGCTCAAATACCTAGCTACTCCAGAGAAACCCAGAAATAGATTTTTTAAAGAAATTCAATGAGAAACTGTAGTGACTAACCTCTTCTCTGACAGACATGCATAGAATATCAATCAGAAGACCATTGGCAAGTGAAAATAGGTCCAGCAACAAAACTAGAACTAGCATATACATAAGTCCATCTTTTCAGAATGACTAGCAACCTGACAAAAGACTGATACAGCATATAATACTCAATGTTTAGATGGCTTTCCCACACAGAAAGTCAAAGGAAGATCAGCGAGAGCCTTGGAGTTCTCATTTTGGTCAGTAGACAAGAACACTAAAGTCACAAGGAAAATAAGCAGGGATGTAGAAGGGACATTTAAAAATGATGGAAAATACTGGGGAAAGAATAGCTAGAAGCAAATAAATTTCTGATTTGGGGAAAATTAAAATGGGAGAAAAAAGAAAGTAAAAGTGAAGAATTAGACTCCAAAGGGATGTTATGTCCATCAACTGGGAAATCGTTTAAACTATTATGGCATATGAATGTCTATTGTTGCATAAGAAATTATAAAAGAAGTAATGTCAAAGAATCTTGGGGTACAATGGACTGAAGCAAAATTAAGAAAGTAGAACCAGGAAAACAATTTTTCAAAGAACAAATCTGTCAAGAAAAAAACAGCTTCAAAAGATTTAGGAACCTTGATCAATGAAATATCTAACCTTGACTCCAGGGAAATGATGATGATTAAACATCTTATCTACTTCCTGACAGAAAAATTATAGACTTAAGGTGCAAAAAAAAAAAAAAAGAGCGGAGAGAAGAGGAACAGATACAGTTTAAGATATGATTATTGGGTGCATTTATTTTGTTCCACTTATGGCTAGTCACAAGGCTTCTTCATACCAAACTGCATTTTTAATTGGGAAGTATAGGGTTGTGGCAGAATAGGGCACTTAGCAATAAAGATGCTCCCCAAATGAGATCATTGAAACTTTTTTAAATCAATCAAGAAAATTCAGAATTAGTTTTGAATCTTTGAAACACAGAGAAGCAGAACAGCTTTTTTTTTTTTTTAAATCCTAACCTTCTGTCTTAGAATCAATTACCACTCTTCTACACAGTATTGATTCTAAGACTGAAGGTAAGGGTTTAAAAAAAACATACTGTATATTGGTAAGGCCTAGGCAAAAGGGGTTAAGTGACTTGCCCAAAGTCATATAGTTAGGAAGTGTCTGAGGCCACATTTGAACAAATGACCTCCTGTCTCTAGGCCTGGGTCTTAATCCACTGAGTTGTTCCCCTACCCCCAGAATAATTTTGAAAGTAAATTAACACATAATTTAATGTTTGAAATTTAACACATTATTTTTAAAACCACAAAGTATGAAATGGAGGAGCAACTAGGTGGTACAGTAAGTAAGAGTGCTGGGCATAGAGTCAGAAATTATCATCTACCTTATTTCAATCAAATAGCCAGACATGTAATAGCTTTGTAACCCTGGACAAGTCATTTAATCATGTTGGTCTTGGTTTCCTCATAAAATGAGCTGGAGAAGGAAATGGCAAACTGTTACAGTGTCTCTGCCAAGAAAACTCTTAATAGGATCACAAAGAGTTTTACACAACTGAAATGACTGAACAACAATGAAATGGAAATTGGTGACTCATTTGCAATCCTATTTTTGTGTTATGTCTGGGTATGGAAATGCCCTTTTTAGGTATTCGGAATAAAAAAAATTTTGTTTAAAAAAAAAAAATCAAGATCCTTTTGGACATGCTTACCAATATCAATGCTGAGCAAAGAAAGGAATATTAGATTCAAAAGTAGCAGTACACCTAACTGGAACAAGTGTGAAATTAAATAGTTTAAGGACTTTTTAAAAGTTCAGAAACAAATGACTATGATTAATTACATAAGTTATTTTAAAATGAAAAAAGCAAAATAATTTCAAAACTTAAATGCGTATATATTACACATTTAAAATGTAATGAGTTGCAAAAGGAAAAACATTTAAGACATCAATTATAATTTATTTTAATTCAGAACTAAGAATAATATCCTTGAGAGAACAAAGGCTGCAGCTGACCTTGGTTCTACCGTGTAGCATACTGTGGTTATCTAGTTAATTATTTTTTGGGAAGAAGGGAGATACCTAATATTTCAGACTAAAATTATGAGAATTAAAGCTGAAAGAATTTTGAACTAGGTTGAAAAAAATTATTGCTACTACCACAGGTTTAAGTCTAATAACCAGTTTATGAAATAGTTAAAAAAAAAACAACCCATACTTCTTTAGAAAGAGTCTTTTAAAATGTATGATCCCAAAATTTCATATCAAATGTGGGGGGGGAGGGGTATAGGAAAGGCAGGGGACTATTTCCAGACCTTAAATTATATTAAATGACAGTAATCAAGAAGAGATTTGACAATGGTTAAAACAAAGAAATGTACATCAATGGAACTGACAAGACAAGGGACAATCAGAATAATGGAACTTGATAACCTAATATTTAGTAAGCCCCAAAACATGTATTACCTAGACAAAACTTGGAGAGCAGTCAAGCAGAAATTAGACTTAGGCTGGCATATTCCAAAATAAATTACAAATGTATATGTGATCTGAATGTTAAGGAATATAACAAAAATATTATTAGAAAAGCAAATCGTATACCTAAGAACTTTAAAACTGCTCTGGATAGAGGCAATTATAAAATAGAAAATCCATCATTCTGATTACATAAAATTTAAAAGCTTCTATATAAATAAAATTAAAGCATTTGGAATGAGAAGAAAAATGGTCAACGGTAAAAATTTTGGATCAAATACCATCTGATTGGTCAACAGATAGAACAATTAATTCTTTTTTTTAAACCTGCAACCTTGAAGCAACAAGATAGATGGCTTAGTGGGTAGAGCCAGGACAGGAGGTCCTGGGTTCAAATATGACCTCAGACACTTCCTAGCTGTGTGACCCTGGGCAAGTGAATTAAACCCAAACCCCTAACCCTTATTGTTAAAAGTAAAACAACAATTAAACACATCCTTTTAACAAATACATGAGCATATGCTCCGAATCACTAAGAGAAATACAAATTAATACAATTTTGGATTTACCTCACACACAGCTTAATTGGCAAAGTTGGAAATAAGAGTATTGGAAAACAGGTATTTTTGGTGGAACCATGACTCAGTGAATTCATTTTGTAAATTAGTTTGGAATTAGGCAAAAAAATGACTTAAAATGATAAAAATGATGAAGAGAACCACTGAAAGACTTATATGAATTTGTCAAGTTAAGTATGCAGAGCCAAGAAAACAATATACATAATCAATATACAAATATACAATGATATAAAAAGAAAAAAATGAAAACCAATGTTAAAATATTTGAGCCCCAAAGAGATATGAAAAGATAAATCCCCTCAATCCCATTCCTGTACAAATTCATAGGTGTGGAATATGCATAATTTTGGGTGTTGTTTTTCTCTCCCAAAGTATTGTTTGGATTTGCTAATTATTCTTTTCAGATAGGTGAAAAATGTTGTTCTGGTGACAGGAAGACTTGAATTCAAATCCTGCCTCAGATACTTATTTACCAGCTACATACATGACCCTGGGGAAGTCATTTAACCTTTGTTTCTTTTAATTTCTTCAACTGTAAAATGTGGATAAGAGTTGTTGAAAGGATCAAATGAGATATTTGTAAAGGACTTAGTACCTAGCCTAGAACATAGTAAAGCTTAATAAATGTTTCCCTCACCCCCCCCCCCCTTCTTCCCTTTTAAAAAAAGAAAATGTTTTCTATTCAATAATTCTCTGAGGAGTGTGGTACCAAAAGAAATTTAGGCAATGGAAAAACAAATATCTTTGAAAATATTATCACACTCTTGATCTATTTTTAGCTACATACAACAGATGTTTTTACAGATACAGAATGTGAGTCAGATAAAGAAAGGTGAAGGAAAATAGAGGAAAAATGTCAATTTTCAAAACTAACAATTTTTTGGTCACAGATATTCCACTGGTATATTTAAAATGTATTATTATTTTTAAGAACTTAAGTTTATTTAGTTAATTTAGAATATTTTTCCATGGTTACAAGATTCATGTTCTTTCCCTCCCTTCCATAGTCAACAAGCAATTCCACTGGGTTTTACATATTGTTAATAAAAAATGTACTGATTTTGGCCTGAAGTTAGTGAGCCACATCCAGAAGGGTTACACTTCTTAATGTTAGGGAATTTTTCTTAACTTTGAGTAATAATGTTAAATTTAACTACTTGTCCACCACTGCCATCTTGGGAAAGTCACTGACTTCTCTATGCCTCAGTTTCCTTGCCTATAGAAGACATCGGCTAGATTAGATGATCACCAAAATTCCATTATTATTTCAGGTTTTAGTCAAGAATATTTGCATAAGTTAAAATCATATATTTTCATAGTTAATATTTCAAAGGTGAAAATATTGCTAGTATCTAATTTTTCTTACCAATTCCTAATCTGAATCACAGAGAAATCTTCAGTTCAATCCAAAGACTTATTCAATGCTTACCAGAGAGACATGGCATAGTGGATTGAACTGGCTCCAGAGCAAAGAAACCTTGGGTTCAAGTACTATCTCTGATATGTACTGTGTGATCCTGAACAAGTCACTTTATCTCTCTATGTTCTAGGCCAACTCTTTAAGTTGGCGATTTTGCATTGGTAGATGGAGATTTCCCATCTGGGATTTCTCTGCACCAAAGAAATCACAGGTCCAATTCCTATTTTTACTATTTGCTAAGCGCTAGAGATACAAAAATAACCACAGTCCTTGACCTATTCCAAAAGAGGGATAGAACATTCACACAAATAGTTAAGTTGTAGGTTCTGAGATCTCAAGTAATTAATCTTTATATAAAAAAACCTGATTTAAAGTGTAAACTAACATTTCATTTTTGAGCAACCATTTGACTAGAAAATGGTAATTACTTTCACCATCTTAAAAAAACCAATTCAAATTAAATGAATTACCAAAGGCATTAAGATTCTATTTCCATTAATCTGCCCATTTCCCTCCCTACCACTATTTTAAAAAATCCTCCTGTAGAAGTCATTAATAGAACACTTTGTCTTCTATGACTGATTTCTCAAAAGTAAGTGCAAGATATTCATTTGGACCTTCAAAAGGGCACATCAAAAATAAGATATTCTTTCTCATCATAAAGCAAAAGCAATTATGGCTGTAAATTAAACTTCATGAAGAGTTTATAAATGTGATAAATGTGTAAACTGTTTTAGTAGTGTCAATGGAGTGTTTAGCAAATTGACCTCAGTTCTTATCTTGACAAAGAAAGATGACTGCATCCACTTAAAACTCAATGTTGTGCTATCAGCCAGCAGAACCTCTCACACAAATTATTTCAGAAGGTCCATCACAATGCTAGAAAGTGAAAGTAGCTGGTGGTTTCAAAGTCAGATACTCTCACTTCAAAATTTGGGAAAATCAATTCAAAGAAATTATTGAAAAATTTTTAAATTTGCCTTTTCATGAAAATGAACAATAGTTTCAAATATGACTAACACAAATCTAATTAAATAACTAAAATTCTCATCAGACAATAGACTCCTGTTTGATATAAATAGGAAGATTTTACATTAATCAATCATCAAATATTTAGTATGCACCTACTATCGGCAAGGCACTATGGAGTTAAAAGCAAAGACAAAGAAGAAAGCCTAGAATCAAGGAGTTCACATTCTAGTAGTATACAAATTGCATGGGTACACAAGTGTGTTTCTGTTTCTGTGAATGTGCAAGCATGTATATATGTACACACAAAAATACAAGTTACTGGAAAGGTAAGTTCTCGTAGTTGGAGGAAAAAAAGAAAGGCTTATTAGAAGGTGGCATTTGTGATAGCTCCAGAACTTTCTCTTGTCTACAGAATACATATAAAAAAATTTTTTTTTCCTCCCAGGAATGCATTAAAATCCATGACAAAGGTAGGGCACAGGGGAAGGGGAATGTCTTTGTCTTTATTTTTTATGTTTTATGTTATTCATTCAATAACAGTAATCTAAATTTCTTAGGCTTAGAAATAATTAATTTTCAATTGTCCATAGTTATTGAAAATCCTGGAGTTTAATTAAACACTTGAAGAAAACATGCCCTTTTTTAAACATTTATAAAACTAGAAAAAGACTTGTATAATAAAAATGGCAAGGATAAATATTTAAAAGTACTAAACATACAACAAAGATTACTCTAACTTAGAAACTTAGTTTGAAAGAGGTATTAATCTTAAAAAAACACAGAGAAACTTTAGTTAAAGTTTATTTAGAAATATAAAATACAAGAAATTTAATTAAATTATGCAAACAAATATTATAGTAATCTGTACAAATTATAAATTCAGTGATGCATTAGTACTATAGTGAGTGCAATCAAAACATTATCAGCTATCTTCACTGCTACTAATGCTGATGCTCATAAGTGAAATGTGTTGTAAAATCAGGCAGAATGGGCTGGATAGAGACTATAGTAGACTTGTAGAATGAATAAGCATTCCTTAATTAGCCCATCAGGTTAAGTGCAAGCATTAATGGGCCTTTCCTAAAGTCTAGCATGACATCTTTCTCCAAACATGGCCAAGAAGAAAGTTCCATTAGCAATATTAATACAAGCTTAGTTGATCATTTTCATTCAATTAACTTCTTTCAATTAAATAGATAGCTTGACAAAAGCAGTGATAAAAGACCTAAAGGGACAGCTGATGACTCGAACTGAACATTAGTGTGCGAGAGGTCGCAAGTATTAAACGGACTGTAAATCTAGCATTCAATTTGGAAAATGCATTTCTTCTGCTCTCAGTCTGTTAATGAGCAATTTTAGCTGACTAGATATGTTTGCAGCAGAAATTTCATGGCAAGTCAAGCACCCTTTTTCTCTTCTTTTTCCCCTCCACTAGTTAAATTTCTTAGTGGTAGTGGTTTCTTGCCAATATTTCAGCCACTGTAACTCACAGCTTTTTGCCTGCTAGAGTTAAAGGATAAGAATATAGTAGAGATATTTTGAAATAATGTACCAATTAGCCCACATTAAATTAATACTCTTTATTTCTTCTGCAGCAAATCAATTAAAATGTGACAACTAGAAAAAGAAAATTTGTAAAAGATCTAATAAAAACAACATGGTAGAAAACCAAATTTTGATACTTGGAAAATTTACTGAATCCCACAAAGTATCCTAAAACAAGATTTTTTCCTATTAAACTGAAAAAAAAAACCTATATTTTATTTGAATTACACTATAGTTTAAAAGGAAAAACAAAAAAATTATACCTTGAATAACTGAATCCACCGTTTTTGTTCCATTTGTATACATTGCTGCATTTCAGTATTAGTTGTTACTCCCACACTTTTAAATGCTACAATATACTCTTCACGAACTTCAGGTTTGGTTTCAGGATAAGCCAATTTGATGATTCCTAAGCAGGCATCTCGAAGGCATCGTGATAATATTATAAGCTCTTGTAATGTAAAAGGCATCATTGATGATTGTCTTTGACCTACAACTATAAAAATCTAAGTTATATTTTCTTGCAAAATTAATTTGTTATTTTCATATATAATTAAATGTTCGATAAACTCTACAATTCTCATACTACTTAATATATTCAGGAAAAACCAATCTTCAAAATACTTACCATCTATAGGATCACCGAAGAATTCATTATCATGTATGGAAATTAAGGAGTGACTAAACAAGGAGCTAAAAAGGTAAAAGAGTGGGATGATTCGGCTGGAATCTTCTAAAGACATTGGAGAACCTCTTGATATGACCTGAAGCAATGGTACCATGGACCTTGAATTAAGGGAACAAAAAAGAAAACTTACAGTCAATATAAGATTAGTTGTCTGTGTTTGAATTAATGAGTTATGGTCTCAGAACCAATTAGGACAGCCTGAAAATGTAAAAGATTATTTCCTGAGGGAGACTACCAAACCATTAAAAATATTTAGGCAGAGGAAGAAGACTATAGAGATATTGTAGGTGTGATTCCTGCATAGCCTTTAAAGTCCCTTTCAACCCAAAGACTCCATAGTTCTATAAAACAAGGGGTAACCTTGCTTCTTTGCAGGTAAAAAATTCTACAGGACAAGTAGTTTGTAAACTGCAAAATAAAATCTCACCACCAGGGGAACAATCAATTAACATAATCCTAAAAGGTACTGAGATTTGATGCCTCAATGTCTGCAGATGACACATTTTAGTAGTCATCAACACTCCACCATATATTTTAGGAGTCTTTGACAAATAGCTACAACTCCACCATAAGAAATATCTACCCTTTTCTTTTAGATTATGAGCTTCTATTAGAATAGGTACTTGATTCTTAGTAACTGCCTCAGGAAGCAAATATAGTACTTTGCAAAACTATGGATGTTTCATAAATGTTTGCTAACATTAATGACAAGGTTTTTTTTTTTCATTTTGAATAAAATCTGGTTTTAACAATAATTCTATTAAATTATTTGTGTTTGTGTTTATACTTTTATTCTAGCAGGTATTGAGGTGTTTTATAACTATATCTTTTCCTCAGATTAATCCAAATTCCAACGCAGACCTTCAACCTAATTTGGACTCCAGTCATAGTCCCACACAGAGAATTTACTATTATAGTTTTGTGAATTTATAAAAAGTAGTTATATGATTAGACAGACCACTTTGTTTTCCTGGGGTTCAATTTTTTAAAAATAATAAAAGGATCTTAATAATCTCTAAGGTCTTTCCCCCAACTCCAAAATTCTATAATTCTAGAAAAGCAGATAAAGAGAGATACCTTAAAAATAAGCCACCTTAGTTGTTTTAAACAAACCTATAAAATCTTTGGGGAACAAGAAGCAACAAATCAAACACTTCTACTTTAACAGTAGAGAATATAACTGGCAAAAAGGGTCAAAAGACTTGCTCTTGTACAAAAACCAGAATAATGAAACACAAATCTCTTTTACCTTGATGATTATCTTCTGCCATAAAAAGCTTCAATTTGAATACTCATTGTTAAATATGTCAATTTCAAATAGTTATAAGCAAAAAAATTATAATTTACTTTAATAGAAAGAATAATAGTCCAAGAGTCAGAAAATCTAATACAAGAGGATCTATTACAGACCAGCTATACTACCTTATGCAAATACTTCAGTTTCTGTACCCAATAACTTCAGAATAATGCAATAAAAGTTTTTACTAGCAGTCGTTTGACTCCTCAAAGATGGGGGGTGGGGGTGGGGGGAAATGATTTGGCATCTATCAGTTACTGAAAGATTATTAGAGTACATAAATTCAAGGTTGGGGATAAGAAAGGGGCCATAAGACCATTCATTTCAAATTGCTAGACTATAAGAAAATTCCTTTTACCTATGCAAATCATCATATTCTTTGCAACATATATTCTTAGCTTCCTAAAACACTGAGGAGTTAAGTGACTTGTCCAAGATTGCAAAGCTAATATCTTTCAAAATCTAAACATCACCCAGATTTTCCTGGCTAAGAGGTTATCCCTTTACTATATCATACTACTTCATAATTTATTCAAAGATGTACAAGATTTTGAATGGACCAGCATCGCAAATTAATTTGGTCAAAGTATACTTCAAAGTTTAAAGTATATTAAAAGAAGCCATTCCTACCTTGAAAATATATAGCATATGAATTAATTTTGTTGAAAAAAGGTGTTGTTACTACTAAAAATGTAAACTGCTAAGTAATAGCTTGCTTTTGAAAAGTAATTTCATATCAACTGGGGAATGTCTGAACAAACAACAATGCAGGAATGTGGAGGCATACTACTGTGCTAGAGGATGGTCCAGAAAAAACCAAGAAAAGAACTGATACAAAGTGATGTAAGTAGAGCCAGGAGAACATTTTATAAATTAAAAACATCATATAGATAACTTGGAAAGCCTTAATAATACATATCAACAAATAACAAACAAACGACCAAACATAATTCCCAAGGACAAACCTACTATCCAATTCCAGGAACAGAACTGAGTTCTGCCTGAAGCAAATTTTCTTCTATTTCTTTCTTTTTCTTGCCTTTATTCCCAATGGAACAAACCTAATGCAGAAATTTGTTTTGCATGTCTATTTATATTTATCATGGATTTTATTTATTTATTTTTTTACCTTCTCAATGGAGTGGAGAGGGGCAAAAGTGAAAAAGAATATAAAAACAAAACAGAGTTATTTTCAAAAAAGCACTTTCACCTGTGACTGCTTTCCTTTGGTTATCATAATAGCCTCTCTGCTATAGGAAGAACAGGCATTATTATCTTCCTAATACTGAAGAAATAAGAATTATTGTTAAGGTTCATAACAAGCCAGTGTAAGGACCAAACAGGATATGATAGTGCTAGTTTTTAGGGGACCTAGGGAAACAAAATAACTAGAATGCTTATGTTACAAGGGAGAGCAATTGTTAAAGCGAAATTGAGGAAATTAAACTTATTTTGATACCAAAAACTTGTTGTTTTTATATTTCTGACCATTTCATATTTAATATTTAGAGAAGAAAATGTCACTAAGTTTACATTTTTCTATTTGCAAGTGCAAAGAACACCAATTTTTTGCAGAACAGTGAGAAATTTACATTAAGGAGATAGCAATAGAGAATAAATCATGTTATAATTCTTATATCATAATAGGTAAGTATATTAGAGAAATAAATGTTAACATATTTTAGAAAAGGGCACTTTGAAACATTCTGACCAGCTTTTTATTCATCTTCAGGAAATTGATTTAAATTTCTATAGAATGAATAGAGATTAGACATATGGAAAACCATCTGTTTTGCAAAGGACCCTAACTAAAATAACTAAAGAAGCCTGTTAATGTTCTTCCCCTGGAAACAGCTTTTAAAATATAGACAGTTGAGAGCAGCTCCTTCAGAGACCTATCTTACTGAGGCATCTCACATACTGATGCTTTATCTGCAAAAATATATGCCAAACCAGATATGATATTCTAAAATTCAAACAAATCTAAATTGATCAAAACAAAAATATAATAGAAAAAATCCACTACTTCCCACAGACCTAAGTGAATAGGAGTTGAGAGAAGGTGAATCCAAAGACATCTACTATGCTGCCTTCTTTGCTTCTGTTGGCTATTTCTTTACTTGGTTAAATACAAGAGGTTGCAGAGTTTAAATGTCTCTGTTGTCCCGCCTTTCAAAATCAAAAGGAAAACAAATGAGTTATTACTAGGTGAAGGCTTTACTGCACTATCTTGGCATAGACCTGACTGGCTATCAATTGTTATTGGTCTTGGTGGCGTGCAATAATTTTTCACGTTGGTCAAAAAACAAATAAATTGAGTTGATATATTAAAATGCAAAGCTATATTAAGGTCCTGGCAAAGTATGCAGTTAAAACAAATGTCTTTTCTTTTGTTGAAATGACTCTAATTTTAATGAGTTTAAAAATAAACTCTTACCTTCTCCCTTAGAATCAATACTATTGTATTGGCTCCAAGACAAACGAGTGGTAAGGGATAGGCAACAGACATTAAATGGCCTGCTCAGTTTCACACAGTTAGGAAATGTCAGAGTCCAAATTTAAACTTGGGACCTCCCATCTCCAGGGGCTTGGCTCTCTATCCATGAAACCTCCTAGCTGGTTGGATTTTAATTACTGTAATGCATATTTTAAAGGTATGCAAAAAAAAAAATAGTATACAATTATTATCCATTTGGTCTTCTAGAATTTGAATATACAAAGTAATCGCATTCTTAGTGCAATTTTGAGTTTGAATGCCTTAAAGATGTACTAAGACTTTAAGGCCACTTTGTATTACGCCTCATTAATTATTTTCTAATTAAACACAAAATAATTTCTCAGTCCTATCCCAAGCAAAGGATATTTTATGGTAAGAAGTTTTAAAATTTTACTTCTTTTATCAATAATTAGGTATCTTATTACTGAAGTCTGTGTATTAAGTAACATATATTATAAATGAGTTCTGGGGCCATGAGGTATCTCAGCGGATAGAGTCAGGCCTGGTGACAGGAGGTCTTGGTTTCACATCTGGCCTCAGACATGTATTAGCTGTGTGACCCTGGTCACCAAGTAAGACCAAGTAAGTGACTTGACTTCAATTGCCCAGCCCTTACTACCTTCTGTCTTAGAACCAATACCTACTATCAATTCTAAGATAGAAGATAAGACTTTAAAAATAAATAAACGCAACAAGAATCAAACAATCAAATGAGATATTTGTAAAGTAGATGAATAATAAATGTTTGCTCCTTTCTCTTGTTCTTTTCCCTTCCCAGACTATATAAGAAATATTTAACTATTTAGCACAGACTAAATGTTTAGTGTTCATAGTAAATTCTTGTCTAGAATGTCAACTGAATTCAGTTTATTCTAGTTTCCTATTAAATTATTGTAAATATAGTCATAAATTAAACAATAGCCAAAATCATAATTTTAAAACCTCTGTCATTATCTGACAACCACACTTATTCTATCATAAACCTTGGGGGAGGGGGGAGGCAGCCACTACAGTGTTAATTAATAATTTGATAAAATAATATCCTATTTTTCTTTCACAGATCATGTCTCTACTTCCTGGCCAAGAGGCATTTGTTCCTAACAAATAAGAAATAATTAAGCAGAGGTACAAGCAACATCTGTTGCTAAGCTGTGATACTATAACAGGTAAATGAAAATTTCCTGTCTTCATGATTCCAAATCTCCTTCTGTATTAAGCTAAGCAGCACCAAGTACACCTAACAGGTGGTACAGACATAACTACTAACAAGGCAAAAAGACATCTTTGAACCTCAACAAACGAAAGTTAACTCTATGCCATAGTGAAAAAAAAATTAATTCAAATAACAAACTCATTCTTTTATCTGAAGTGCTAAAAAATATTGTAATGTAGAAGTCAATGACAGCATGCCGAGTTCTAATTCCAGCTTTAGCACTAATTTATGTTAACCTCTGTAATAACTTGATTTTTTATTTTATTTATTAACAGTTGGAATTTACCATATAGGATTATTATGGGAACCAAAGGAAAGATGATATATCTCAAAGTACTTTTTAAAAGTAAGTTATTGTGGGGCAGGTGGGTTGCTCAGTGGATTGAGATACAGGTCTAGAGACGGGAGTCCCTGGGTTCAAATCTGACCTCAGACACTTCCCAGCTTGTGTCCATGGACAAGTCACTTAACCCCCATTGCCCAGCCCTTACTACTCAATACACAGTATTGATTCTAGGATAGAAGGTAAGAGTTAAAAAAAAAAAGTAAGCTATTTTCACTAAGTTTATATTCCTTTCATATAGTAGTACTTATTTCCTTTCTATAAAAGAGACTGGATAATAGGTCTAGTCAAGTGGCAACATCTAAGGCCAATGTTGGAACACACGAATAGGAAAATGAGATTTCCCTATATGACTGCTCATAAACTCTAACCATTTTAAAGATTTTTTTTTTTAATCTTGAAGTAAATATGCAACCATTCAAATATAGACTTCACAAGAAGCTGGAGTAACATTTAACTGAATCAACAAGAAACATGCCCTAATGGTTTCTACACCACTACCTCCAGTAGCCAGAGTAGTTGTAATTTAGGAATTTGGGGTTTTGCTCTACTAAAGTTATCTTATGACTGAACTCTTCAGTTCCCTCCAGAAACAAGGAATATAAGGAATATTTTTACACATGTTTTACCCTATTTGGAGTCACAAAGACTATTTTTTTCATCTTTTCTTTCTTTGCACATTCTACACACACACACACACACACACACACCACACACACACACACACACGTAGTAGAAACAAGACATTCTTTCAGTTTCTAAGATGAAGCAAAGATCCATTACAATTCAAAAAATAAAGACCAATAATCTTTAGTCAAATAGTCAAAGAACAAATGCCATTTCATTCTGGGTTCAATTTAAAAAAAAAGTTTAGATTTTAGTTACCTAGAGAATACTCCTGAAAAACTGTACTAGCATGTTACTGGGGAAACGCAATTTTTTTATAACGAGCCTTTATATAAGAAATTCTCTGCTGGATATTGTCTAGTAAAGACCACAAAGATTCATGATTTTAAACTAGCTCCTTTGAATATGAAAAGGGTCATGGAAAAGCAGGGCGATGTTGGTATTATTGTGTTAAATTTAACATAAACTTAAAAGAAAATCCAAGCTATAGTCAAGTCAAAAGATCAGCAAGCTCCTACAATTTGCTGGGCACTGTGCTGACCTCTGGGGATCACACTATTCTGAGGAGGAGACAACTTAAAACTATATATAGTACAAACAAACCACATATAGTTGTCCCTTCCGTATCTCAATTTTCCCTATCTAGATTTTGATATTCTGTAGGTTGGCATAAGAAGTAAATTGGAAATTTTGGAGTTTTGCAGAAGCTGAAGATGACACTTGAAGGCCAGCAGATGATATAGAAGTTGTTTATAAACTCAGAAATGCATACCTAACCTAAAATTTACAATAAGGTATTGTAAATACCCCATAGAAGAAAAAGAAAAAAGTCAGACTTCTCTGGTAAAAAGGGAAGTCCCAAATTTTTTATTCAGATTTTCCAAATCTTGGACAGCTAATGCAATCAAGCATGTCACATGACAGATATTCACAGTTTAATATACAAAATCCTCTTTTTCTGTTCTTCATATATGAAAATATGTCCATGGTTGTTAATGTTTATTAAGTTAATTTAAGAAAAAAATAAATTAGCTCCTTTGAATTTAATACCAACCTTGATAGTCTGTTAAGTTGTTATTTAAATAAATGAAGTTTAATAATTTTTTGACTTTGCATGTGGGCTCTCAGATAAACACAAAAATCATATGGAACAAATGTTTCTCTAGGGACATAGTATATAGTTCTGGAATTAAGGATCAGAAAGAACTTATTCTGAGTTTCAGTTTGCTCATATGTAAAATTGGAAAAAAAAATATCCATAATACCTATATAAGATTATCACTGGCCTCAAAAGAGATAAAATATTTGGGCATTTTTGATAATGGCATTTTGCCAACTTTAAAGTGTTTTTTAAAAAGTCAGTGGGAAAGAAAAGTTGAGGTTTTCCAGAAAAGAAAAAACTATAACAAGATAAAATCTACATGAATACATCTGTGGAAATAGATTATGTCTACCATCTTAAAAAAGATATATGCACACATCTAAAATTCTCTTTAGTTGAAGAATAGAAAGCATTAGAAATAACTTCCAATTATGAATATATTGAAATGACTAGTAAATTGCCTACTTGCAATAAATTCTGTCCACATTCATCCACTCTGAATATCAAAATTCGAATTCTCCCTATCATTTCATTTCACTTCACAAGTATTTAAAATACATACCCTGTAATCATCCGGGTTGTCATTGATGATATTAGATACCAAAGATGTCTCAGAAATCTGGCATTAAAGGCTAAACTGTAGAGAAGCCTAAAAGTAAGAAAGAAAAAATAAAAATAAGCAAAATTTGTGGCATCCACAAAATAAATATTTCTATATTTTTCATGAATAACACAATGTGAAAAATATTAGAAAATATTTACACTATCATCACAATAATTTCACAAGGACTTTCCCCGATAATCTATAATCAATAGACCTAAGGCAATTAAAAATTTTTAAATTTAGCTTGTTTGATCATTATTTTTTCCAGATTATATCGTAATACAATTTTAAATACTCATTTTCTGACATTTTGGAATCCATGTTCTCTGCTTCCTTCCCGCCACTCCCCTTTCCAAGAAGACAGCTAATATGAAATAGATTGTATTTACATTATCATAAATACAATACATCATGCTGTGAAACAAGACATATTGCTTACACTAGAGAAAAATTCATGGAGGGAATAAAGTAAAGAATGATGTTTCAATTTGCATTTGTATTCTGTTCCTTCTATGGGGCTGTCCTGGATACTTACCTTGTTGACAATAGCAACATCATTCACAATTGATCATCATACACTATTGTTGTTACTGTGTACAACATTCTCCTGGTTCTGCTCATTTCACTTTTTTGTCACTTCATATATTCCAGGGTTTTTTTTTGAGTGATCATCTTGTTTGCTATTTCTTATGGCAAAATTGTATTCCATCACCATCACAAACCACAACTTGTTCAGTCATTCCCCAATTGATGGGCATTGCTTTAGTTTTCAGTTCTTTGCCACCACAAAAAGAGCTTCCATAAATATTTTTGTACAGGTAGGTCCTTTCCCCCCGCTTCAATCTCTTTGAGATACAGACCTAGTAGTATTGCTAAATCAAAGGGTATGCATAAATGTGGTTCTTTGGGCACAGTGTCAGATTGTTATCCAAAATGATTGTAGCAGTTCATAGCTACACCAACAGTGTATCACTGTTCTGATTTTTACAAACCCCCTCTGACATTTATCATTTTCCTTTTTTTTTTGGCCATGTTAGCTGGTCTGACAAATATGAGGTGGTACCTCAGTTGTTTTAATTTGCATTTCCCTAATTAATAATGATTTGGCACATTTACATCTTACTCTTTCCTGACTTCTCACATACTCTGATGCAATGATACTGGCCTCCCTTGATATTCACCTCACACAAAATTCCATCTTCCTACTCTATGCATTTTCATTGGCTATTTACATTTCTGGAATACTCTCCCTCCTCATGGATTCCCTGATATCCTAAAAGTATAGTTAAAATCCAACTTTCTACATGAATTTTTTTTCAGATCCTCTTTACTAGTAACAATAGCTATCCTGTACATATTGTTTTTCATTGTTTGCATGTTGTCTCAGACTCACCCCCCACCTCACCCCCATTAAGATTGTGAGCAACCTAAGAGAAGGGACTATTTTTTACCTTTCTTGGCAAAAAGTAAACATTCAAATGCTGGTTGATTTGACTAACCTTCAGCTGGACATAGATATAATTAAAGTAAAAGGGCTAAATGGTGATGGCATAGACAGGATTAGATGACGAGTCACACCACAAACACTACAACTACTACAACACTGTATCACTCTATAAGCCAAAGCTAATAGAGGTAACTGTCAAGGACCAGTCTAAACCTGTTATTTTCCTGCTCAAAAGGCCCAGTAGATGATTTCTTATTCACTCTAAGAACCCATACAAGTTCGTTTATTTGACATTTAAAGCCAATCACCATCTGGGGCTCCAGCCTACCTTTTCAGGAGTAATATCCATCACTCCCCTCTTCATGCATTCCACACTCCAGTCAAACTGAACTACTTGCTGTTCCTCACATATAACATTCATTTCCCATATTGGTGTTTTTGCACAGACTCTCCTCCAATCTTCACTTCCATCCTTATCTGCAACTCTTTGAAGAATTTGGTTACTTCACAGCTCAGCTTACAGTTAACACTACCTAAGAGGCTGATTTTTCCAGTCACTAGTACCCTCAGACAGAATGGCAGGCATAGGGGTGTGAGAGAGATCCACACAGACACAGACACACACATCTTGTGCTTATTCTGATATGTGTATGTGTTATTTTCATCAAATAAAATATAAGCATCTTGAGACTAGGTACTACTTGCTTTTGGTCTTTGTTTCCTCAGTATCTAGCATGGAACCTAGTACAAGCTTAATATAAATGCTTTGTGAAGAACAGACTTTTAGAATCAGAAATACAATCTCATCATTTAACAGATAGACATAAAGAGATAAAACAACTGTTTTAGCATTCTACAACTTTGGAGTAGGAGGAAGAAAGAGAACCCAGAAATTCTGTCTCCTATTTCAGTGCTCTTTTCCCTACATGTTTTAATGCATTACTGAAATGAATACAAATCTTCCTTTTTCTGTGTAACAAAAACTTGCTATAGAGAGCTTTGAATCCTCTCATAAAGAGTTCAAATGAACTATTCTGACAAACTATAAGCCCTAACCAAACATTATTTGGGAGGATTAGTAGGTCAGGTAGTTATATAGCAGGGGATTTCTTGACAGAGAGTGTAGTGAATAGGCAGCTGGCAGAATTCTTCACAGCCATTAGGATGCTCTCTCAGGACACAGGAACATAGTTAGAAGGCAAAGAGGCTGTCAGAGTAGGTAGGATCTCAACACCAGGACACCAGGAAAGCAGCTTTGCCTCCACAGGGAAAGGAAGGTAAATTCCCACATCCTTCACACAGAAGCAAGCAGCAGCAAGACGTTATAGCTTCAAGTTCTCTCTGATCCAGGAAACCAAAAGTCCCTGGCTGAGCTCTTTACCACATGGGTTGGCCTCCTCTTACAAGAGAGCCAGTTTAAAAATATTCCTCACCAAATATTATGATAGACTTGTGGGCTACCTGATCCGGAGACAAACCACTTGGCACCCAGAGCATAAAAGACTCCAACAAAACACTGAAGTTCATAATACAACAAATAATGATGAAGAAATCTAATGAAAAAATTAAAAGAAGCATAATCTTTCACTCATATACCAAAAAAATCAACCAGGAGCCCATAGGAAAAAGAAAAACACTACCCTCCCTCTTTTTCCCAGTTAAATAAGAACCATAGTGTGATCAGAGATAAGGTAGTGTGAATCTTAAAAACTACTCAAACTGTACTTTAGAAGAAGATTTGATTTAACTATTTCCTTATTGTAACAATGGAGATACATGGTCTAACAAGAAGTAGGAATGTCTTAGGAACTTTACATTAATCCACCCACAGTACCAGATTGTATTTTAATATAAAATCCAAGGTTCTGAATTTTTTGTTCAGAAAAAGATCTTCAAGGAATAAGCTTGCTAACTCCTAAATCCAGAGAACGAACTGTTATAGAAAGATGCTGGAAAACCTACACTACATCAAGAAGATCAAGAATGAACTTTGGGTGTGGTTGATTGAACTGAAGTTTGATTGAACATTTATTTGTAAATGTACACTTTTATGCCAAGGGGACTGCCCCTAATTTGGCTTTCTGTCAATGCACCTAGCAAAACATTGGTTTTGCTTTCTTTCTTTTCTATTCCTCCCTAACTATTGTAATTTCTTCTTAGAAACTGAATATGTATATATTTGTAGTTAGAAGTGCTTTAGGACTACAAGATGATTATATTGAACGATAAATGGGGAGACTAGTCTCCCAATGATCATCAGGGGGGATTGTGAATCTTAAAAACTACTCAGACTGTACTTTAGAAGATTTGATTTAGTTATTTCCTTATTGTAACAATGGAGATACTTGGTCTAACAAGAATCAGGAATGTCTTGGGAACTTTACATTACTCCACCCATACTTAGACATACTTTAGGGGAAGATAAAGTTGTAAACTCCTGATTGAACAATGAAGGTACTTAACTCATACCTTACAGTGAAGCTAGAACTTTAAGCTAAATCTATTTTTAGATATAATACAAAAGGGTGTTAATTACCTATAATGGTTAAATTAATCACAAAAAAGCCAAGTAACTCACAAAAGGTAAGCTTAATAAAGAAGTGTGAAGTACCTCAGAAGATATAATCTAGAAGGTGAGAACTAAAGAGTGGTGAGAACTAAGAATGGGCAGTCCTGGAAAAAAAGCATCTACTATGATTAGCAGGCATGAAAATTTAGGGGAGGTGACATAAGAGAAAATTTCTTTAAAAGGAGGGGTAAAAAGTCAGTTGAGGTAATTCAGTTTGGAATGGAGTTGTCTGAACTCAGTTCAGGAGATTGAGTTCAGTGGAGGACTGGAACCCAGTTTGGAGACAGTCTCATGATGAGTGATGAGACTGACTCTCTTTCCCTTAGGCTCAGGGAGGCCTCTTTGGTCAAGGTCTTAAATACTGCCTGGCTCAGCCTGAGCCAGAGCAATTTAAATTGTCTTGTCTTGTCTTGTCTTGTCTTGTCTTGTCTTGTCTTGTCTTGTCTTGTCTTGTCTTGTCTTGTCTTGTCTGTCTCTCTCTCTCTCTCTCTCTCTCTCTCCTTTCCTTAATTCCTTATCTCTATATTAATTAAAATCTCCATAATTCCCATCTGACTTGGATATTTTATTATTTGGGAATCATCCCTGGCAACCAATTATTTAGATTTAAGTCAAAAGGCCAAAATTATCTTTACAATAACTTACAATCTTCTATTCCTAGAGAAGCAAGATTGGAGAGCTCCTCAGAGGAAACCCTGAGATAATCAGAAAGCCCCAGGCTGAAAGTCCTAGGCAATAGCAGGTGTCAACCAATTTAGTATTGCTGCAACTTCGTATAGTAGTACTAAGAATGGGACAGCCTAAGCCCAGGGCCTCTGAGATCCCTAATACTCTGACCTGAGGTAACATAGAGGGGCCTGAATATCTAGCACTTTAAACTAGAAAGAGCATGGGTAGGTCTAAGCCCAGGAAGTAGATATCTACACAAAGAAAGAAGATCCAAGAAAAGACTAAGGAGGGACCACCAACCCAACCCCAAAGGGTACCAGGAGGTAGAGTCTGGCTCTGGCCCAAATGTCCAATTCAGCAACTAAATTTATGGAGAAGAGTAAATAAAATAAAATATAACTAGTACAAAAGTCATTGTAAATACAGTTAGTTCCATTAAGGTTATAAGCAGTGTCAGAGGGAGAAAATGGGAACTATGTAATTCTTAGAAATTAAAAAAAAAATTAAGCCACTTATAAAGAGATTAGAAAATAAAGTAATACCTTTCTCCAAAATAGTGAAAGTAGTAAACCGTATCCAAATAACTGACTCCCTAAGAACAAATCAGTCAACCAGTCAATAAACATTTATTAGGTGCCTACTATATTATGTGCCAGGCACTATGCTAAGCACTGGGTAGGAAATGATGAGATGGGTGTCCTGGGACCCCTCCTAAAATTAGAGAATCTAGGAGAAGTTTTCCATTGTCCATCCACCTTCCAAACTCTCTAAGATAAGAGGGAAGGGAAAACCCTAGGACTAAGGGGTACTAAGAAACTGATTTTCAGAGTTCATGTGATTTTGCAGGAAGAAGAATTTCTGAAGACAATAAAGAAGTCCAAAAGAACAATCAGGTAAGAAATGATGAGATGGTTGCTTTGGGCTCCTTCCATATGTGGAATATGTGAGGAACTCCCTCCACTTTTATGAATCCAGATAGCAAAAAGTATTGGAACAAAATTAAAAAATTGAATATAAGAAAAGTTAAACGTGGAGATTGGTACTGTGAGGAAAATTAATCTCTACCCCTTTAGATATCCCAGATTTGATGACATCCCCTGGCATCAGCCTGCAAGGCAGCTTCAGCCTGAGTGTCCCTAATATATCTATCTAGAGCATCAGAGTACAATGGCACTATGGAGGGTGGAGCCAGGAAGCACACATTCCTGAGTTTGGATTGGCATGGGGTCCTGCTCTGCTGCCAGCTAAATGGAAACATTACATTTAGGGTAAACTCTCTTTAAGATCTGAAAATCACAACCTTTCTCTCTGTCTCTCATTCTCTCTCTTAACAGTACAGAAAGATCAGCTGATGAAAAAATGAATCTGGAAAACTTTAAAGAGAAATTTTAAGAACCACTGAACTTCTTGAAAACCATGGTTCTAAAAAGGCCTAGACATAAGAATAAGTGAAAACTCTCCCTTGCGGATAAATTTTTTTATAAAATGAGTAGGAAGTATAAAGTAAACAATAAGAGAATATAAAGGAAAAAGACTAAAAATATTAAAGTTCTCAGAAGGAAGAAAACTCAAGTTATCTATACAAGCATATAAATCAAGGAGAAAGATATGAAAGAAAAGGGAAAATGACTACAAAAACATCTAAAAGACTGTCAACATCTCTAAATATGGCAAGACAAAAGAAACTGAACCAACAAAGGACAAAAGAGAACTCTATGAGTTTCCAAATCAGAAATGAAGCTCATGCAAAAGAATGTTCCTGAATGGTTCAAGAGAAAAATAAAAATCCTTTACTCAGTTATGGTCTGCACAGCAGAAATACCTGGAAATACAAATAAGTGAAAGACAATCTGGGGGGATGGGAGGAAGCAATAACTTGAAAAAAAAACAAAACTGTATGATCTCCAGACAAGCAAAACATATTGATCTAAAAAAAAAGACAACTTATAGACTTCCCAAAAGAATGACTTTTCAGGAGTCAAGAAATACAAAAAAACTTGTAATTTATGATAGAGAAAATAAAGCACTAACCAAAAGAATCCACAGATCACCTCCAGTAAAAAATTTAAAAAAAAAATTACTTGCAAGGGCAGTGTGATATTGAAGAAAGCACAAAGGATGTGGAATCAGAACAAAGAGAATCAAGTTCAGGCTCAATGACAGTGTGTAGGGCATCAATCTCTCTGAACCTCAGTTTCATCTGTAAGGATTATTATGAAGAATAAACTCAGAAAGTCTTTAAAAGAGTCATATAAATAAGAAATAGTAAATACTACTATTAAAGTTTTAGAGTAAGTTTTGTTTTTGTATTTCACAAAACATGGAATGAGAAATGCATCAAGTTGCTAGGACAAAAATCATTTCCAGTATGGAATAGAAAATATTTTATCCAATGAAGATTGGGATAGAAGACACAGTAAAGTCACAATATTAAACACAAAAAGTAAAGCTCATGCCATAGAATAAGTGCCAAAATATAATTCGGTCTTTTAAATTCAGAGAATATTCACTTAAAAACCAAATAAGTTACATCTAAATATCAAAAGTTTACCAATATAGTAATCCACCTCTAAGTTGCTTTTAAGTAACTATATTAAAAAATATGAGAAATGGAAGTAATAACTAAAAAGCTGGCATCAAAATGAAGACAACATAGGTTAAAATCTGAACTCTGCCATATAATGGTTATATGACCTTAGGCAAGTTCCTGATTCTCTAGGCTAGAAGTGTCAAATGCACAGAAACATAACCTTTGTGTGTCATATTGATGTAGAAAACCACAAATTAACTAGATCTGTGCGGTATTGTATTTTATTCTGTTTCAGTCCTCAGTGGGGAGTTTTGTAGGCATTTGGTTCCCAGAGGGTTTTACAAGAATAGATACTTCTGCTCTAGGCAATAATAGTGGCTGCAAAGAAAATGAGAATCTGTATTAGTAGAGGAAGTTTCCTCAACTTAAACTTTCCTATTCTAATAAGATTATAGAAACAATTCTTATCTCCATCATTATTAGAAGATAAATTCCAGTATCACATAATCATCTTCTATTGAAAATTCAGAAATAATTATCATCAGGTCAATGCAATGTTAATATCTAAATCATTTTTGTTTTGGTTTTGTTTAAGAGCAAACATTTTCCAATTATAAAAAATTGAAATTGTATCTTGAGCAGCTACATGGTGCAATGGATTATGTACCAGGACTGGAGTTAAAAAAAAACAAACAAACTCATCTCCCTGAATTCAAATCTGATCACGGACACTTACTACCTATGTGACCCTGGGCAAGTCACTTAACACTGTTTGCCTCAGTTTCATCATTTTAATATGTGATAGAGAAAAAAATTATAAACATTCCAGTATCTTTGCCAAGAAAAGCCCACATAGGGTCACAAAAATTCACACAACTGAAACGAGTAAAAAACAAAATAACAAAATTATATCATATTCAAAATAATTGAATCGTCATGAAAAAACCAGCATGAGTATTTATATATGGCCTAATAAAAGCCAATTATGTACATTGGCCACTTTAATGTACATAAAAAGCACGGCTTTATAAATATTAGTTATTTGATCCTCAACTCAACCATGTTAAGTAGGTAATTCAAACCTTTTGGGGGGGGAGTTCTTATTTGTAAATTCATTCTTGTAAAGGAATACTGTTGAGTGAACTTTCTCTAGTAATATGCAGATCAATTGGTCTAAAACGTTTATTCTTAAATAATTTCCAGAGGCATTTAGCCAGGATGTGCCAGAAAGGAAGGAAAGAACTATTTATTAAGTACCTACTCTGTACTTTACAAGTATTATCTCATTTGATTTTCATAACAACCCTGGGAAGCAGGCACCATTATTATATCCCCATTTACCGTTAGGAAACAAAAAGCTTAATTGATTTGTCCAAGGTCACACATTAAATGTCTAAGGCTCTCTTTGAGCTCAGATCTTACTAACTCTAGGTCCAAGATTCTATCCATTTCACCACCTCAAAGCTAACTAGTTCTTTCTGATCCTAAGGTCAGTCCTCTACCTTCTCTTTCACCATCGTCTTTCATGCAAGATATAGTTTGGAAACTGAGGTGTAGAAAGAAGCAATGATTTGCAAAGTGTCGAGTGTGGCTCAAGCATTTGAAACCAATTCATAGAAACATAAGACCATAGGTCTAGAGCTGGAAGGGACACGAAAGGCCATCAAAGTCCGACCCTTTGTCAGATGAGGATGCTGAGGAACAGAAAGAGTGACTTGCCCCATATCATATGGCTAAAAAGTGTCTGAGTAAGGGGTTTCAGACTTCAAGGTCTTCTGACTCCAAGTTTCAGGCTCTTTCCACTATATCATATTTTGTAGAGATGGAAGATTATTAATCAGAGAAAAATTTTCTTAATCATCAGCTTCCATTTAAATATGCCTGCATCTTGAAACATTCACAAACTTGGGTAGGCCAAGCTAACATAATAAAAATGACAATTCTACCTAAATAAATGCATTTATTCAGTGCTATACCAATCAAACTACCAAATAAATATTTTATAGAACCAGAAAAAATAATAACAATTAATCTGGAAGAACAAAAGGTCAGGAATATGAAGGGGTCTAATGAAAAAAAAAATTGAAGGAGGTAGCCTAGCAATACCGGATCTCAAACTGTATTATAAAGCAGCAATCATCAAAACAAACTTGTACTTAGCAACATAGTGTTTGATAAACCCAAAGATCCTAGTTTTTGAAATTAGAACTCCCTCTTTAACAAAAATTGCTGGGGGTAGAGAGAGAGGATGTTAGGTGGCTCAGTGGATTGAGAGTCAGGCCTAGAGATGGGAAGTTCTGAGTTCAAATCTGCTCTGACACTTCCTAGCTGTGTGACCCTGGGCAAAAAACTGCTGGGAATATTGGAAAACAGTGGGGCAGAAGCTAGTTATAGATCAATATCTCACACCCTATACCAAAATAGATATATGATTTAGCTATAAAGAGTGATACCATAACTAAATTAGGAGAATACAAGATCATTTACTCGGCAGATCTTTTATCTGGGAGAAGGGAAGAATTTATGACCAAACAAGATAGGCAGCATTTTAAGTTGTAAAATGAATAATTTTGATTATATTAAATTAAAGGGGTTTTGTTCAAACAAAATTAATGTAACCAAGATTACAAATGAAATGGGAAAAAATTTATAACAAATTTCTCTAATAAAGGTCTCATTTCTCAAATTTATAGAAAACTTAGTCAAATTTATAAGAATATAAGTCATTTAATAGTTGAAAAAAGGCCAAAGGATATAAACAAGCAACTTTTAGATGAAGAAATGAAAGCTATCAATTATATGAAAAATGTTCTAAATCCCTCTTGATTAGAAAAATGCAAATTAAAACAACACTGAAGTACTACCAGACACCTATCAGACTAGTCAATATGGCAGTAAAGAAAAGTGCAAAATGTTGGAGGGGATGTGGCAAAGCTAGGACACTAATGCATTATTGTTGGAGTTTTGAACTGATCCAACCATTCTGGAGGGCAATTTGGAACTATGCACAAAGGACTATAAAACTGTGCATATCCTTTGATTCAGTAATACCACAATTGGGTCTGTATCCCAAAGATATTAAATAAAAAGGGGGAAACAACCTATTTGTACAAAAATATAGCAGCTCTTTTTTGGAGTGGAAAATAATTGGAAATTGAGGGGATGTCCATCAATTGAGTAATGGCTGAATAGACTGTGGTACATGTTGATAATGGAATATTATTGTGCTTTAAGAAAAGATAAGCAAGATGATTTCAGAAAAAATTGGAAAGATCTGTAGGAACTGATGCAGAACAAAATAAGCAGAATTTGAAGAACACTGTACACAATAATAGAACTGTTGTACAATGATTATCTGTGAAAAATTGGCTACTCTCAGCAATGCAATGATCTGGGACAATCCTTGAAGGAATTATGATGGGGAAAGCTATCTACCTCCAGAGAAAGGGCTGTTGGGGTCATTTTGCACATCAGTTTATTTTGGGTTTTTTTTGGGGGGGTGGTGGTGGTGGTTAGTTTTGCATGAGTTTGCTCTTACAACAGTGACCAATATAGAAGTGTGTTTTGCATGACAAAATTTTAAAAAGAGAAAGAAAAGAAATATTTACAGAATTGAGTCATGAATTTTAAAGGAAAAACCTCACAACTGTTCTTTCCCTTTTTCAAAGCAAAAAAAAAAATACCCTATGTATATAAAATGTTATACATTCATGTAGATTGTTTTATAAAAATCTGCACTTTAAGTGTGAATTTCTGACTGGCATCAGAACCACTAAAATAAATTAAGCACAGTCAACAAAGTTTAAAAAAATATATTACTTCTTCATGTAGGTAATTGTTTAACCAAAATACGAACATTAAGGGATTCTACCCCACTAAAGAAAGATGTGAAATTCCTTCCCAGCAAAGGGATAGATTACAAATTAATCATTAAGCTTTATTTAGCTGAGATACCACTATAAGTTAATTAGTTAAAGGCAATATTTTCATCCCAGGTCATAAATTGAAACCACTTTCCCCTAGAGATCATTTAAGTTAATGAAGAGAACACAATAGAAGAGACCAGCTCAAGTAGAGTAATAATGGTCACTATAACAGACTAAGCATATTCCAACACCTCCTGTGAATAGCAAGGTGTCCCAAGTAAGAAAGTCATTCAATGACCCAATTCAACAACTCTAAACTGCATATGAAACAAACTCTTGTTTTCCATTGAAAAAGGTAGGTACTTCTCAAGAAAAAAAAAAGATAAAACAGAATAGTTCACCTTGGATATAATTCAAATTAAAAAGGAAATTCCAAGTTTCTTGGTAAAGAATACCTTCCTGATAAATAGGTAGTTTTGTTTTTAAAAACACAAATAAAAATTTCTAAAAAGGTAATCCCAAAATGTTTTGCTATTCATTTCCTAAAACAAATATTCTGCTGAATTCACCTCACCTTAAAGTTATACTACCATGTTAACTTCTCCACTTTCATTTTCTAAGAGTAAAAATTATAGCACTGAGAAATCCTACCAGTAAATAAGTACCATCATGTGGAAGCAAGTTATACAAAAAATAAGCGTTTATCCAAGAGAAAGGAACAGTCAAAAAGTAAAGCTATATTTATATAGTTCCAAAATTTTAATGCATTTGCTTAAAGTAACTTACTTCAGGTTATTTCATCATTCTTCTCCAATTAAGAGATATATTTATTAAACTGAAATTTTAATTCTCAATCTGTTACTTCTGACAGGGTAAATTAAGACACTAATATCAATGGTTGCACCAGTACTGTTTGTTATTAGCATCAATGTTAAATTTAGACTGAAAGTAATTTTTTAAAATAAAGGGACAAAGAATAAGAATGAAAACCACTATTTGTGCTTTTCCTTTGAGTCTTGAACATATTCACCAAATGTGCAAAAACTTTTAAAGTATAGTTTTATAAAATGTATAAAGTATATTAGATTTTTTTATGATGTATTACATTCAAAGACTACAAAGCTCCTGGATGTACTATTAAAGTTTAAATAAAGAAAATTACTTTGTGGGTTTGTGTAATGCAACATAGTCAGAAGCTATTAACTTGTAAATAAACAGCCCAAGCATATGACTTTATTATTTTCATTCAGGCAACATTACAAAGATCCTCCTAAATGAAATCTATAATCACTTAAAATAGCATGGCCTAATAATCTACACAGAAAAATTCTTTTTTTAATTGAAAAATTTTAATTTAATTTATTTAGAATATTTCCCCATGTTTCCATGATTCACGTTCTCGCCTTCTCTCCCCCAGCCGACATGCAATTCCACTGGGTTTTACTTGTGTCATTGATCAAGAGCTATTTCCATATTGTTGATAACTGCCCTAGTCATTGATAACATCCCCAGTCATATCCCCAACAACCTATGTGATAAGCAGTACACAGAAAATTCTAAGTGGATGCAGAGTGCCTATTCAGAATAAGACACCTAATTGGATAGATTGCCAATACCAAAAGGGTATGGCTATTGGCTAATGGTAAAGGTATTGGCTATGGTCAGTACTTAAGTATCCAAGAATGAATAGGAAAAATGCAGTGTTTTCAACAATCTCAAGCTCTGCCTTGTAAGAAAAACCCATTTATGGGTTGTTCTTTAAAAAATTGTGACTTTTAATTTCCTCCCAAAGCTTGGAATAAGTGACACTTTATGACTATTTAACACAAAAGTGGTACATTTGAGGCCATTTGCAAGATTAATAGTATAGCCATCTCAGTTAGGAGAGCTAAAATGGAGTGGATGAGTAGGCTATGCAAAGAAAATAAGTAAATTAAAGAACTGGGAGTATAGGGTTTTTGAGGTAGGATCATTCCTATGTATGGTGGATCAATCTCAAAACCCCCCCAAAATTTTAGGCAATTCACAGAACAATGGAGAGTTGCAACAGTAGATGTATGTTAAGTCAGAAGGAATTTATTAAACACCTACTACACACAGTGGGCTAAGACCTTAAGGATATCCCTACTGTCCCAACAAAGGTAAAATAATTCCTACCTTCAAGGAGAGTTCACAAAGTAGGAAACTACTTGTCAGGCACTTACTAGGTGAACTAGAGAAGCAGGATTAAGTACAGAAGATACAAAAAAAAAAAGGCAAAAAGAAAGATAGGCCCAGCTAAAGGAGCTTATATTCTAATGACGGAAGATTACATAGAAAGGGAACTTGAAAAGTGAAGTGGGGGTGGAGAAGGTAGTCTTTGGGTCAAGGAAAGTCAAAGTCTTGTAAAGTCAAAAAACAGAGGCCAGGTGGCTAATGAAGGGTGGCCAGGCTGGGCCCATCTTCAAAATGGTAGCTGGAGGAAAAACTCAACAATCAGATGAGTGAGCCAGAGGGCCAGACTTCACAATCTAATGGGTTTAGACAACATGCAAATTATGTATTGAAAATCTTGTTTTCAGAAACTCCCAAACTAACCCTTGTCCCAGACTGAACAGGTAGAATCTATGAATAGGTTTCACTGATCTCCTAGAATTTTGTACCTCTGCCCAGATGAATTTGTAAGATAGTTCTCCATCACTCTGGATAAGAATAGCTGAAACAATCTAATCTTCAGTACACTTTTTGTCATGTTAGTCTCTCCTTTTGTATCTGGGCCACTAC